>NW_005054314.1:7446583-7467219 GCF_000277835.1 Geospiza fortis
TCACAGATGATTTACAATCAGAAATAGGTAATAAAGAGCAGAGCCATGATTTCAACAATTCTATCAGGCAAAGGAGAGAGCAGGTGACTATATAAACTAACAGCTGTGTCATCTCAGCATCCTGCTGCAAGTAGGGGGATTTTCCTCTGAGCAATAGGTCTGCATTAAAGTTTCATAAGCTTATTTTAAGCTAGTCAGAATGACAATGCACATTTCTACACGGCCACATGGCTTTTGGACATGAATGCAGCCAGTTATTATTGACAGTGGGATTTTTGAATTGCTATAGAGACTTCATTGAATCACTGGTCATCAGCAATCAGTGATGGTGGCAGCCTAAGCAAGAGAAAAGAGTAAAAATCTGTGTACAGGCCTGATCAGACCATGAGAAACAGCTTTTATGAGGACTGGGGAAGAAATACTATGAAATACTTTTCTGGTTTATTTAGGACATTTCCCAGCATTATGGCACATGTGCATGAACACTGAAAAGGTGTGGTTAAATAGCACAAGCATGGGGTATTGGGTGGAACTGCAGCTCAGATTAAAGGCATTCAAGATCCTCCCTTTTCCTCTGTAATTCCACAGTCACTGATGCCTTGAGCAACGGAGCCAGGATCAGCAGCCCCAGATGAAATCCCTGATTGCTGAGCAAGGAGGGAGACACTGCCACAGCAGGAGATCACCCAGCCAGAGCTGTATCCTAATGCACATGCACAAGGGGGAGGCATTGACCAGATTTATGTGCTGGAATTAGTCACCTTGAGGCTCGTCCTTCACCACCGAGCTCTGGGGGCAGCACATCGGGCTTCACACGGCTCAGGAGCTGTGAAATCACCTCCAGGGCCTGAGCCCAAAGCCAGGGGGGCTGGCATGGCAGGATGTGCTGTGGCACTGAGCCCACCCTGAGGGCAGCACCCCTGCCCAGGGCTGTCTCACACGCACAACAGAAACCTCCAGCAGCTCTGGGTCTCTGCAATAAAAGGGGAGCAAAATCTCTTCTGAACAAAGTCCCTCAAGAACCAGACTCTTTCAGAAAGAACCAGACCAAAGTCCCTCAAGAACCAGACTCTGTTTCAGAAAAGTACTTTTAAAAACACACACAAGAGAACCCATCATAGACCCCCATTACAAAAATTCATTTTTTTCTCTTATTCTATACTGCTCCTAACCACATTAGAGTTTTGGGGGGTTTGCAGTAAAGCTGCTTTTAGGGTCCCCTCAATGACTGCAGACTGTGACAGCTCAGAACTGTGTTTCTAGAGCGTGTGAAATCCTGTGCCCAGGCAGGTGTCAGCTCTCTGTACCTTCAGGACAGCAATGACAATAAATTGGTTTCTGGATAGGTGTGCTCTTGAATTACATAAATTTCAGAAACAAAATGCATAGATTGAGGTGACAGAATTGTTAATTAGTGGGAAGAAATGGCCTGTCAAGCTTTCTGAAGGAAGTTTCAGAGCTGATGAGGCTCATGTTGCAGATATCACACACACAAAAAAAAATCTAAAAATAAAAAAAGTATTTTAAAAGTAAGCACTTTATGCAGGCAGGTTAGGAGCAAAATACACGACAATGGGGAATTCTTCTTCTTCATGGGAAATCCTCTTTCCCCACCTGCTTGGTACCCATGTTGCCACCATGGCTTGTGTTAAAATAATCACCCGGAGAGAAGGAATCTCAGCATCACAACAGTTTGCTATTTCTCCATGAGCCTGTGTTCACTTCAAACTACAAAAATGACTTGGGTTAAGTTTAATCCATTCTTCTATGCTACCATGCTTCAGAAGAGAAGGGAATGACAACTCCTCACAGGCAGTGTAAAATCTAGAAAAGAATCAAACTCAAGGGTGCTAATAGCTATTTGACATTAAAAAAAAAAAAGGCACCAAACAAAAAAACCCTAAACTAATTGTCATAAAAATCTCCCCATGTTTATGGCATGTTAAAGATCAACAGACTAAGAGATTTATATCCATGCTTATTTTTTGTTCCTTCACAATTGTTACCTAGATGCAAAAGAGAAAGAACTATTACCAGAAGTCAGGAGACCTATGATTAACATAATTACTTAATAAAACCCCCAAAAAGGAGAGTTTTAGGTTAGGGTTTGAGATACTTTCATGAACTAAAGCCTTTTGTCTTCAAAACCGTGCAAAGAACATAAATTAAGGGATTATAAATTTAAAACGAACAGCTTCCACTTTTATACTTTTTTTTTTGCCTTTGGCACCTGGACATGAAAACAGCAGAAAACTGGCCCTGCTTCATTCAGTAATCAGGCTGGTAAAAGAAAATTAAAAAAAAAAACAAACAAAGCAGAAGCAGAGTGTTTCAACTTCCCACTCTCTGATTTTCCACAGGAGCTGCAATTCCACTGATGCCAGAGCAGCCAAGATCAATTGATGCCACTGAAGCAGGGGACAGGTACTGGATGCTGGAAGATGCTTTCATATTCTATCCCAGGGGCACCACTGTACTATCATCAGTCCAAATAATTAGAAGTATTCTGATGCTGGCTAAAGCATTACCTGCATAATTTCAAATAAAGTAAATTTTCCTAGATAGCACTTCAGAAGGTGACTAATTCCTGCACCCGTGGAGATTTGACTTCCTGACTTCTAGATGATCTTAGCAAATTTAAACTATTTTTGGGCTTCTATCTTCTGTTCCTCAGGTCCCAGGGCTCAAGAAAAATGTGACATTCACTCAAAGTGAATTACTAACTTGATAAACAAAAATCTGGCTTTACACAGTGCAATTAAATTGTGAAACTCATTATCACAAGTTAGCACTTAGATGAGAAGCTTAAAAATAAATAAAGAAACAGGGCACTGCAAGGATCACCAGAACAGCAAGATTTAAAACAGTGAATGTTGATCAGTTTGGGAAAATATCTCCCAGGCTCCAAGGCCTCTTTATCTACAGTTGTTCTAGAAAGAGACACTCTGACCAGGTGGATTCCAGGAGATATGGTCTGATACTGGCTAAAATTCACCTTTTGAGACTCTGCCTTCTCAAAAGAAAAGGCAATATTCAGATGTAGCTCTCTGCAGCACAGCCAAGACTGCCTTTATCAACAAGAACCACACCAGTAAAATAAAGGCATGCATGTGAACATTTCTGGAACCTCTTTAGAGAGGTTTAATCACTAAACATAATTCTGCAAAAGGCTCCTCTTTTTTTTTTCTGTGGCAGTAAAGACCATCATCTTGCTCTTACACCATAATATACTCCACAACTGAAGAAAACTATGGCTTCTGATAAAATTTTATACCTATGGTCAAGGAAACATGAATCAGATCAGCAAAGCTGCAATCCCAGCTCCACACAGCATCTTCAAAGCTCCCCCCTTTGGTTTGCCAAAACAGCCCAGCAGTGAGCTGTGCCCAGAAATGCAGCCTGGCACCTCCCTGGGCTCTGCTCCACCCCCTGCCACCTGAACAATTTGCAGGTTTTTATCAAGAAACTTGTTTCTAGGACTGGTACACACTTTGACAATCCTCAGGCGTTAGCTGCTGTTCCACCAGCGAGGTTGGGCATCCTAATTACAGGAACTAATTTATTTTTGACATCTCCTTGCTGGGACCCAGCTGAAGACAGCTCAATGGGGTTGGGAGCAGCACAGAAATATAACGAGACTCACTTCAAACAGCAGCACTGAAACCACACACTGCAAGGACAGGTGCTCCTCCTCTCTGCTACCCAGTATTTGCCAGATAAAGTGGATCTTTGCTGCTCTGTCAGAAATGTAATTTTACAGACACTTCAAAGACCTTTAAAATGCAGCAGCCTCACTGCCCAAGTTTCACTGAAGTGTTCTGGAAAAGCATAGGTGCTGGAGGATGCTGGTTTGGGGCAGTGTGGAATGAAAACACAAGCTGATTTATTTCATTGGGAGAGAGGGGAAAAAGAAAAAGAATGAGATATAACAAAAGGGAAGGAATTATAAGGACTAATTTAAATTTTGAATTTTTTTTAAATAATCAAGCTATAATCCATATCATAAACAGGCATGGACATAACTGACCCTCCTGGCTGCCAGGACACACTGATCCTCATATTTTACTATAATAATTCAAAAATAATGGTGTAAAACAAGTAGTTGGTCTAGAAATACAAATCTTAACTTCCAAACTAGTTTTGTTTGTTTTCCTTCAAACAGTTAATTGCAACAAGAAAATATGAGTTGCTTGCAGAACTAACAGTACTGGTAGGTTTGTGGCTCCATAATGTGTAACACATTGCTGGCACTAATGGAACCTTTGTTATATGTGGGATATTTCATATAAATTCCATGAAGAACTCAAGTGCTAAGCACATGATGAAACATTTCCCTTATGGACACTAACTGGGTTGCTTTCCTTTAATTAGCCATCTGCTTCCATGGAATTCCTCCAGATATTGTAAGCTGAATATCCATCTCTCTGTCAGGTTTTACAGTGATCTGACAACAGGTTAAAAAGTTACTGGGTGAACACAGAGGGACAGACTGACAATGTCTCCAAAAAAATTGAATTGCCTCAGGAAACAAGGCTAAAATAGATGCATAATTTATAGTTGCTTCTGAAGATGGGGCCACTGTCAAGCTATAATGAAGAGCTCATGAGTTAATTTGATTATTAAAAAAATACATAAATACATCAGCAGAAATGTATCAATGCTTCCAACATTTGTGGATTTTTGAGGTGCAGGCAAAGCAAATACTGCTCCCACAGATGAGAAGGGCTACTTCTGGGTGGACAGATGAGTTAGGGGGTGGTAGGTCAGATGTTTTAGTCCTTAAAAAAGTTTAGTAGAAGTTTGATGAAATGCTCAAATAAAACACATCCTGAACTCATCTCTACTTCACTTAGCCCACACTGAGATTCTTTGCTAACCCCCAGTAAGCTCAAAACAGCCATTAAAATTTGAGAGCAATCTTGCACAGTGCAGAGGATACTATTATTATCTGTGGTAACCCACACTAAGAAATGCTAAAAAAACCCTGCAGTTCATAATAGTTTAGACTATGGCACCATTGACGCACATTTTTCTTTTTTTTTCCCCCAGCAAAATTAGAATTCTGATAGGCAACAAGAGACCTCTTGCAGCTGAATGGAGATGCTGGAGAGAAACACAGTGCTTCTACCAGCTGGCAGGTCAGGCAAGTGTTCTGTGATCACCTGACTTTATCTTTCTGCAAAAATGTACTTAACTATTTCCATGCAGCTGCACTGGGGGTTTTAACTCATTGGTCAAACCCAAGAAACACACATGGGCTGTGGGACACAGCAGTGACCCAGCCTACACCACCCTTTGCTTTAAAATATGCCGTGTATTTTGACTTTCATAAATCCAAGCCAATCTATAGGATCATTGCAGCTTTGTCATGTGGTGAAAGGGGGAAAAAAATAAAATAAATAACAGGGCAAAGAGGCATTTGTACCCACTGATCACCTCAGAGAACCACTGCACAGTTGTCACTCTGAAAAAATTAGTTCTGTCCTGCACAGGAGGAGAAATGCCAGAGTTTCTCTGTGAGTTCTGGTGGCTCAGCAGTTTGGTGTCAGTGCCTGGCTGGCTGCACTCTCAGCACAAACAGGTTACACAAAGCAGCAGTGCCAGTACAACCAAAAAACCCCTGCACAGCCATAAAAGGGGCTGAACACAGAGTCCATCAGCCCAGGGCTCCTCTGCCCCACAGCTGGGTTTGTGCCTGCTCTGCCTGCTGAGACTGCTCCAGTGCCTAAAGCCCCTCACACCTGATCAACCTGCAGGGACAGTCTCTCTCCTGTATTAACCTTGTAGAGATGATGACTAAATCCTCATTTGTAAGGCAGACCACATCTCTTCCATAAAGAGATCACTGCCAGACAGCAATACCACATACCCAGTTAATTATGATTTTTATAATTTGGGCTCTTAATGGTTTCTTAGTCAGAAAGCAGTTATGAAAAAGCTTTGGAACATAAATACTGCATAAATTTTCATAACTTAAGACAAAAAGTTGGTCGATGTTCTCTAAAGCTGACAAACTGCACGCTACAGTAGTTAGGAAGAGACCAGAGTTTATGTACAACCTGCATGCAAACTCCTATTGCTCCTATCCACTTCTTACAAATTGGCAATCACAGATGGTCTCATAACAGACTTGGAACAGAAAATAGATCTTTGCATTTGGAATGTGCAAGTTACACTTCTACATTAACAGATTTGTAATTCACAGCGTGACATTCAATGAAGGAAGACATGGTAAGGGTGTTGTACATTTTAACATACTTACATAATGAGCAATTATGTTGAATATATTCAAAAATAGAATTTATGTAGGTTGGGAGAAGTCCACAATTAGTAATAGCTTTCCCTTCTAGAAGTTCTGATACCTTGAATGGCTTACATGGATTTTTTGGTGCATTGATGCAAAACAATTTTCATATAACAAACACAGAACCCAACCTGAAAAAGTAACAATTTTATTTTGGAAATGGCATCATGAAATATTGTGATTCCACAATATTTGACAGAAGCATTGCTAAGAAGTGCTTTATGATAGCACATTGTTTTATTTTTCCAGTCATCTCAAAACTTCCAATTTTTTTCTTGTTGTCAGGAACAAAAATAAGGATCTGTTCCTTTTTCCTTGTTAGAAAGAAAAAAAAAAATAAAAGGACACAAGTTCCACTACTCTTGAAATCCTGCTGTGGTAGGGAGATGAGATGGCCTGAAGAAAAGAGGAGCTGCTCAGAGGGACACAGGAATGGACAACCTGGTGCTCCAGTGCCCTGGCCCCTCACCCCCTGTTACATTCTGCAATGCCACTGTCACCTGCCCAACAGCCACAGCAGCAACACCCAGGTTTAGAGTCAATATTTGAGATGTTGTTCAATTTTAAAATTGTTTTCTCCAGCTCTGGGCCACCCACATGCACTAGCCAAGCAGAGGAACAAGGGAGGGTGTGATTTTGCTGATGGAAATGAACAAGCTGCCTTTAACTTTGCTACTCTTTGGTGTCAATCATTCCACCTCCAAAAGTCTCACCACGCTGCATCTCAGGGATGGAGGACTGTATGGAAAATTTGTAATTAATCCAAAGCAATGTCACATGGAGACAAAGTGACCTTATTCCAATCAGTGAGAAAGGCAATATAAAACCCACCTGCATCTGCAGTCCCTTGCACAAGCTACTTACACCATAAATCATTTAGTCAATAATGATTCATAACAAAGAGAGCTTATTTTGGTTTTGTTACTTACAGCTTGAGCTTGTAAAATCAGGCACATGGCAGACAACTTCCTTGAAGCAGCTTTGGATACTGGAGTGAGACATTTTGTAATTTAACCAGATAGAACTGAAAAAGAATTCATCATTGCTAGTTAACCTCAGTAATTATATGGAAACTGGACATGTTACATTCCTGGAAGGGACCACATCCTGCTGCACATCCCCTCCCCTCAGTGTTTTGCTCCTTGGCTTTGGGTGTACCTGCAGTGCCTGCAGCCTCTTTCAGTCCCCATCCTCCTGCTCTGCCCATCACTGCAGCTGCCAGCACCTTGGTTTAGGGGTTATTTTAACCACAACAAAGCAGCTTTGCTGCTTCTGTTTCCATGCTTAAGTGATTTTTATGAGCAACCCTTTAAAATACTAATACTTTGATAGATTTTTTGTTTGATTCTGTTCTTTACTGCACAATTGAGTGCAATGACTGCCAAGGTCCTCACAGGACCTGTGACCTGCACCAAAACCTGAAGTGATGTCAGGGCAGCTTATTTCCATGCCATGGTAGCTGTCAATCATCCCAGAAAATGGGATTGGTTATTTAACCAAGACTGGGCCTTTCTTTTTTCAGGAGTAGAAGCACTGTGAAACCACTCTGGACTGGCAGCAATGCTACTTCTTTACGCTGAGGAGCTTATAAGCCACACAGCCACCAGCCATTTGTCATTTTCTCAGGTCAGAAGACTGCTTTGCACACAGGATTTAGCCCATGAGTCACTATTTGGCCTTCTGTTCTCTAGAAAAATCAATTATCAGTTCAAACTGCCTTTCCTCTGTGACTCCAAAGCCATAAGGGAAGCACCTTGGATGCCCTTTCTTTCAGAGCAGGAAAAAAGAGAGAACTACAGCAGCATTATTGCCCTCTTCCACCCTTTCCTCTTTA
The DNA here is from genome assembly GCF_000277835.1 of Geospiza fortis. Lineage (NCBI taxonomy): Eukaryota > Metazoa > Chordata > Aves > Passeriformes > Thraupidae > Geospiza > Geospiza fortis. The sequence continues at coordinate 7,454,722 of NW_005054314.1, forward strand.
TCAAGTTCTCCAGTTCCAAAGTGCAAAGAGCAAGAAGACCTTGGTCCTTGCAGCAATGGTCAGCATTTATTGCCAGGGCCTCTTCAACACTGATGATTACCTCAGAAGAGATAAAACCATATATAAACAATTATGTTTGGCTTCTGTGCAAGCAGCAGCTTTTGCCTGGGAAGCAAGAATTAAGTAATGTACCTCAAAATAATCCCCATGAATAACACTTTGGAAGACTACTGGAAGCATATTAGGGGTACTCAGCACAGCTGGGAAATTCTTCCTCTCAAAGTTGAGTATATCCCTCAGTCCATTCAAAAGTGTCCCAAAACAATGAAGGGGTTGCACAATCAGGCCTTAATGTCCCCTCCCAGCAGAGATGCACATGGAAGTCACATGTAGAAATGTTTTTCAAGTTAGCCACCAGTAATATCACAGAGTCTTCTTTAGCCACGTTCTTCATAGCTGTGGTTACATTAGTAAACTTAAAATGTACTTTCCTAAGTTAAGCCAACTAATTTAGGACTGACAAATTGAATGACTCATTTCACAAATGTTTCACATTCATTTCTCAGCAAAATTAATCCTGAAGAAGGAAAGCTGCTTCTATAGTAGGTATTAATATATTTAGTATCATACTTCTTTCTCCATGCTTTGCCTCCTCAGTTTTATGTATTTTCCAAACCAAGGAACCACAATAAAATGTTGGTGTCAGTTTAAGCCTCAGTTTGGAGCACTGGGGAGTTTTCAGCAAAACTCCAGTCTGGTTAGAGATTTCCCCCATGTCCTTGGTGTCCTGAATTCACTGCTGACATCCCAGAATACTTTGTTCTCTACAACCTCAAAGACTTGTGGATTTTCACAGATAGAAAACAGACATTACATGCACTCTTACCATAGGAAACAATTGTGGGGGGACCCATCAGCCATCCCTGCTGCCCAGAGGCAGCAGATGAAGTGTCCCCAGGGGCACAGAAGACTCAATTAATCACCACAATTATACAGCAGGCAAATACAATTAGAGACAAATACTTCAGCCTGATTTCTCTGCTGAGTGTTTAAGCTCAGGGAAGCTGGGCAGGCAGTAAATACAGAACTCCACGTGTTTGATTTTATCAGAGATGGTAGAACATCATCAAACAGCTCACTTCCCAGTGAGTCTAACACATTTGGGCTGCAGGGTGGGTACCAGCCATGCTGCAGGGTTTTATGTGCATTTTGAATTGTCACTGCCAGGAACTTGCAGTCAGGAGTAGCAACAAGGAATTTTTGTGGAGCAGAGTCAGACTTCCATGCCTCAGGCACTGCTTTGTCTCCAGTCCTGCTCCCACATTCCTTGAAAGCTGAGACCATGGCACAACTCAAACACCAGCAGTTTCCCCTTTGTGTGCAGTAAAATTCACAGAACCTGGCTCCTAGGAGACCCTGGGCACACAGAAACTGAGACTTGTTTGCCTCATTCACTTTTAATCAAATTCTGCTGTATAATAATAATAATTATTATTATTACTATTACTACTACTACTATCACTACTACTATATTTCCATCATTGTAAACTTAATTTCTCAAAAAATACATATATTTTGTATGGGAAATTTCCCAAAATGCAAGACTTAGGGTCACCTTGTCCACCAGAAATCCTTGGTCAGAAGTTAAAAGTGCAGTCACCTTTGAAGCAGGTGCTCATGGCTTCTGCTGTGCCATGGCAGAGATTTCTGCTCCAGCATAACTCTGGCACTTACTATCTGTGCCATTAATAACAGTAAATTCAAGTATTGCCTGAACTGGACAGAAATGTGTTCTTGACTCCCTTTTGCAAACTGTTTTATCATTGCCTATTTTGGGAATAATTTTGAGTTCACTGCACATGTGGATCACAACACTAAGATGATGGTAAAGGTTCCTTTTAAAATCTAGACAGCATTAAGAAAAGGGAAATTTATTTTAAAACAATACAATAACTTTGAGACAAATTCACTCATCCACAGTCAAATACAATTTCTCTTTGTTTAACATGCTCTCGCCTTGCCCTCCAGAATATCAAAAACCTCACTTTCAGGTGCATGTCTGCATGTTAGAAAAAAAAGACACACTTTTGTACTAAATTTAAAATGCTTTCCATGCACTTGGGAAATAGGAAAAATGAAAATGTACTAAAATACTTTGATGCAAAAAAAAAACAACCAACAGAACCAAACAAAAATTATTTTTAGCAACCTCTTCACTTAAACAGAAACAATTTTTCTCCTTCTGAGTGTCCTTCTGGACTCAGTACCATGAGATGAAGAAAACAAGTAATTTCAGAAAGATGGGATGATTCCTGCATCCCAAGTGTGTTTCCCTGGCTGGTGTTTGACTGCCAAGGAATTCTCTGCAAACATCCATACAGCTGCAGCTCTCCAATAGGAAACACAGATGGAGCTGGAGCAGGCAAGGCAAAAATAAAACCCCTACAAATCTCCCTGCACTCAGCGCTGGGGAATTTGTGCAGCACCTCCTGTGGTGCTGCTGTACACAGGCACGGGGGAGCAGAGAGAGGCAAGCACTGAATTAATGAGCACAGGCTGCTTTTCCTGGTCTCTCACAGAGCTTTACCCCTGCATGTTCAGGCCACTGACCCCAGCATGAGACCTCTTGCCACTGGAGGTACTACAGAAAAAAGCATTAACCAGACCAATCAATCCACCCATACAGACTTTAAAACAGGAGAGGGAAAACTGTCAAGTGATTTCAAAGACTAGAGTGAGTTTTGATTTGGTTTTTGTCAACAGTTCAGCTTGGAAACAGTTACCAAGGAAGGAAATGTTCGTGAGAACAAGGAACTGCATTTTTTGCATTTAGAGCTTTTCCTTTTAAAAAGTAAATCAGAGAAAATTTTCAGGACAGAGCCCCTCTTGTGCTTCCATCACCCCTTATAACCTTTCTCAAGGATTTTACATCAGATTGAGCCATTCCTTTATTGCACTGATTCTCCCTCAAACCATGCCCTAACCAGCCTACCTCTGCAAGGCCAAAACAGTAGGAAGGTGCTTTTTATGACAACATCAGTTTGCACAAAGCCGTTATCCTGTGACAAGCACAAAGCCAGCAAAGTGCTGATTGGAAAGAACTACTGCAAAGTTATCCATTTTAAAGGCAATATTTTATATAATAGTAAGATTAAAAATCAAGTCATATATCCAGCTCAAAGCTATGCCAAATGCAGAGAGATAAAGCATACAGACAAATATGACTGGCTTCCACACAAAGCTGGTAAGTTTTTTCTGAGAGCAATTCTGATATTTGAAAATATTTCTGAATCAGAATAAAGCCTTATTTCCTGCAGGAGCAAAATTGTAAGTAATAATCTTCTGGAAACTGTAGGGGCTTTTTTAAATAAATGAAGCACTTTGCTCTCCCAGGAACAGGAGCATCCTTCACGTCCCAGTTCTGCTGTGTCCAGAGCTCTGACTGCATTTCACTGCATCAGGATCTGCACCTTGCCCACAGTGGTGTCAACAGTGACCCACAGCCCCAGCAGACAACCTGAAGTAATTCTGCCAAGGTTTCATGGGAAGCAAAAGAATTTTTCTGCTGAAGACCTTTAGAGATGAATAAACCTTTAATAAAAATAATAATTTGAAAAAAAAAGCTTTAAAGCATTTTCTTGAGAAATTCATGAGAATTCAGATTTGAAACTTGCTTTCAAGTCTGGTGAATATAAAGTTCTTGGATCTTCTGAAATACTGCAGAACCAAAACTGCTCTAAAGGAAGCCACCAATCAAGCATATATCCCAATTTTTTCAAATACAAACCACTGAAAACCATTTGCTACAGTCCTGACAAGGAATGTCAGCCTTTTTGCACAAAAACCTCGAAGGTTTGTCCAGAGACACTTTCATCTATCAGTGTCCATTTGAGAAGATTAGTCAATCAATCCCCTCTGTAACAGAATCTAACGTTAAATGCTTCTTAATTTTAACGGATTTCTTCCCCCGCTTTCTTCCCCTTCATGCCCAGAAGAGAAGCACAGACAGATATTTCTTGTTACTGTTACTAAGCCCATTTCTTTATCCCTGTGGTTTTCTTTTCCTCATTCCCTTTTCCACTTTGTTTCAAAGCTTGAATACCTCTCTATTTACCCTGTGTGTCCACAGTGCTCCTCAGCCGGGCTGTGTTTGAGTCCTTTACCTTGTTATTGCAAGAGTGACACTTGCTTGCACTCACTACAACAAAATTGCACTTTAATCAATAAGGTTGTTCCTTTTGCAGCCCTGGCACATTATCAGGACGGGCCCCTGTGAACAGCAGAAAATATTCCTTATTTGTCCCTGAGATGAGGTGTTCTCAGGGCTCAACAGCCTTATATTAAAAGCTTTCCCTCACTGTTAACTGAATAAACTAATAATCTTTCTCAGGTAAGAGACATTTGTTTGGATTTATGAAGATATAAATATCTGCATATGACAGGGCTATCCTCAGTACAAACATTTTGTATGGATTTTTGTCTTTTGCTGTGTCTCATTTCAAGTCCTTCCTCCTCTTCCTTTCTGATTCAATCCAAGATTCAGCTCTAGATTCCTTCCACCAAAACAGTAACTGCTCTTTCCAGATTGGAAAAAAATTAAAAGAAACAGTGTGATGAAGTCAAGAAAATAATTTTGGCTAAAATCTTTTCCACACAGAGGAATCATGTGCCTCTAACAGGAGAAAGTGAATGCAGGGATACTGAACAAGTAATTCATAGTTCAGAGCCCAACCTGCAACTCTATTTTGCAAAGGGGCCTCCAAACAAGATTTTTCAAGCACAGAGAGTAGAAGTACAGCAAAGTTCTAAAAATTTTATAGCAGTCCTGTGGGCAAAACTAGTTCTGCTTGTCCTTCATGTTGCCCATCAGGAAAGTTATCAAATGGTGGGAAAAGGCTTTAATGTTCATGTAATAGCTGAAGGCATCACACAAATCTAGTAAGTCTGACTGCAGAAGTGAGAACAAAGAGTGCTATCACATTCTGCAGTCAGGTCACTCCACTACTCCAGATAATCACACTTCTTTCAGGTTCAGGTTTCTTACAACTGAAATACAGTCAGAGGTGTGATCTGCAGTGACAATTTACTGCTAGACACAAAAGCATCAAGAATGGAACAAAATAAAACAACAGAAAAAAAATCTCATTTTTCCTTTCTTATTTTGGAGGTAGCCAGGATTATTATTGCTTTATCAATTTATTACTGCTTCTTCCTTTCTTACCACTGCTGCCAATGAATCACCAATTGCAATTTGTTTGCTCTAAGACACATATTCAGCAGAAGAGTTGTCAAACACTGGCACTGGCTGCCCAGAGAAATGGTTGAGTCACCACTCCTGGAGGGCTTTAAAAGAGATGTAGATGTGGCCCTCGGGCTCATGGTTTAGTGGTGGGCTTGGCAGCTCCAGGTTAATGGTTGGACTTGATGAGCTGGGAGGTTTTTTTCCACATAAACGACTCTATAATCCTATATCTACAACTTTGAAAATGGATTGTCCTCAACTCCAGGTAACTAGGAAGGCTTTGTGGCTGGATCTACTCTCAAATATGACACAATGTAGGTCTCAAAGGACTGCATCAAAGGCAGAAATAGGGGAGCAGGTGTGGTATTCACATTCTCTGAACAGAGAGAGACACAATTTTCTCTCCCAGGATTTTTCCTGGGGAAGGCAGTGAGAGGCTCAGAGAAGAAGAGAAAACAATTCTTACCTCTATTCACTGCTCCTGTTTTTTTGCACATGTGGAATGTGTTATGGAGATTGTTTACCCAAAGTGATTTGGTTATTGGACACCAGTGAAAGTTGTTTTGTTTCCTTGGCCAATTGGGTCAAAGCTGTGTCCTGGCTGTCTCAGACAGTCATGGGTTTTTCTTTAGTATTCCTTAGTATAGTATGTCTTTAGTATGTAATTTAGTATAGCATTAGTGTCATATAGAATAGCTTAATAAAGCAAATTCAGCCTTCTGAATCATGGAGTCAGAGCACATTATTCCCTGCACTGGGGGCAGGCACAAAAGCAGCCCCTAGAGAAGGGATGAGAGCATGCTGCAAGCAGCAGAGAGCTCTGCACACCTGGCTTTACCATCACACACATCACAGCCTCATCTCATGCCAGGAGCAGCACTCAGTTCCTCACTGCAGCGTACACAGAGCAGAACATGGCTTGTCATCCACCTGCATCCTCCAGGCTGGGAGATTTTAGGCTCTACAACTCTCCCTATTGGCTTTGTTGGGCTGGCCAGTTCTCTGAAACCCAGTCTGCAGATCAGAAAACAGCTGCCCAAAAGAGTTCCCAGATTTTTCTCAGCTGCCCAAAAGAGTTCCCAGGTTTTTGTCAGAACTCTTACAGACAGAACTCTTTCAAATAGGCTCAGGTTATTGCAAGGTGCCAACATGATCTCAGGAACAAGGATGGGCTCCTGGCAGTGACAACTCCACAAGATTCTATAGCCTACCACAGAGCTATCACAGCTCTCCAACACTCTTCACTTCCTCTGTATTTGCATATCTTGCATATATTTCCATATCCTTATTTCCCTTTTTTATAGTAGGAGAAGCCTTTAAACCAATATTTGGGGTTATATTGATCTAACAATAAAACAGGCAAGAGAGCTCTTAGTATGTGTTTGGTAGTAAAAAGATACACAGATCATTTTCACATGCAGGATAGCAATCTAAAGAAAGCAATCCATAAAATAAAAGCACTTTTCTAAACATTAGTCCCATATCACATTAAATTCAAAACTTAATGTAAAGTAACAAATGCTGTGTCTGATAAGTAACATTTTTTCCATGAAAGCACTTGTTTCAGAGTTTAACATTTGGTAAAAGTAGTACATCAAATTCAGAAGTCTTAATTAGCTAGTCATGAGATATTGAATTTAACACTGTATATCCTCCTTTCAGCTCTTTCTAGGCAAGGTCCTGGGTGAGATTTGCTTATACAGCAGAGCAGAATTGAATTAATGGATTACAAATTCTAAAGAGGAAATAGATTTTTAACGGGAATCCTGAGGCTGGACAAGAGAAGCAGAGCAAATTGCTTTGGGAAGACAACCTGGAAGACTTAAAATGTGATCAAACTGGTTCATCCTTGCATCCTGTAACTGGTAAACAAACCCACAGTTACTAAAGGGACTAAGAGAAGTCCCTGAAATGGGAATATAAATTATGGATCCATGTAGAAGAAAAACCCTTGGGAAAATTAAACTATGATTTCTCTTCCCTTGTAATTTCCCAAGCCTATAACATTCCTGACAGGCATCATCGAGTTTCTACTTTAGGAAAAAGTTCTGTTGACAGATTCTTTTTGATATCCTTTTTACAGAGATGGGATCAGTACAAGGCACAGTATTCAGGATGCAGGTACACCAAAATCACGGGGCTTTTATTTTCTCTCTCCTTATAAATCCTAGTATTCCATTTGCTTCTTTTTGAGAGCTGCTGACACCTTCATATTTCTATTCATTATTAATTAATCATAAATAATATCAAACTTTAGCATTAATAGCTAATCCATCCATGCTAATAACAGAACCAAATATTCTCTGTTGTAAAGCCAAATAGCAAAACAATGGGAAAAAGCATTTTTCCTCTATGTGCTTTCTCAATAATGCTTCAAGACTATTTAAGTTTTCAGTGCAAACTTGAGAGGTGGGCACTGGAAGCTGCTCTCATCCCTTTTTGTTAATTTGAAAGAGGAGAGATTTACTAATCCTAATTTTGTCTGCTCCCAGCTGCTTCAGCACAGAGGAAAAAGCTGAACAAACTCATGTGCTGGGATGAAGCTTCATCCCTCTCAAGTTTAAATTCACGAGTTCTTGACACCAGCTCTCACACATATGCATAGCATCTATCATCTCCTCTCACATACTGGGAATATGCATATTGAATATTAATTTCACTACTTTTTCCTCTCTCCTTCTGTGAAAATGATGTACTTTGACCCCAACAGCACTCAGAAACAGAAAACAGAAAATATAAATTAGCCAGGACTCTCAATTCCCAAAGTTTAAAGCACTCTGGCACCTTGTATTAACTGGAAGACTTTCAGGAACCCAATTACTGGGGTGGCAGATTGCTGCAGATGATTCCTCTGCCTTAAACAGATTCTGTCTGCAAGAATTGATGAAACCCCACTCAATCTCACCTCTACCTCCTCCTTCCAACATGTCAGGACCTCCCAAATTCTCCAGCTACATGAATATTTGTTCCTCTTCATTTGGTTTTATTTGTCCATCTACATCCCTGAGGCATCTCTGTCTGACAAAGGCATTTGCATGGTTGCTGAATAGAAAGGAAGAAATGGTTTAAATTCCAAATAGTCTCTGCTTTTGTAGCAATGAATAGCCATGATTTTCTTCTACACCCTAAAATGCTCCAAAATATGGCTTTGCCCTGCCTGGGGTAGAAATAGTTCACACACCATCTGCCTACATGTTTCACATCTTCACCTGCCTTTAACTTCACTCATATCTCCTGACCACAACAAATCTGCAATCAGATTTCATGACAGCAAACAGAAATTGAAGTTCTTTGAGGCCACATCTATCCTCTGAGCCAGCAGGACAGGAGCTTGCCCCAAGCTAGAATATGTTTTGCCCCACTAGCCCGAGCTCATCTGCCTGGTGACACCCAGTAAAAAAAAATTTAAAATAAAATTAAATTTAAAAAATAAATAAATAAATATAAATAAAATGAAAATTAAAAATAAAAATCAGAGACTTATGAAAAAAACATTGCTTTCCAATAATTAACAGCACAAAACACTAAGAAGGATTGTTAAACACACTCTGGGTTGGGTTTTTTTTAATAAAAATAAGATAAAAAATAAATGGGGGGAAAACCAAAATTGGAAGAGTAATGCAAGCATGCATTAAAGACAGACATTAAGTTTCTGTTTCCAAGGACAAATCCATTGGTATCAGCAAGCCACAAGTGATCTGTACCAGGCATTGCTAGAAATTTTCCACTGCTGTCCAAAGTTCTGGAGCATCCCTGAGTCCCTGGGGTGTAACAAAGCTGTAATCAGGAGAGCAGAACCAGAGCAGCTGGCAGTGCTGCATCACAGGGTGCTTGCTGGGGAGCTGTTTGGGAGGCACAGGATTCCCAGGGCAGAGGGATTTCAGGATACATTGCAGATGGAGCTGCTCTACCAGTCATGCTCTAAAAGATCTTATCCAATTTGTTAAAACTAAGAGAGTGCTGGAACAAACAAGAAACCCCGAGGCATATTGTAGCAATTGGCACAGAAGTTGCAAACACTTGATCAATTCTAGTCCTGACCTCCACACTCAGAAGTGAAAATAACATTCCCAGTTTTCTCTGGAGTAAAATGTCCGGCGTTACTACAACAAAAATTAAAATATTAAACCATGTAAATATTATGAAGTTAATGTCTTCCTCTGATGACAAGAGGAAAAAACATCTTCAGGCAATGGTTACAAATGTGACATTGACCCAGCAATCATCTATTAAATTAGAAAAATACTGCAATTGATTGAGAACACTTGGACTGCACTTCCACAGAAAAATCTCATAGGATAAAATATCTTCTCATCAGAAAGGACAGGCTTTTGGAAAGATGGTTTATTCTTAACAGAAACTTAGTGAATTATCAGGCTCTTGAGAAGATGATTTATTCTAAACAGGAACTTTGTGAATTTTTTCACTTCATTGATCAAATTTATCAAGAAAAAAAATCCAGTTATTATTGATTTATTGGCAGGTCCTGGAGACCAGTAAAAGTATTATTTTGTATCTTCCAGACCAGGAAGATTCACAGCTTGAAAAAGCAACCTTCTGTCACAGAGCAAGTAATAGATTAAATATGAGAAGAGCAATATGTTTTTGTCATCAGAACTTGCTGCAATGCTACATTCAGGCATCTGAAGCATTTTTCAGCACTGCAGAGCATATTAAGAGATTAATTCATGTCACTACACACTGTATGACATTCAGGGTAAGTAATTTGCAGTAGATACCAAGTTTCCTACTTTTTTTGCACAAAGTTAGCAAACTGAGCTTGTAGCAGGGACTACAATGAGTCAGAAATGCTCTGGGTTTTGGAAGAAAATGTCAATCCAGTGAAATGGATGTTTAAAGGGCCATTTGTTCCTCCCCAAATTTGAGGTCATGCCCCTCTCCCCACTGTGCTTCAGGGCAAAGGAGGACTCACAGGAGGCAGCGCAGGTGTTTCTCTGGCTCCAGGTGCTTCCTGTACTGGAAGAACAAGAATTCCTGGATCTCTGTGCACTGGTGTCATGGTTTAACCCCATTCTGAAACTCAGCCCCACACTGCCACTTGCTCAATCCCACACCAGAGAATGAGAAGAGTGAGAAAACATAACAAATCAGAAAATCAAACCTGCAGGGTCCATCATGCCATACCTGTAAGTTTACCAGGAGCTGCATCAAAGCTCTGGGGCAAATTCAGTGGATGAAGAACTCACACTTCAGAGGATTTTATCTCTGCTAAACACAGTGTACACTTGCTTGGAAGGGGGTACATTTCTCCTTGATTTACCCATGTCAGTTAAATGTCACTGATATCTTTGGCTGCCAGAAGTGGTAAATAAATGTGATAAAAAACATGTACAGCCCAGTCAAATGTAGCCTCATTGCAATGAATCAAGGGAAATATTATGAAAAATGTTTGAAATCAAGCCAAGGATATCAACCCATTACATTTTAGTAAATACTGTTATTTTACATATTGGCACCATTTCATCCATATTATAGCATTTTACTGATGATTTTTGTCACAACAGGTTTCCTTCATGTAAAATTACACATTTCCCAGTGATTTGATCTCTGACATGTTTTGTATTTGAAAATTTCCATTTGTTTTGGATAACAGAAGTAGAGCCAAATTAACCTGGGCAAAAACTTGGCAAAAGGCAGAAACTATTATTGTCAAGTCCAGGTAATCCACATCTGAAAGCTGCTAATCAAAACTGCACAAGCACAGCAAAAATATTGACTGTTCTTCCTATTACCTCGCAAAAATAAACAGATTTGTAGCTCTGCTGAGATCTTTGCTCATTAATTCCCTGAGAGAGTTAAATTTGATAACTGAATGTTCTAGTCATACATTATTTTGCCATGTTATAAAATTCCCAAGTGAATTAATCTAATCATGAAAAAATCCTGACCAATAGAGGTTAAAAGGAAAAGCCATGTTTCACAATCCTGTAGAAAACCTAGTAAATATTTTTTTTTAAATCTGCTTGTAAAAAGGTTGTAAGCTAAATATTTGTCCCTTGTTCACCCTCCCAAATCTAAAAGCTTTGATGTATTTACATTAGAGATATCAATTTTCAAAGCATATCCAAAGACATATTTAAAGAAAATGAAGGATAAGTATTTCTTATAAAGATCTCATATCTGGGATTGAATAGGGCTGAGCCCTAAATTAAAATACCACAGACAGCTGGTTAAAGAACAGCTCCTGAAGCTCTGAGGCAACAAATTCCTGAGTCTCCCTTGCATCACCAGGATTCTCTCTCAGGCAGGAGCACAAATTACCCAGCATCACCCAACCTCTCCAGGAAATCTGGACATGGGAAGGCAAGTGGGGTGGCACTGCCACTCCTGAAACTCCAAATGAATTGTCTAGGGCTGACCCCAAAAGTGCACATGAACTCCTGAAGGAGCTTGGACTAAAGGAGAAACTGAAAAGCTAAAAAGCTTTTCTGGAAGAAAAGAGGAAAAAAAAAAAAGAACATATCACAGAGATGTAGAAAATACTACAAGCTGCACACTATGGGCAAAAAAAATTGGATTCAAAAGACAAGACAAACAACTTTGTGCCACTGACTTCTTTCTCATCTTAAAAGCAAAACCTCCCTCTGCAGAGTTAATGAATGGAGAATCAACTGACAGTTGTTCTAGTTGTTCTGCACAAGGCTTTACAACACGACCTTTCTGAAGCCATGTAGCTCCAAGACACTCTTTTAATTGAGCACAAAAAGAAAGAGTTCCTGATTAAGAAAAAAAAGTCAAGAGGTTGTTAAATTCTGTGTCCAAATGTGAAAAAAAGGTCAAAACATGATCAGAGCATTTTTTTGTGTCTTGTAACAGCGCTCTCTGTTCAACAGGCTTTTCTGATCAACTTTTTCTCCTTTAGAAAAGTCCACGCTTTTTTAATTGCATGGCATGTAAGATAAAAGAAAGTAATGATGTATGTGCTCTGAACAAGCTGAAAACCATGAGTCAAGGTTTCTCTGAGACAGAAATCAATTTTGTGTAAGTCAAGCCATCACACCTGGTTTGATCAGGCAGGGTCTTCTTTGATGGTAGGAAACACCAGAGTATCGATGTGCACACAATCAGTCTCAATGATGAGGTTCCCTGTTAAGCACAGACCTTGAACTTCTGTGGGTGGCACCTCACCAAATTCCCCACCAATTAAATAGAAAGAGTCTATCTATTAAAGTACCACAAATCTCTAGGGACAGGGAAGGCATCCTTGAGGATGTCCCATTACACCATTGCCCCGG
>NW_005054314.1:7467255-7470688 GCF_000277835.1 Geospiza fortis
CATGGGATATTGGGCTAGACCAACCTTCAGCTCAGAATTGACACAATTGTGTGGTCAATTCTTATGTGATTAAATAAGACCTATTTTTTAAGTCTTAATGCATACACTATTTAATTTACATGAAACCAAAAAGCCTCCTCTTTGACGTGCATTAGAGACATTTGAAGATCCCTTCCAACCCAAACTATTCCATGACTCTGTGACACTGCAGGTGCAGAGTGGAACCCACACAGAATATATAACAGGCTGCAGCAATGTGGAAACTGGCCCATCCCCAGGCAGCTGCTGGCTCACTGGCAGACAGTGCCACACAGGAGGGGTCTGCAGACAGCAGGGAGGAGGAACAGAGATGATCAGCACGTTCCCATGGCTCACAGGAGATGGTCTGTGCAAAGAGGAGCAGCATCCTGGCAGACAGAGGGCAGGGAGCTCCTGTTGAACACCACAGTGGGCAGAACACTGAGTTATGCATTGTTTACTTCTTCTCACTTTCACCACTGGGTTCCCATCAGCACCCTCTAAGGCATAAAAATGACAAGTCTTAATCATACTTTGGTCATCTTTCATTGGATTTATCAGTGAAACTGAGCCTTTACATACACAGGGGATTCAGTTCGCCCTGGGAATATAAAGCATCACATAATTATCTTTTCCTTGCAGGGCACTAATAACCAGCTATGCCCATGAAGAAGAGCTATTGCACTGCACACAGACTGAGCTGCAAGCTGTCCCCTGCTTGTGAGAATGCCCCATGTTGTGTTCTCAAGCAGAGCCATGTGGAAAACAAGGGCAGGAATTTTTGTTCTGATGTTCTAGATTGAGCCCCACAAGATAAAGGAAGAACTTCAACTTCCATATATCAAGAGCTACCACTAAACCAACAGAATAGTGCAAGTATCTTAGAAACTAGACAACCTATAAAAAGTATATATAAACCCCATTTATATGTAGATTTAAGAGCCCAACTTTATCACCCACCTTAAAAGTGCTGGCTTCTTATCAAATCAGTAGCTGTTCTTCAGCAGAAGCAGAGACAGATTGCATGAAACATGTTGTGATTTGCTATGCTCTGTAAATATAAACTAAAAAGGTATAAAAAACATGCTTATGAAAAATACATAGCCAAAAAAAAAGGAAGAAAAGTACACATAAACAAAACAAGTGAGATATAAATGCAAATGATGCTGCAGAATTTAGGACATTATATATAATAAATAGATTTAACCATTTATACGGGATACTAAGAAAAACCTCACATTCTATTGTTGACAGATGAAGAGGATTTAATTAACAGCAGGGGAAGTGGAGGGCAAATTATCACCAGTTTGATGAGAAAAAATTATTTTTAGTCAAAAGATTTAAAACTTCGATGAGTGTAAATTCTCCTGCTTCATGTCTTTATTCAGCTTCTCACAGATGGAAGGAGGAAATAAAATGCTCTGGGGGAAGCTCTTCTTTTATTGCTCCAGCAATCCTTCTCATGTCCTTCCTTCAAAAACTGGTCCAGACTTACCAGAGACAGAGTGCAGATATAGGAGAACCTTGCTTTTATCTCATATGGGAAGTCCTATATCAAAAAATCCTAAAAATGAGAAATCCCGAGACCTACAAAATCTTTGTATCCTCGAGTGTAGGAATCCAAATGCAACAGGAAGAACTAACAGAATTCTTTTTTTATTGATTTCTGTGGACATTACATGGGACCCCTGAGACCACAGCACAAATGAGAACTGTAAAATATATTCACAGTCCTGTCAAAACCTGAAGACTAATGACCTAATATGAAGTCGTTAAGTCGGTGATACAAAGATATCCATCAAAATTTTATTCAGACGTGTGAACACTTCAAGTGACATCAGGGTAATTTGAGCTTGTAAGGCAGTAAAAGGAGGTGTTCCCTTTTGCTTTTCAAGTCCACGTGAACATTGTCATCTTCTACAGGCAAGTTATGATGATGGGGAGGAAATTCAATTCACAACTGAGAAAAATGTGTAAATCCACTGGAAAGTGAAGCAGAGAGAAAATTCTGAAATTCTGCAGGAGCCTTGGGCACAGCTGCTGCCCATGGTGCCACTGCTCTGCTCTCAGGGTCCCACAGCAAGTCCAAAGGATGGGGTAAAAGTGGTGACTGGGGGAAAATGTGCCTGTAAAATTTCAAATGGCATAAAAAAAATAAAACATACAAGAGTGGCCTAAAACAGGCTTTAGAGTAAGTGGATGAAACCATTCATTCTACAAAATTACTTTGCTGTCCTTTGGTTTGGGGCATTTTTGTTGAAGTCACTTTGTAGCAAACAAAGATCAGAAATCTCAGTTCAGTTTTGACTTTCTGCCCTAAGGTAAAACCACCAACCAAGAATTTACAGTTATAACAAAATTCCCCTTATTATGTTGTTTTAACATAGGATTTGAACTCCAACCTTATTTTTATAGCATGATTCATTAACTCTTATGAAGTTCCCAGGGAAAGTCTATTTTCCATCCTTGAATTTTCCAGAACTAATTTAAAAAACTTGAATTTACCACCTCAGAACTAAAACCAGAATGATTACACTAAGGTATACACAGAAACCTTCCCAGATATTCAGATTTCTCTGTACCTGCTCATCTGCCAATGCAGAGACCTCCAGGTCTGATCTAGACATCATTTCAACTCAGATTGCATTGTGGAGATTTCATGGTGTTATGCTGACACCTGACCTGAAATTACACCACAGAAACACTCAAACTCAGATGCACTTAAGTAAAAAAAAATCACAAGTCATTCATTTTAAAGTCCTAGACAGTTGGGTTTTTTTCTTCAAAAAATTGCACTATATCATTATTAAGATAGCTGACAGGTTTGGGTATATTCTGTAATGATTCCTGTACATGCTCTCTTATCCCCCACCATGGGATGTTTGTTACAAGAAGAGTTTGCCTTAGCAGAGCTTCATTTGAAGAAGCAAGGAGGACAAAAATCAGGTTCAAGTTAAACCAGTCCTTAACAATTAACTTTTAAAGACTAATGCCAGCATCATAATTTAAAAAAAATACCTTTCTGAGTTTGATTTAAGCTCAGAAACAGGAACAAAGAAGATCTGTTGCCAGATTTTAAGGGACTTTTTATGATCAAGAAAAATTTGGCAGAAGTGTGAGAAAAGGTGAAACTGGCACAGAATTGCAGTGTGAGTATCTAAGAACCTCAGTTTGCAAGGGATCATCAGGCAAGGTTTCAGAAATAAAATCATCATATGTTACTCATAATTCTTAAAAGGTAATGAAAAATCCACAATATCTTGCATATGGCTTTTGAAAGGGTCAGATATTCTCTACTGGTCAAAATCTTTTCAAAATTTATAAGCAGAGGAGGCAAGATTTGGCTAATCTACAACATGGGCTATCAATGTCCTTGGCTCACACTAATGGCAATTTTTAAATCCTATCTGTAGGG
>NW_005054314.1:7470698-7471401 GCF_000277835.1 Geospiza fortis
GGCACAAGAACTAAACCTGGGGACCAAACACTGAGACAGAGGAAAAATTAGAGGGAAATGTAATTTTGTCTGCAATGTTGGGCCTCAAACAGCAGTTCCAGAGTCTGAAGGCAACTCACACAGGCTTTGAGAACTGATTTTTAGCCCCATCAGGAGCAGAGTCAATAGCAATGAATCCTCTCTCTGAACAGGGAACACAGGCAGGTTTTCAGAAACTGTTTTGGGCTCTTATGGAAACTAACAGAATATTTTCTTTTCAACCAAACTTCACACAGTGGGGACAGTTGGCAGTGCTCCCTTTTGTGAAACTGGGTAAAGTTAAAAGCAGGTTTTGCAGACACTGTTGTAGTTCTTCAACATTTAAGCTACTTCACATATAAAAGTCAGTGGAAGCTCTTGCTTTCCTGTGAAATATTGCTCCAGAGAACATGACTGCATGTGTCAGTGGTTCCCTCCTGTTTCCAGGACTGAATAAACTATTAAAGTTTCAGTGCTGGCATAAAAGCTCTCTGAAAACATTTTTATCACTCAACATGTAGAATATCAATTCCCCTGAGGAGCCCAATTACAACTCACTAAGTTAAGCCAAAGCCCAGCAACAAGATGTTCACTTAAAATATCAAAAATAAGTTTTGCTCAGTAAACAAAGTGCAGTTGTGGACTGGTTCTGTTTCTGCTTTGTTTCCAAAATACAGAAACAGGT
>NW_005054314.1:7471424-7503018 GCF_000277835.1 Geospiza fortis
GCTTCTGACTCTCTGATGTGATTCAAACAAGTTCAGTGACAACTGAAGTCTCTGACAGGTCTTCTCTCAGATTAGGGTGAATGAATTTTGCAGCTGCTTTAATGGCTGGTTCTGCATTCAGATTTTTCAGTAGGCTCTATCACAGATCCCAACACGCTCATTCTTACCCAAAGAAACAATGAGTTTTTATCTCAGCTGTAAAATAAACTGAGAACAAATCTACTCAATATTGTGTAGAAACGGATTAAGTGAGGTCAGAATTAAATGATTAACATCTGCAAGACAGACAAAAAGCAAAAATAAAATAAATATTGTCTGTAAAAAAGAAAAGTTGATAATGTAAAAAGGAAGTAATTCTTTCCATTTAAAAAACTCAGCAGGAGATCTAAATGTATCATCTAGACAGCTGTACTGTTCTGTAAAACAGATTCTCATGATGATAAGAAAAGCCTGACAATAATTCTCTATTTTAGACAGGAATAACAATTCTTTTGTTCCACTTGCTCTTCAACTGATGCCTTTTAAGTAGGGAACAGTAATTCCAGTTTTCAGGGGAAGCCAAAAGAGATTTACCTGATTTTCATCTCCTAATCAAAGCTGGCCAGTTTGCAGTGCAATCTCTATTTGAATCTCATTTGCCTAGGTGAAGATGCTTCATATGCATTTAGCTTCAGTTATTGTGTATTACTAAAAACCAAACAAAGCAGAACCATATTCTGCTTCCTTGAAAGCAAATGCAATCTCTTGCTTTGATTTTGGAGATAACAGCATCAGTTCCTGAATGCAGACAGGAGGTATTAATAACAAAAAACTCACTTTGGCTCCCTAAGGCACAGGGAGACACCACACAGACTTTTAAAGCCATTGACTGCTCTGACAAACCTACAGAAGAGCTCTAGGAAGAGTTTCAGAAGTGAATAAGAAAACCCAACCCAAACCAGCCAAACATCAGTGCACCCTCCTCAGCTGACTCCCATCAGAGAAGGAATGAACAAACACTTCTCTCCTGCACTTTGCCCAATAAATGTGGGATGTGGTGCAACCAAATGTAATTTTCCTTGCACCCATTACAGCCTGCCACTTCTAGCAAATCTTCATCTTACCTGAATTCTCTGATGTAAAAGTGTAAGTGCTACCATTTATCTGCTTCTTAATCATCACAGCATTTTTTAAATAACCCATTAGGTAAACTCACTATCATAACCAAGTATTTCCTTAGATACTTAGCTTTCTTGCACATAATAGAAAAGAAACTCTGGTTCTTTACTCACTGTAAAGTATACAAAACACTTTAACAAGTGTACAAACACTTTTGGATGATTATGCTTAAGGATTGTTTTGGGATAAACTAGAAGAAAATTAGGCTGGAACACTGCTTGCTATAACTCTATGTTTTACCACACAGGTCTTTTCCTCCATAACTACATAAATTCTTGACCACTAAGAGGAATTACTCATTCAAACCCAGAAGCACCTACACTGGCTTTAGAACTGGGGCTGAATTCAAATATTTCTTTCTCTTCACTTCAAATTTCACTGACATAATTCAGCTGAAGATAGACAAGTAGTAAACATTATGTGGCAAAATACCATATATGTGCTATTCATTAAGCAAATATTTTTTAGTTCAGTGCTGTTGTCTACAGCACAGCAGATCAAATCTAAGCAGTTCTGGCAGTGATCTTCACTATTCCACAGAAGTTTGTATACTACCACCAGCACCACAGTAATTTCAATGGAGAGGAAAGCCACGATAAGCAGGTGGCTAATCAGCAAATTCTATTAAATTATTTGGCCATTTCTGTCTAGTCCTGGGTGGATAATCATGCTTGTCAAAAAAGCTGCCAGTATGGCTGAGCATCCAGTTGGCAGGCTAGACCAATTAAGGAATAAGAAGATGAAGGCACAAGAGATATCTTAGATTAAATTCTGATTCCTGGCACATTTTATAGGAGATAACAGGAACACAAGGCAAAAGAACCCAGTCCTCAGAGGCTTTTACTCACACAGTAACTGTGTACTCACTTTGCTGCAGTAGCTTAACATATGGGGAAGAAAGAGAGTGGCCAGAGTCACCGTTTCAGCAGAGCAGAGGCAGAGCCAGGGGCAGCTCTGCATCCTTCACTCACCTCCTGCTCAGGCTCAAACTCACCTCTGCCTGCCTGGCTTTAAGTGTTAATCCCAACTCTTACCACTAGCACTGAACGTGTCTTCCTTTTAACTAAGAAACAAAATACACAGGAAGAAAGAGGTGCTGCAAACAGAGCTGGACTTCAGTGTTGATATCTCTGCTGGGAACTTGGAAAATCACCTCGTGAGTAATGAATCAAGTGCACTGCTGGCTGCTCTCAGCAAGAAGGGAAGGGATCACTTTGATATGATCACATAAATATTCAGCAAACAAATGTTTTTTTATTTTCTGCAGAGCACTGACTACACAGATCAACTTTTAGTCTGATTGCTCCAACCACTGTACTTTTCCTCTTAGCATAATTTATATCACAACACAAGCATTTTAGCAATAAATTGTGCTACCTCCAAACAGACAATGATTAAATATGCTAAAAAGCTTTTAGGAAGTATAGGTTGAGAGAGTCATTCATTGCATTTACAGCATTGTGCTACAAAGCAAACTTAAAATGAAAAATACAGTATGTCAAATAGAAGAAAACAATCTGTCATTTTATACATACTTAGGCAGAAGCTGAAATGCTTGCTCAAAAACTGACATCAAAAGTTCATTGCTTTCCAATGAGTATTCCTTGTTTCATGTTATGCTATTGCTTTGCAAAAGAATATTTTGAGAGGTATTTGGTTGTAGCATGAATTGCTTTTTGAATAACAGCTCCACATTATTTCAAGCAATTCTTGTGGTTTACACCAGCATGATTGAAGTGACTGGGTGCAAGATGAACACTGGGGTGCCTCTGTGCTGCTCTCTGCAAGTGCTTTGCCAGCTCAGTGAATCTGTCAATTTACGGATGATGCCTTAACCCTTCAAGAAGGACTTTGTTTGCAGAAACAATCTCGTTTTAAAAAGGTATACTCGAATTACAAACATGTAGCCATGTAGCACTCTTTGTGAGTCATTATCTCAGAAACTTAGACAGTTATGAAGGGAGATGTGTCAGAGTGTGACCAACATTTCTGTAATAGCATTTTTCATGACAGCATCATCTATTTGAAAGAGCAGAGCAGATGTTTTCCTGTTTGCCCCTTGCCAAGCACAGAACCTCCAACTCCTTTCCAAAGTCTTGGGAAGGCAGGAGTTACAAAAGTAAGACTCAGCAACCCACCAGTGGGTTACTCCTCACTTGCCCTGAATGAATACACAGAGCAGAATACAGAAAAATGGGAGAATGGGACATGGGAAACTTCCAGCAGCTTCTCACAGGAGCCACCCTGTAACCCCTCCACTACCCAAAAACCTGGCCACACAAACACAATACACAAATATATCAGCAGCTGAGGACAAGGAGCAGAGCTCTCAGTCTGGGGTGTTAAGTGCCATCAGAGGACAAACCACACCACCATTATTTCCCCATTTCCATGAGATTTTAGTTAACCACTTCTCTGAATCCTACTATCCCTGCACAAACCACTGCTCTGCTGCTCAGGTTTCTGCCCAGCAGCTGCATCTGCTCAGTACCTGAAGCTAAAAGGGACCAGAGGAGAGACCTTGGCCCCACAGTCATTGCTGCCTGACCTTGGCCAGCAGTGAGGCAACAGAGGCCCAGCTCAGGATGAAAACACTTGGCACTGAGTCAGCCAAGTAGATCTATATGGTATTTTACTTCAAGGGTGTATGTGTTTTGAAAAACTGAAGCCTTTCAAGACTTTTCCTACCTAAAAGTTGAATATTAACACAAGGCAGGACAAGGGGCAGCAGGGCACTGAAACATCTGCTTGTGAAAGGTGTTCATTGAAGTCACAGCAATAGAACTTGTCAAAAAAAAGCTTCACTAAATATTTCTCCATACATTTTGCTAAGGCTTACAGGCAGGTACATGTTTAGATATTTTAAGAGTACTGGGAATGTTTTTATTAAACCCAAAACACACATCCTGTTCACTGTCATCAGCTGTTCTGATCAAACTTGCCTTGCTCTTCAATGGAGTCATCTGTCCTACAGCCAGAAAATTGCTTTCCTAAAGAATAAGAATAAACTAAATCCAAATGTAACATCCTTCCTAACCCAAAAAACGGCCAAAATAATTCTGCAAATTCATAATTCTCACTTCCTTGAGTTACAATCATTGAGGTTTCTCTGGGAAATCTCCACATCCCAGATGTAACTAAGCCCTAATTCTTAAAAGATCTGCAGCACCTTCCTTGGAGCACACAGTGAGTGACATGACTTTGTGAGCCTTGCCACAAAGCCCCAGAAGCACAAGGAGACTAAGCCTCTGCCTTGGGTCCCTGGCTCAGCAGTTCTGTTCCCTATAAATGCAGGAACCCCTGCCTGGGGCCAGCAAAGCCACAGAGCAGCAGGACTGAAGGGTAGCAGAGAGGGATGGATGTCTGGGGAATCACACATGTCCCGGAGCATAATCTGCACCAGGTCACCTCCACAGCACACAAAGCTTGGATTTCACTTTCTCATGCAAAATGCAGAGTTCATTTGGGGGCAGAGCATTAACTTGAGGCAGCTTAAAAGGTACATCAGCATCACTAAAAGCTGCTTGCATTTAAAGTCTGTGATACAATTCTTTTAGAGCAAATACTATTCCAGGGTTTGCTTCAAAAAGATTAAATTGAAAAATATCACAAGAAGTGATTATTATGCTAATAGTCATTCAAAATGCAACATGATTCTTTCCACACAAGGGAACTGGTTTGATTTCCCTTTCTAGCAGCAGAATTAATATATTGTTTTAAACATAGATATGCTTAATTTTAGAACATATGGACTCTGCCATGTGGTTGTTTACTTAAATGGGGTGCTTTAATTTGCTTGGCACTTTCTAATGTTTAGGGTGTCTTTCAGGATAAGGAAGAGATGTCTGGACACATTGTGGGCTAAACCAGAATATAATTAGAAAGCAAAAGCTTTAGGGGATCCTTCTTTATTATATCCACAACACTTGAACACATTATCTAGCTCTGTGCTCTATAATAGAACACTCAACATATACTAAGAGACAAACCAAGAATAAAAATAGCATCATGAACAGCCCTCCATATGTGTTTTCAGTGAGAAGCACCAGGCAAATGCAAAGAAGCTACAAAGAAACTGACTGCATATTTTTCATACATAAATTCTGTCCTATCTGTTCAGAAAAAACAGTTAACAGATCCCTTAGGAGCTCCCAAGAATCCATGAAAAAAGAATCTATGCTAAATATAGCATTTATAAAACTGTTTATTCACTTATATAGGTATCTAGACTATTTTACTCAAGGATTCCCCTAAAAAAATGTTTAGATTTAAGCATGATAGAGTAAAATCAGCCACAATCAAGGCCTGCAGAATGCAGGTCATCTCTGTGTACCCTGGGACTATGAATGCTGTGGAAGAATCCAGAACCACACTGGTCACCTGTTTAACAAGTATAGACACAGTCTGACTTAGAGAAAACAAGATTAAATCCCTGATATTGCTAGACTAACAAGAAATTTGTTCAGATAACTTCTACACTGTGGAATTTGTATCCAATTATAAGACATGAGTAGCAGAAGTCACAGCTTCTGTGCAGAGAGGAGCTGGATGGAATTGTAATTGTAATTCAAAGTCCTTCCCAAAGAGGAAGGTAATAGTGTTAATGAAAATCAGCATATCAAAGTGTGTTTGCATATCAAAAGATAACTCAGCCCCAGATAAACAATGTTCATTTGCATTCTTACAAATTCCCAGAATTAATCAAGGCACAATATAAGATTTCCCTAACTTAATTAGCATGAACAAAAGGGAAGTGAAAGTCCCTACATACTTCTTTGAAGACTCATTAGTGCTCACCAGCATCCTGATAACGTTCAAGTGCAATTAGAGAGGGGTACCAGAGCAGAATACATTTTAAAGAGCCCCAAAAGCAGAGGACTGATGCTGCCAGAAGGCACTGCAGAGAAACACAATGTGAGGTAACAGCTTCATGACAGGCATACTCTCTGCAGAACAGCTGCTTTTGTTTGATGCTTTTTTTCCCCCTGTAAATTTATTCTAGTTTTGTAACCACTTCACTAAAATAAAATTTACCGCCCTGGTTTTTAAATTGTCAGCAAGAGGACCTCCTACTTACTTTTTACTTCTTTGAAATTACTGATATAGAGATGCAAGGACATCCTGTAGCAGCCTGAAACTTGAGACAAGTTTGGAAAGTTGAAGAGATAAAGTGCATGTCCCACTAAACTGAAGTGCTCAGTTTGAGAACTGGGATTGCCCAGTGGTATCTCCAAGACTTCACTGTGAGATATCTCATAATAGATTCAGTGCATGAACTGTGACAGCTGTGAAAGCTGTACCATCAAAACAGGACAAAAAGTTTAAACAAGAAAAATATTTATCAGTAAAATCTTTTCAGAAGTCCATGACTAAGCAAGTCTGAAAGGCAAAAGAGCATCCCTGACTCAGAGCCCTGTCCTCAGAAGATTCTCCCTTTCATCAAGGGTGCAGGAAGCACCAGTCATGTGCCCTGTTATTTATGGATGAACAGTGCTTCTTTGGACTTCATTCAAGCCCTTTAATTTATGGATAAGAAGTTTTCTATTCAATAAAGCATTTTGGATTTTTCATATTTGGGTTAGGATTATGTGATGTAGTCAATTTAAAACATTTGCAAACCTCTGAGAATATTGATAGTTTCAGCCTCCAATTCTTCAGTAAGATATTCTATATCTATCCCATCACTTCCCTCAATGAAGAAGTAGAAATAACAATTGGTACTACAGTAACTGGAGAGTGACCTCCCTGTCTTTACCTTGACCCATGAGCTGCTCCATCTGCATTTCTCCCCCTGCCCTGTTGAGGAGGGTGAGGGAGAAAGCGGCTGGGAGTGTCTGGCAGCCACTTAAGGCTGAACCAGCACATGGCCAGAGCCCAGATCTCACAATTACAGCAGGATGGCAGCTCTGGTGGTGAACTACAGGCATGAGCCAGTCTTGGATTGAGAACTCCAAGGCCAATTTATTGCACTATTGCCACTGCCTGCCTCTTGCAGTTCTCACACATTCCTGAAGGCAAGAACTCATTTGCTACTGAAAAGGAAACAAGAAATAACATTTGTGTAAAGGATCCATTGAATCCTCAGTTATATACTCACACAATTACTCTGCCTGTGAATAATGCATTCCTTGGTGTAAGGCTGGGAGCTGAGGTGTATTATAAAAGAATGGTGGATGTGATGCTGCATAGGAGTAGGCCTGAGGACAACATATATACAAGATATTTAGAAAGCATATATGGTTTTAAGCAGATTAATTACTGTGACTTTAGAATACAAACTGGGGGATCTTTAATCCAACAACCAGACATTATATTCCTGCAATTTGGTTTCATGAACTCAACAATAAAAATACAAAAAATAAATGCAAACTCCAATTTAACTAGGACCTGACAGAAAAAGCTTCAGAGTAGTCTCAGTACTTCACAGTAATTGCCATACAGAGGTACTAGAGATACCTACTGTAGCCTGAGAAATTATCCTGGTAATCATGCACACTGCAGCAGTGCCAAGGAACTTTACTGGGAACACCTTTGTGCTTCATTGGACACAGGAGTGCACTTCTGCACTGAACCTCACCAACACCCCTCTCCAGAGTGCTCTAATACACACTGTAGCATCTCAGAGCATGGGAACTGAATCTCTTCCAGCTGCACATGGCCTAGAAATTCCCTCCAGCTGCACCACAAACCCAGGCTAGAGCTAATCAGAAGTTTAAAAAAAAAATACAACCAAAAAAACCCCACACAATCTGAAATGCCCATAGCACAGACATCCAAATGCTCATAGCACGGACATCGAGCCCTGAGCAGTTATTATTCCACACTCTCTGTTCTGCACACTGCAAAAGCAGTCTGCCCACGATGCCCAGTGCTCTCACGGGACTCTCCTGCCCATTCCACACCAAGTGGCTACTCCTCATGGGTCCACAGGGGCCCCCATCACCTTTCCAAGTCTGTGCCAGGCATCTCCCCGATGCAATGCCATGAATTTACCCACTGATCCATGACACCACACACAGCCCACCCAGGGAAACCCACAGTGCCCAGGTGTGGGGTCCCAGCACGCTCACAGGTGCATTTCTGGACACAGCAAGCCCTGCAGGTGGGACTGCCCAGTACCTTGCTGCAGCCAGGAGAATTAAAGGAGTGACCCATTTCCCAGAGGAAAAGCTGCTCTGCAGTGGAGTGACTGGCAGGCAGCTGGAGCAGAGGGCATCCCTGAGCAGCCAGCCTGGCAGAAGAAAAGGCAACAGAAATTTCAGCTTGTCAAGACAGAAAGAATCATATTCACAGTGTGGGAACAGGGCAAAAGGCTCACTCTAAGACATTTAAGTCAGCAATTATTCAAAGTATCCTGTCTTGAGCCACAGGCCACGGAATGACCACTGTATCACAGAGAAGAGAGTGTTTTGTACCGTATCAAATGTTGTACAAATGGTGCCAGCATTCAGCTGTAACTTGAAGCCACTAACTGGCTTTTCAGCAATAATGGCTCCAAGCTATTTATCTAGACTTGCTAACAAAAACAGTCAAGACAAAACCTTATGAGATAATTTAGTCTCTTTCTTTATCAAGTTTATCCATGCTGACAGCAACAAATCCTAATTACTTCAGCTAAGCCATTTTAATTGAAAGCACAATCCTAGCCTGCTGGATTAGTAAAAGAAAAAATAAATCATATGTCAGTGTGGAAGAGAAATTTTTTTGAGGACAGCTGAGTTGTTTTGTTGTGGATATCCAGTATTTTTCTGCAGTGCATTAATAGTCATTTATTTATCATAAAAAGACATAACAAAAATAGCAAATGGGTTAGAAAGCCATGAACACAATGTAAAGAGAGAAACTGGCAACTCAATCTTTCTGCCAGAGAATGTTAAAATGGCAAAGAAAACATAAAAGCCATTAAGTATAATGGAACAGGAAAACCAGCAGTACCAAACAAGAATTAAGAGTTCAAAGATGTATGATCAATAGAAGGATTTAAAAGGAAAGAAATAAAAGCAAACCAATAAGATATCAATAGCCAATATGGTTAGAGAAAATAAAAGTGGTGCATTTAAGGGAAATGAAGCATTTTAAAATATAGTGAGAACAAAATTAAAGTAAGACAGATTATTGTCAAATAAATAAATGCAGTTGATAAAATCCTAAACAAGGATATAGACTAAGGAAAGGTACAGTAGATAATTGTGGACTCCTTTTTTAAGCAGACATGTGTGTCCTGCCTCTCACACACACAGTACAAAGATTACTGTCTGTGACAGAAGGAGGAACCCATTTAGACTCTGCATTTTCCAACTGGCACATCCAAAAGATTTGCATCTATGAATCTGTAAAGCACCACTCAGATAAACAGAGAAGGCCTCTAAATTGAATATGAGTCAGCAGTGCCCTGGCAGCCAGGAGGGACATCCCTGTCCTGGGGTGCACCAGGCACAGCCAAGGGGGCGACTGTCCTGCTCTGCTCTCATGGGGGTGGCCTCACCTCAAGTGCTGGGGCGGTTTGGGGTGCCACAATACAAAAAAGACATTAAGCCATCAGAGAGCATCCAAAGGAGGCCATAAGGATGGTGAAGGGCAGCAGCTGAGGTCACCTGGCTTGTTCAGCTGGAAGAGACTGAGCACAGACTCACTGCAGTTACAGCTTGCTGATGAGGAGGGGCAGACCCTGATCCCTCTCTGTGCTGACCCGTCACAGGCCCCGAGGGAATGGCTGAAGCTGTGTCAGGGGAGGATCAGTTGTGTATTAGGGACAGGTTCTTGCCCCAGAGGGTGCTGGGGCACTGCAACAGCTCCCAGGGCAGCGCTCACAGCAGCTCTGACAGAGCTCACGGAGCCTTTGGACAACGAATGCTCTGGGGCACAGGCTGCGACTGTAGGGTGTCCTGGGCACGGCCTGGAGCTGGCCTCAATGGTCTTTGTGAGCCCCTTCCACCCCAGCATATTCTGCGATTCTGTGAAATTCCAGTGTTTAATAAATCCAATAAACCATTGAATTTCACAAGGCTTGAAGGACTCCCTGGGTAGTTTTAAGATGTAAAACTGGCAAGGACACCCATGGAGTTACAGTCTGTATAACACATTAGTCTACAGAACAGTAACTGTGAATCTCATCACAAAAAAGAATCAGAAGCTAAAGTGTAATTAATGACAGTCAACATGGTTTCATAATCTTTCCACACCTTTCTAAATCTTCTCAAACAAACCTGTAAAGCTGACAAGATAACTCATCTGGTAGATCAAGCTATCTTGACATATACTTGAATTTTTTCAAACTGTTAGATTTAATTCCATATAATGTTGGCACCAGACACAGTCTGAGAGGTATCAGGAAGGATTACAGAGCTCTGGGAGGAGCAGTAAATGACTCTGGAGTGCAGGTGACCTTTTCATCACTCCTCCCAGTGAAAGGGAAGTGGTTTGAAAGGACAGTCCAATCTGCCAAGACAAAAAATGGTCACAGGACAGGCGCCAGAGCCAGGGCTTCAGCTTCTTCACCCAGAGGATGGGTGGGCACTGGAACAGGCTTGACCAAGTGCTGCTATTTTTATGAGTAATATAAAATCTTTGCTAATAAAGTTGGCAGCTAACACAAAGTTCAATACTGTAAAAATGAAGACAGGTAATAAAAGATACAAGACCATGTGAATTGCCAACAGACTAGTCAGAATCCATCTAAACCTGCTGTAATACAGCCAAGCTCCAGGTAGTGGTGGCAGGATTACAGCAGACAGACACAGTAACTTGCTCAGACTGACCTCAGGGCATGTCTGGAGCACCCTTCATAAAATGCAGAATAACTGTTAAAATCTGGGTAATGGCAGTAATTATATATATAACCCTAGTAAAACGTTGCTGGAAAACTACATCCCTTCAGAAAATGAGTTGCACAAAGGGCAGAATAACACAGGAATGAATTCAAAGAACAGATATAAGAATAACCTGGAAAAGCAAACTTTACAATGAGGGGCATAAAAGCTTAAGGCATATAAAAAAGATATGTGACTGCCCTATGGTAATTTCACAATGAAGTAAATATGATGGTGGGGAATTTTTCCTTCTGATGCAAATAATAATAAAATCCAATGGCTTAAAGTTTAAACTTGTAAAATTCAGCATGACCAATAAGATGTAATTTACCAATGTAGGTGAGCAGCAGCATATATAAATGGAAAATGCATTGAGGAAATTATATCAGTTCAGACCATTGAAGCAGTTTGTTTGAATTGATCTTTAGAGGTGTGAATTAATGAAGCAAACTGGTGTTTGAGCTGGAATCCTGAACACAGACTGTGAATGTAAGGGAGTACCCCAAGCAGCAGGAGACAGAATGGTCAGTAGATGAGTCCCTGCCATGCTGCTTTATAAATTCCTCTCATTTTGTAAAATCCTGCACCTACTCATATCCAGAGCAGCATCATTAGGACTCACTATCACAGGCAAGTAACTAATATTTGGTGAATTTTATATTGCTGTAAAAAGGATAATCACAGCTGAGAGGAACAAAGCACGTAACATCTGATCCATCCAAATAAAAATCTTTGAGCAGTTCATTTAGATACAAATGAATTGCTGCAGAAATGCTGCCACCCAGCTGTAAAAATGCACAGGGAGAGACTCAGCTCCCAGAACAACTCAGCTAAGTGGAAAGCTACTCTAGTTCACTGAGTTTTTAGTTATTTGAGCCTTTTCTTTGCAAAGTTCAGTTAAAATCTATTCTGCTACAAAAAGGCAAGTATGTGTATTTGCTTACAATATACAAACTAGGTAATCTTACAGACTCTCTAAAAACTTCTGAGCACATTAAAAATGTACATCTGATGCATTTCCTATTTGTTTTTGCACAAGAAGGCCCTTTTCATCTAGCCATTATATTAAAAAATAATTATTACAAGCCAGTGTAATTTAGACAGTGGCAATGCACCTCACTTGAAAGAAATTGAAGGGTCCTTTTTAAAGGGGGGAAAATAAAAAGAAAGTTCAGGCCCAATTTTCAAATGTAATGATATTTAGCGCACAGTAAAACCAATCTCATTAGCATTATTTTAAAAAGTTCTATTGAGAAGGCAATTTCTAGATGAAATTAATAACTCACAGATGACTATGAATGCCTGAGCAGTGAATAGAGAGTCAGATGTTTTACTTCCATGTCTCTCCTACATAATGCAGAGAACAAATAACTAAGCCTCTAACACATTTAAATACTAATTCTGAATTACTGTATTCAAACCTGACATTTAAGACCAAGAAGATTTTTGGGGTTTGTGCTCTTGACTCATTTAAAATAAAGATCAGAAGTCAACAAATGAATAGTGAGACCTGAATTTTAATTTACTTCGCTCTGCTGAGTAAATCATAGAATCATAGAATGGCCTGGGTTGGAAGGGACCTGAAGAATCATCCAGTTCCAACCCCCCTGCCTTGGGCAGGACCCCTTCCACTAGACCAGGTTGCTCAAAGCCCCACCCAACCTGGCCTTAACCTGATAGAGAAATGACAGGGGCACTAGTCCAGCCACAGCAAAATACTGAAATTCAGAAGATATTAAGACCATGAAACAGGGATTAAAGGCAACCTTTGTACAGCTCTCCCACAAGAGCTTTCCTGGAACTGCAAACATTAAACTGCTCATTTTAGCAAATCTTGCCACGTAAATCCAATATACTTCCCCCACTAAATTTATTAGGGAACAAGCACAAGGAAAGGGATTGTAGTGGTTAAGTGTTCTGATCGTGTACAGCACAGAAGACAACACCCTAGCCAGATTTAACCTAACAGTGGCAGAGTTGTCCAGACAGGTAAGGGGGGAGTGCCAAAGGACCAGAGTTCCTCCACAGCAACACACACCTTCTACCAAGCAG
Organism: Geospiza fortis; assembly: GCF_000277835.1. Lineage (NCBI taxonomy): Eukaryota > Metazoa > Chordata > Aves > Passeriformes > Thraupidae > Geospiza > Geospiza fortis. The sequence goes on from NW_005054314.1 coordinate 7,484,444, forward strand.
TTTTGCAGAACAGAACCACTGCAGAAGGTCTAAAACTCAGTAATCCAAGAGATCTCTTCTAGTCTAGTGCTCCTGCAACACTTGAGCTTAATTTAATAAGAAATAACCTATTAGTGCACAAGTGCCTGCTCCTCTTCAGGCTCTTTAACAGGCTGCAGGCACCAAGGGGAAAACACTGCAGATCACAGAGAATAAATGCAATTCCAGCAGTCATTCACACACTAACTCAAAGGGGTCAGGTTTCAGGCACAGTTCCCTCCATGTCATGCTCAATTCATGAAATTCTTATTTCACATGGTCACTGCAATTGTGTACAGCAAAGCTTTGTTCCCTTCTGCTAGAAGGATTCCAATTGCAATGCTCATTAACTGGTCACCAGTGAAGTAAGTTTTATCTAAAGTTTTGTCTCTTCCTAACAAATGGAGTGATTAGCAATAGGATAATAGACTAATGTCACTCAAGAACATAAGGGCTGTTTGTACATCTAAGTAGAGATAATTACTCACAGTAACAGGACTATTCAGGCTGTTAGTGCACCTACTCAATTGTTACCTTTCACAGGAGGGTTTAGGCACATGGCTGTATCCAGGCAGAATCACAGAATGGCCGAGGTACCTCTGGATCCTCCACACAGAGCAGTGGCAGAGCAGATGGATCACTTTGTTCAGATGAATTTTGAATAGCTCCAAGAATGGACATTCTACAGCCTCTTTGAGTCACCACCTCCAGTGTTCAATCACCCTCAGAGAAAAAAAAAGTCATATGTTTAATATCCTATATTTCAGTTTGTGCTTACTGCTTCTTGTTTCATTGCTTATTGCCTTGTGTTTATTGCCTCACTGAGCACCAATGAGAAGAGTCTGCCTCCATCATCTTTACTTCTCCCACCACCAGGCATTCATTATGCACATGGGTAAGCCCCTTCTTTTGCAGGCTGAATAGTCCCAGCTTTCCCAGTGTGTAAGATGCTTCAACCCCTTCCCCTCCCTGGCTCTGCACTGGACTCACACCAGGGTGTCTCTTGTACTGGGGAGCCCAGCCCTGGACACAGTGCTCCAGATGCAAACTCACCAGGGCTGGGCAAACAGGAAGGGTCACCTCCCTTGGTGGGCTCTCAGCGCCCTTCCCAAAGCAGCCCAGGAGGCTGCTGCCCTTCTTTCCAACACCTGGTTGCTCACAGTTAGCTTGGCATGCGCCAGGATGTGTCTTTTATCTGCAAAGCTGCTTTCCAGCTGCTGCTGGTACACGAGGTTACTCCTGCCCAGGTGCAGGACTTTGCATTTTCCATTGCTGAATTTCATGAGATTCCTGTCAGCCCATTTCTCAGCCTGTCCCAGTCCCTCTGAATGGCAGTGAAACACCTGGTGCACCAGTCACTCCTCTCAGCTTTGCATCCTTTGCAAAACTGCCCAGGGGTCACTCTGTGACGTTATCCAGGTGAGGAATGAAGAGCACTCCTGGCCCCATCGCTGACCCCGGGTGCACCACGAGTCACTGGCCTCCAGCTGCACTTCCTGCTGTACATCACCACTCTCCCAGACCAGATCAGACTGTGCTGTGAATCATTTTGCTTTCTGAAAGGCAGCACATTTTCAGCAAGGCAGATGACAAGTGAGTTTCACCTTTTTGTACTCTAACCTGACAAGTGGTGAGTCAAGGCAATGTCATTAATTACAGTTCTGTTGACATTTCCATTGCTTCCCACCATTTTAGAAGCAACCCATAAGCATCACACACATCTCTAAGATCTTTGTTTTGCACAAAAACTTGCATTATCCATTTCACCAAAACAGCAGGTATTTATCAGTGGTGACAGCTTCCATCCCATGAACATAATTATCTACAACGCAGCAGTTCAGTGGGATATTAAAGACACATAATGACACCTGTACACAGCATTCAAAAGATGGACTCTGCCCCCCAGAAACAGTATGACTGCTCTGGACTCAACAGCACTCCAAAGAACAGGTGAAAAATTCCACAGCAGCTTTTTATGGACAGGAAAGAGCATATCCAGAGGCAATGCAGCCTCTGCAGATGTGTCTGTGGGATTACACCATTTTGTCTCATACACTATTTCCCCTGACTGAAAACCACAAGATTTTTCTCCAGGAAAAGATGCTTTCCGGCTAGGCAAAACTGATTGGCAGAACTTATCCAGCTATTTAGGAGTTCAGAGCTAAGCAGTTCCTTTTGGAGTCTTAAATCATTAATACAGCATCGGGGTTTGGAGTTTTCTTTTACAACAAGGATCACTTTGATAGAAAAGTGGAATGAAGTAGGTTAAAAACAGACAGAAAAGAAGCATTTTAGTTTTAAAAAACAATGCAACTTCTAAACCCAGGAAAATCTGCCTATTTTCTACTATTCCTACAGTTCAGGAGATAAGCCACAGCTCCATCACATTTCACACTTGTGGCTTTGGGCAGTCAGCAACTTGTGTACTCAATTACAGAACTTTTGGGAGCTCTAGAACTTCTGTTTGAACTACAGAATCCCATAATAGAAATATCTTGGATAACCTAAAACATGGATTTTAAACATAGGGTGCTGTTCAACCCTTTTGCCCACATATAATTCAAGTTACTTAACAGAGTATTTCTTTATGCACCTATAACCCAAATTTCCATGTATATGAAGCAGAAAAACGTAGCCATATAAAAGAAGGTATTCCAAAATACACAGATACTATTACAGAAATGCTTCAGAGATGAAACAAGAACCTTGTTGATTTTTTTTTAACCAAAGCTGTGTTGCAATCTGATCTATTTTCTGAACTTGTTTTCATTAGTACAGATCCTATTTAGCCGAAGGAAATAAAGGTCAAGTGACATATGGTCCCACATGGCACAGTCCAAATGAGCTAGAAGGAAAGACATCTTTTTCACTTCATTTGTTGATCCCATTTCCTTTGACACAAGCAATGCTTTTAACCACTACCAGCTATGTTGAAATAGTGCTCCCACAAAGACAGAGGAGCAGAGATCTGCAACTTATGCAAGCTCAGAGTTAAGGCAGAACTGCTGCTTTTAGCAGCCCTGTAGTACAGTATCTTAATCTTTTTAAGCAATAAAAACCCTCCAGCACACTGATCAAAAACCACCACATTATGCTGCTACTGAAGCTGCTTTATTAAATCAGAAGATATCCAATAACAGTTGGAAAAACCCCCATCCACTGCCCATGGGGTGTATCATTACTGGGAGCTATGACAGAGCACCATGTAACAGCAGGGCCTTCCACAGCTCACACCTGGCAGCCCAAAGCACCAGGATCTATTTAACCAAATGAATCCAGCCCTTTGTTCTGCAGCTCAAAGCTTCTGAAACACCCTGTCTCACACAAACCCCATGAAAATATTCTTTTCACTCACATTTAAGCTATTACCTTAGTCTGTCACAACTTTCAGGCCAAAAATCACACATCTTTCATTAACAGGTTTTTCAGATTTTCATTTACATGGGTGGCAACAATCCAAAAGAATCCATCCATTTCTACCTACAGTTCTGTTCATAAATCCTGCAATTGTGGTGCATAATTTTTGTTTCTTGTTATTTCGTGCTTTTTTTTTTTTCTAACAGATCTGTAAAGTTGTTTTGCACATCTGGAGAGTTACATTAGACTCCCACAGTCTGTGTGCCTGTTCCAAGGTGATATTTAGACAGGGGTCTTCCCACTCTTCTCTGGTAGCAAAATTTTATTTATCAAGATATCATCCCCATTCACTCTGTGTTTGTTTGAACAGGTTTCATGATGGTGCTTAGGCTGTAAAATGGATAAGGTGTATGAATATATTTAATTTTTTAATAGCAGTCTTGAAGATAAGACTGTAATCAGAGAACCTGCATGTTTGCAGATCAAAACCAGTTCATTAATAAAGTAGGACCTGCTGTTTTAAAAGCAACTAATGGCTGAGATGTACTTGAGCTATAAAACCCAGAAATGTCCTCACACACATGCCCTTGATTGCTAGCTTTATAGAATTAAGTAATTGAATCAAAAATGCATCCATAAGTAGATTTAAAACATTTCTAAGTCTTCCATTAAAAAATAAATAACTCATCTCCCAAAATCAGCAAGACCAGGAGATGAAAAATGTTCTGCTCTAAGACTATGCAGTGCATTCTGTGAAGGCACATTCCCGGTGTCCACACCCTGCAGAAGTCACTGCTGGGACCAGAGGAATGCTTTTTAATTTTTACATTGATAATATTTCTTCCCACTGCAAAGCCCCCACTTTTTAATTAGGAACCTTAGCCAGCCAAGTTCTTTGTAGTTTTCTTTTTATCACAGAGTAACCAGGAGCCATCTTAAGCACCATGTCCTAGCCAACTTCTGCTGGGTAATTGAGGTGCTGTGCTGCACCCCACAGCCATCTCCCAATGCTCCTGCACTCCTGCCAGCACACCTACAGACTAAACTGAACTTAAGCACAGCAAGCCACTTCAGGATGAAGCTGCTTCTCCACTTGAGACCATGGGATCAGGCCAAATGATTCTTCTCATCAGCAAGTAGAATCCTTTATAAGGTTTGCTAGCTCATAGAGTAATGCTTCCCTTTCACTTTTAAATTACTTCCCACTTGACATCTTCAAGCACCTCTGTCCCTGCTTGATTTTTGTTGTTTAAGGAAATTCAGAGATCTGGGCTAGGACTGAGAGTCTTTGTCTTCCAGACAACAAGTTAGACAGCAGCAAACATGGCTAAAAGGTGACTCCTGTAGAAACAACCTGGAAATTCCCAATGAAGGATGCCCCCTGCAAGTGCTTATTTGTCTAAATGCCACAGCATGTAGAGGTAGGGAGCACCAAAAACCTCTCTTAAGGAAGTGCAGTTTCCTCATCCTGGCTGATGCAAGCTAAATTTCCCAACATTTCATCTCTCCCTGCAGAAGGCCATGTTCTTGGAGAGCACAGCCACATTGGTCAGAAGCCACTGGAGCTTTCACCCTCAACACACTGCCCCAAGAAAACATCATCAGCCACAGCCAGTCCAGAATCAGCCACTTCAATCCAGAGCTGCTGACACCTTGGCCTCTGTGCACATTGAGCCGATTTCCACCAATGAACACTCCAGGCCTGCCTTTCCTGCATGCACTAGAACCAAAGCTTTTATGGGATCATCTCAACACCCAACCATTAAATCTAGGGGACAACACCTCACTTAAGAGGCCATCTCCAGTGTCAGAGCTCATGAGCAATCAAAGGCAGCACAGTGGTGCCAGGCTGCAATAAACACACCTGGCCAGGTCACTGCAATCCCCTTCCTTCACAGCCCCCATGGTGCTGGTCCTGGGGAGCATCCCAGGATCTGTGTGTCTCATGCCAAGACTTTGGAAAAGGACACCACACAACAGGACTTACTGTTCCCAAAGCAACTCTTCAGTTGGTTTCAGCTGGGCTTAAAGGGAGAGGAATTGTGCAGTTTTATTGAGTAGTGTTATTCTGTGTTGGTATTTTCAAAAAATTACTGGCAATGGGACAGATATTAGCATCCCCCACAGTTGCTGTTGCCAGATGTGGCTGACAATCTTTTGCTGCCTGTTTTAATAGTAACTGAAGCATTTGCAAGGCACTTATATTTTCACATTTTTCTCCCAGCCTCCACTAAGGGGTTTAATTCAGTTCTGATTCAAAGACCAAGAGAGAACATTCCAGCTTAAATATCTCCACCAGATACTGGCTGTCACAATAAAGAGTTGCAGAATTTCCCAGCCCTTGAGAATGAGCCCCCAGCACTGCAGGCACCAAATCATACCCTCCTGTTCATGAACTGTCCAAACATCAGCTCAAAGGCAATTAATACTTGTGCCTCCTTTGCCTTTAGTAGAAGACTTTTACAGACCTTCTTGGGGCAACCTATTTTTAGGTTGATTTTTAACTGATTTAACAATGCCTTATTTATTTGTACCCACCTGTACTCATGGAAATGCTGTCTTCCAATGTGACTTTTTCCTTTCTTTCTGGTACTTAACTCCTTGCTGTACCAAAGAAAGCAACCATACTCCTCACCTTTTTTGGTAAGTTTTACAGGCCAGGATTTTCCAGTTGCTCATGAAACAGGCAATTCACTCCCTTGGTCATCTTTCTCTGTACCTGTTAAAATTAAGAGTTCATTACCCTTGTGTACAGTGTAGAGGAAATACCCCACTTGAAGGACTGCAGCTGCAGCCACTTCACATTAAATAAAGAAACTTTGATATTGATAAATGCACCCAGACCTCACTCTCCTGTTCAGGACATCACTCAGGGAATTTCCATAGGTGCAAGGAGCTGTTGAGCATTCTGTGCTCTCATCTTTTGAAATGTTTTCCCTCAGGCACATATCATGCTAAATAGAAATGGAGATATGCACATGGCCAGCTCAAAGCACAGGCTCAATTTGAGGAATTCCTTGATTTGAGAAATAATCCATGTCCCCAGTTTTACAACAGGTTTCAATAAGAAAAAGATCTGGCTGTGAATGTCTCATTGTGAGGCCACATGGTTGCTACTATTAACTTAAGAACTGAGCAATTAAAAAATTTAAATTGACACCAGCTCTGTGCTTGAATGAAGAGTCAAGAGTCTTGTCCTTCTCAGCTTCCCTAGGCAGGGAAAGAAACAGACACAGTAAGGAACTGCTACTTTTCATGAGACCAGATCCTCCGAGACACAAAGTTTCTGCCAAGTCCACATCCAGATGGAGCTCTAAGCCCGAGGCAGAGAATTGCTTAATAGCCATTTGTTGGCATTAAACCTTCTGAGAAGCAGAGCTTGGTCAGTAGTGCCTGCAAGGCTTTAAGAAGGAGCAGCTCTGGCCTCCAGCACGACTGTCCCCCAGTGTGACTACTCAGCATGACACGGCACAGCGGATCTCAGGTGCCCTGAGGGTCAGGAACCTGACTGCTCACCCACTGGAGCAAAGCACTTGGAAGCAGCAGAGCACAGGCTAACTGCTTGCAGAGGATGCTACACAGGCCACAGCTGCTCCTGCTCTGACCTCCTTCCCCAGCCACTCTCCACTCCAGTTTTTCATTAAGTAGAATTTATACAAGTAGAAAGACCAGGATAAACAAGGGCAAGAACGTCTGTCTCCCCTGCACAGCCCGGGAAGTGCCATTTCCCTGCAGTGTCGTGTGAGCAGCTCCTGACTTAGCCATTCCCTGAAGAACCTCTGGGTTTGTGGCATGAGAACACATCGTGCTGCACGCTAGGCCATGCCACACTCCACTGTTCCCAGCCTCAGACACTCACTTCAAAAACTCCATCCTTGCACGTGACAATGAGGTGGGGAAGGTTTTCATTAGCAAGAATTTATTTAGAGAAAAAAAATATTAATAGGACAGAATTTGTTTATCCTGAGATGTATCTTGAACTGCCAGAAGATGCTTCCAAGTAACAACAAACTCTGAAGAGCAACGTTTCAAATACAAATAAAACGCACACTTGAAGTCCCTCCTCATCCAGTGCAGCGTCTCTTTCAGGGAAAGCACATTCCCTACCATGTCTGGCTTCTCATTGCAGAGCTATGATCAAACATGATAATCCATCACCGTGCTCTCAGGGTACCTACTCCAAGTTATAGATTTGCTCTAGGACGAAAACAAAAACCTACACAACTTTCCAAACTTCCCTGGCAAGAAACTGTTAATTTTACATGCTATTCATCTTTGGAAGATTTAGTCTGAAATAAAAACAACAGCTGGCCTGATGCTGAAAACTGTCATACAGCTCAGTACCATGGGGATCACCCAGTCAGTGATAAAATGTTTTATTATACCAGCTAGAGCTGAGAAATGTAAAAGCAGTTCTGTAAATTTAATCACTGGTTGTTGGAAGAGCTGAAGAAAACTTCTCCATTTGTCATCTATATGTTTCAAGAGGAAAAAAAGGCTGGCTTATAAATGATGGGCTGCAAACACTGTAACGAGTTCTGTAAATTCAGCACCTTTCATGAAATTTCCATTTTAATTTCATGACTCAGAGCCACTCAGCATCTCAGGTGGGATTAGTCCAGTGCCTAATGCAATGACAGTTCTAGCAAAAAGTAATACATTATGTTTTTACTCACTTTGGGATTTTTGAATTAGCACAGCATGGTGCAGCACAAACATACAATAAAGTACAAATAAGTAAACGCTCCCAAATCTCCTGCTAATATTAATAAAAATATCAAAGCAGCACATAGTTATGTTGTTTTATTCAACAGTCCAATACCACCGTGTAAGAATGCAATTTATTCAGCGATTTACTCAAGAGACTCCTGAAAGAATAATACATTCAGAAACTCCCAAGATACGCTCACCAGTGGTGTTTGAAGATTGTCTATTTATATTTTACAATGTCTTCACAGAAGAGAGGTTAAAATGCCTGGCTGTGTCTCCCCTGCCTTGCAAACAGGGAAAAACACATCAATACTGCTCTGAATCTGGCTCCCCCACTGCAAGTCAGAGAGCAACTTGCCCTGATGAAAGCTAAGAAACAACACAGGAGTTGAGCTGAACAATTTCAACATAAAATATCTCGCTCTTGGGGTAAATTGAACAGCAGTTTAGCAACTGTGCATAATGGCAGGCGTAATGTGCAAGGTTAAGAGGCAAATCAAGTAAAAGACCAAAAAAAAGTAAAATAAAACAGTGGGGATCTCAGACAGGCCTGATATTTCTGGCAAAACAGTTCCAGCCCTGGTGCTTCATCACAAACCTGACAGCAAATCCAAGGAGAGAAACAAGTAAGGACTGCTCCTTTTACTTTTTATTACATTTCTGCTGCTGCCTCTTTATGAACTCCAGGATATTGCAGGTACTTTTGATCTTTATACTATCACCACATTAACACACAGTGTATCACACCCCGATGTCCTGACCCTGGAGTAACACAGAAACTGTTGCCCTGGGTCCATGGCTCAGCTCAGCTAGTTTCAAAGTAATTTATATCATTAATAATTCACATACATCTTCTGTGAGCAGCAGGTAGAGCACATGCTCCAGGAATGGGGCTCCTTGCAGGAAAACTCATGCATGGGTGATTTGCCTACTTTGTAGGCTCAAGAAATATACTGGGAACTTAGGGACATGAGAGGTACTCCTAACCTCAACACTGTCATATTTATACAGAAAACAATGATACTTGTTGCATAACAGGTGAATTTTCAGCATGAAAGCAGTGCTGCCAGTTATCTGCACTTTAGGGAACAATAAATGATCTTAAGGACCTCTGCTCACCCAAAGGCAAACAGGTCAGGTACAAAGCCCTGTTCCTGGGGATGTGCTGCCTACAGGAACCAGGAAATGGAAGAGACAGCTAAGGAGAGAAATGGAGCAAAACAGGAACACTCAGCCACCCTCAAGACAGCACGCCTGCCAGCTTCCATTCCTGGCCCTGTGTCCTCACATTCCCCAGATTTTAGGGAAACTTTCCTGTGTGACCCTTCAGGTGCCACTCCTGGGGTCACAGTGTCACCACCCCAGACTGTCCCTGCTGGGACTGAAGCCCCTTGGCAGTGGCAGCTCCAGGGACCCAGTGGGTCCCCACCTGGCTCCCTGCACACCCCACACTCACACAGGATTCCTCACTGCCTCATGGCACAGTAACACAAATCCAGCTCGAGCTGGTGCTTCCAGGGGGGAAGCCTGAACAAAGGAATCCCTTGGCTTTTATACTCTCACAGTTTTTGAGTAATCTGGGCTCCCCCTGCTGAAGCAGCAGCTCCTGCTGTGTCTGAGTGCCCAGTGACCACCAGCAGCACAGGTGCCTGTCCCAGCACATGCAGAAGAGTAGGCTGCACACTGCCAAGGGCTCAGCACTCGCAGAGTGCTGCAGTGCTCAGCTAGACTGGCACTCTGCAACATTCAGCTGACACCTGGTTCTGGCCCATCTAGATTCTCATGCTCACATCAGTGCTGTGAGAGGAAAAAAAAGAATGGCATCACTTGACAAGGAGAATAGAATCAAGAAGAGCCATGATAAAAGAATGATCATGAGGAAGGAACACAGTACTGTGTGAGAAGCAGAACCCAGTGATTAGACTAAGATACCAAAAGGTGCTGATCTCATTGCTTTCAGTGACTAAGAAATTCATACTGTTCTTAAGTGCATTTTCTCTGATCTTTAGGTGTTTAAACAGATTCAAAGATCAGGTGCTTGGTCATTTACTGGCACATAAATCCCAGATAATGCCTGCATCCTGAACAGTTACTTCAAGTGCTGAAGTGAATCACAACCATCTGCCCACTGCAGCAGGGCCCTTGGCTGCACCTGCCAGTATCATTCTTCCCAAAAAGCCACCCCCTGGCACTGCAGCTCCATATGGACACACCACCAGCAGTAGCTTGTGCTCCCAGGCAGGTCCTTGTAGCCCCCAGAGACTGCCTGCACTCTTGTTTAATTACATGTTGCTGAGGCTTAACTCACCTGAATTCTTTATCATAGAATGGTTTGGGTTGTAGGAGACCTTAAAGATCACCTTGCTCCAGCTCTCAGGAAAAACCACACACTGAATTGGCATTGATACCAGACTCCAGAACAGAAAAATTGCTTGATCTTCAGGCAAAAATTGCCAGGTCTTCAACACAACATCTCCCTACCACAAAACCTATTTCAAGTTCAGAGATCCTTTCATTGAAACTCTTCAGTCTTAAGGCACTGTGATTATTTTCAAGAATTATGAGAGTTAGATCCCCAGCGTGATGATGCTCCATGAATCAAAAGAGATTGCCTCTCTCAAAGTTGCTTACAAATGCTCAGAGCACCCAGGAGCACAAAATCAGCTGGAGTTGGACTGCACAAGAATCCATCTGAGCCTGCAGCCAGTGCTGTCCTGTGCTCTGAACTTGGCTCAGAGCTCCTTCTCTGCCTCCCCAGCCCTGGAGTGCCAGTCAGACAATCTCATTCTTACCCTTTTCCCCAGGAGCCTTCTCTTTCCTGCATGAAGGCCACTCCAGCATTTTGGAGAACAGTTTCAGCCTTTTTTTCTCTCCAGCAGCATCAGCTGGGACACAGAGATATCAGAGTTTAGCAGTGCCTCCCCCCAGGCCCAGCCTGCTGCTCCAGTGGCACAACACATCCACCCACAGGGATGGCACAGGAAGGCAAAGGAACACTTTGAAACTTGTGTGAGAAAACTACCAAATACCTCTGCAATTACTACCAAATACCTCTGCAATTACTCAGACACACTTCTTTCAAAAAAAAGCTACACCAGCCTATCACAGATTGTGTGGGAAAATATAAGATTGGTTTTAATTTTAAATACTGAGTTTCTTAACAGATTAAAAACAGAGATGAGCAAATATACTGCTTAGTGTGTAGGATTTTAAATGGTTTCATCCTGGTAATTTCCAGGCAAGTACAATCAAGTAATAATACAAGAAATAATGCAAGCCGCTCCTTGAAGTTCTGGATAAGAAAAACTTCATTTCGTCCTTAAGAGCAAATGCTTTCTCAAAGCCATCAGTATGATTTGCCTTTTGATGCAGAATAAGTATCTCAGTCTGGTTTTTAAGACCCTGGCAGCTTTCCAAGATTACTTATACTTCTTTCTAGTTACATATGTCTGAAATTTTGTACTCAGGCTTGTTTTGAGGGTTTCTATTCAAGCAGAGTGGTCTCAGGTTACAACTTCCTTCAAATAGGGGCTTGATTCATTGATTTTATTGCTTAATGATGAATTGAAAAATAAATAACCCAAGAAAAAATTTTTGTCAATACTTGAGATGTTGGCCCCTGCCTCTGGTAGTGACAGATTAGGCTGGAATCTACTATTTGTTCATGAATATCCTATTAGTGTAAGAGGATGCATTATAAGTCTTTCTGTTCATTGTTGACTTTCACTGCAAGAAGTGTTATTTATTTTGCTAGAATCTATGAGAGTATCTCTTGTGCCATCTGGCAACCTCATTTGCATGCTTCACATTGATTATAGAAACACCATTAAGTATCTGTTTAAGTCTCCTCAACACAATGCTTTATATTTATTATCAGAAACTGTTCTGATCACCAGCAGTAAATCCATATTCTTCCCAGCTAAACATCATTTCACATTCCATTTAATCTCAGATGAGTTTCTTCCTATACACTCAGAATACAATTTAGGAGGCAGGGGATTTTTAGGGCCCTGGCTTTCAAGCACACACACAGCTTCATTCACAAAAGTCAAAACCAACTACCTGAGAGATGTGAGGTTCCTGCTGCACAAGGGAGCCCCACAGGATCCACACCACACACTTCAAGAGGCAGCAAGGGAAGTTTATTGCATTCATTGCCACCACACATTGGCAAAAACAGGAATGGCCTGTGCTCTTCTACCAAAAAAACCCACCTTTGTTCTCAGCAACCCCACCTGCACTGCTCAAGGATTCCCCATGGTCTATAAAAGGGATAATAGGCACTTGTCTAAAGGGAACAGGAAAGGACAGCCCTGGAACTTCATCAACACAAGACACTGGGGTAGGAAATTAAAGAGCCAGAAAGAACCACCTGGGTTACCAGTCCCCTGCCATTTAGGGAGCTACTCCAAATGCTTCATCCCTCTGTGACTGAATGCAGCCACGTTCCTGAAGTGACAAAATCACCTAATTTAGTATTTGCAGTCAGGCTGTTACCTGCCACCTCTGCTTAAGTCTCAACAGATTTAGAGTAAGTTTGGGTTTCCTGTGTTTGTGTTTTGGCATTTGGTGGGGGTGTTTGTTTTGTCATGTGTTTACATGTGTTTTACAGAAACAGAAAACACAACACTTATCTAGGCTTCACACAACAGAAAAAAAACCTTCAGAAAAAAGTAATTAGAATATTTCACAGAAATATTAATGGTCACATAACCTAGCTCTGTTAACCAAGTGACTAACACCCAGGGAGACTCATTCAGAATTTAACATAATATAAAACACCTACATCATGCACACAAAGTAGTGAAACATGCATTATTACTTAAGTAAATCCTTCTAAACTGCTGACTATATGTTCATTAGCCAAGAGCCTGGACCTGAGAAGTTAAAACACTCTTGGCAAACACCCCCAACACACCAGTGCCACACAACTCCATGTGGTCACAAGTCCCCAACAACATCCATCTAAGCTTTGCAGCTTTATTCCTGATATCTCATCACACAGCTAAATCCTCCAGCAAACTTTCAGTCACTGCTGCATCCCTGTTGGGGTTTGTTCATTTCAGATTCATCCTGAATGCATTCCCCTATGTTCTCCCTACCTACCATTTTTTAATTTGTTTTGCCAACCAGCATGTTGCTTCCTTCCATGCCAGACTTCACATGTAAGGGCTGTCTCAAGTACTTGCTCTAGTTCTGTATAACCCTGGAGAAGCCACAAACAAAGCCTGACAGTAACAAAACAGCCCAAGTGCCAAGACAAGCCCTCCATGCTGAGCCAGGCATATTCTCAGCTCCTCACAGCCATCTGTCAGTAACTGCACCTGATAAGGCAAACAAGTACCTGAGGCAACAATCGCCTTCCTCCCATAGCTGCACATTTCCTACAGCTCTAATGCAATGAGGTACAAGCTGTGGTACCTTCAGTGACAGCTGCAAGTTTATGAGCGGCATTTTTCATCTCAACAACCATTTCAGCCATTGAAGGTCCTCCAGGGCTTGCTGCATAACACTTTTTCCCAGGTGTGCTTCTTCTGCTCACAGTGCTGGAGTTCAGGATTTCAGGCAACAAACTCTCTCATTTCAGCATCACCCTGCAGTGATCAAGAAGGGAGATCAGCCTCTACATCAGCTTCACCAATTCCAAACCCATCACACCTTTGGTAAGGCACAGACCAGCCCAGTTCTGCCAAAGAAGAACAGAAATTCTTCTGGGCACTCAAGCACCTTCTTCAGATAAGGTAAGCTCCAGAAACAGCCCTTAGATCCCTGTGTAAGTATCTAACCCAGAGAACACTGCACAGGGATGCCTACAGGTGCTCAGAGAGTATTAGTGCATGTGTGCTGCAACATAGGAGACAAGAACTACAAGTCTGGTTTTACTTCCTAATGCAAAATACATTCTGTTCTGGACACAGGATCAAATACTTCCTTGGGTTTTGGAGCAAAACTCAAAAAGAACTTGGAAAAATGCATAAAGGGGTATTTTATCACAAGCTACGTTGTGAGGGAAAGCAGTTGGCACATTTTTTTAAGTGCACAAGCTGTAACTGCATGAATTTGAATTATAATGAAGCTGAGAAAAAAAGGATTAAAGACACACACATGCTGTTTTAAGTACACTACCTCCAAAGTTACTCTTTAACTGGTCTTAATAACATCTGAATAGGCGAAGCTTTTACTGACTCAAAAGCAAAGCTACCTAGAAGCATGATATAATTATTCTATTACTTAAAATCATTAATTAGAACTTTATAGGAATAAGCTGGTGCGATACCAGAAAACCAACTACAAAAAAAAAAAGTTTTATGCTGTATTTTCTGGTGCTAACTCTTCATCAGAACAGCTCAGACACAATGCCAAGCCTCTCCATGCTATCAACCTTTACACCTGAAAAAGCAGCAAGAATCGCTTGCAGTGCAGTTTTCAGAGGATACAAACCATAAAAGGTTAAACTTGAAAATGCTATCCTCAAAACTGCACAAACCCCTTCAGCTGCCTGAGGCAGACACCTTTGCCCCTCAAAATAAGTATTTTGGCAATAAATACTGCATATTGGAAACTACAGGCAGCCAAAAGCTAAGCCCCAGAGATACTGATTACACAGTAGCTCTGAAAAAAATATAAAGAAAAATAATAGAAATACAGACCACTAGCTAGAAATCCCCCACAGCCCTTTGCACTAGTTAAAGGGTCAGAAGCAAATTCACAGGGTATTAGCTAAAAGAGAGCAATTACAGAAATTCACAGCAGGCATCTATAACAGTTAAGTAAGAAAATGCATGCTAGTCAGTACTAAAGCCTTTCTTCTTTAAGAACTGCAATATTTTACCTATATTAAATAAATCAGAAGAACTTGTACCTAAAGATACTTACAGCCAGAAAAAACCTTAAAGAGGTATAAGACAATAAATCATATATTAAACCATCAAGGAAACTATACTTAAAGTAGATAAATAACATTTAACTAAGTATTCTAGACCCAAAATATTAGCTTTATAAATAAGAACTACCTCTCTTTCAGCAACAGTACATATTGACTTCACTATGACACAGCTACAGCACCAGCCACCTAAGGACATACAAATCCCACACCTCCACCACATTGCTGGCCACTCCCTAGCCAGGGCCCTTATATAAACCCACCCTTAGCACACTTCTGGAGGCTGCTCCTATAAATTTGGCAATGGCAAACAGCTGTTGCTTCCATACAGTAGAGAGTGAAACAAGGAGTTGCTTCTGCCTGGTAAGTGGTGCTGTTTGGGGCCTTTTCTTTATCTGGGGGCTTCTTTTTGCGGTTGTTTTTGGAGGTTTTTTTGGCTGTAGTTTTAATTTAGTTGTTTGCAGTTACTACAAAGCACAGAATATAGCTACATGTGTGAGGAATTGGCTTTTATGGAAGCATCTAATATAATTAATTGTTTCTCTAAAGGCTGCAGAACAGGCTGTAATAGCTCTGCCAAGCTGTCTAATAGCAACAGCTTCTGGATATTAAGAGAAAAAGCATAGTAGCACTGCAAGTACAGTGGGAGTATTAATGACTGCAGCACTTTGTGACTCACAGAACTTCTACTCACCCTCAAATGAGCTTGCTGAGAACAAGTGATAGTAAAATAAGCGTGCAAGAGGGCTTTGTGCTCCGTGCCTGGATTTGCAGAGAGAATGGAATCCCAGGAGTGGTAAGGCTCATAAGGGATCTGAAGGGACACTCCTTGGGCAAAGGACTGACCTCAGCCAGGGTTTGTGGCAATACTTTTAATGCAAAGTAAGTAACCAACGTATTCTGTAGCTTGGGCTGTATCCTGACTGGTCCTCCTTATAGCTTGAGAGTTGAACTCCTTGTCAAGCACTTCAGCTCACTTTTGACACAAATGCTGCTGCAGGGTTTTATTCTGTCAGACAGCTGCTGGGTCCCCACTAATGCTGTAACAAAGTTTGTGGCTTCACAGTAACATCAGTGAGTGGTAATGACTTCATGGGAGGCTTCTGAAACCATAAGGAGAGAAAGGCAGCTCAAGCAACAAATCAATTTTGTGTTCCACAGCATGACCTAACACAGTGATCTTGCAGCTGCTTTTACATGCTGAAAGGGGGGAAAATGCTGTTCTACAGTAACTATAACTCTGAGCAGAAATTAGATGCGTGGCAGGAGCAAACACTCCACAGTAAAGGCTTATGCCAGTGCAAAAATAATGGTATGTCTTAAAACTTACTAAGTAAGCAAGCATTAAAAACCCTAACTGCAAATGTTTTTGTAGTAGAGCAATGGCAGTAAGTGGCACATAAGCTGTTTTATTGACAGAGTAAATATTATATTTTTTCCTGGAAAAAAAACCACAAATATTGATCATAAAATAACACAGACCACTAGTCAAGTGCTTTTCCATGCAGAGCAGGTGAAACCAGATCTACAGAATATCAGTGTTGCCACATTCAGTAATTTATGCCTACAATTTAACTTCCAGTAAAGTTAATTATCCATATAAAGGAAATGGACTTACCAGAAAAAAACAGTTGTGCTATAATTACATTAGTTGACTTCCTTTGTATAGATTACACAAAACACAAAGATATGCAGTTAAGATGCAAAATTGCATGTGAGTATAGCCTGAGCATATCTTCTGCTGCATCCTAAGTTTAATACCTAAGATTTGCCAAGTTTGCTATTCTGTGACTTTAGTTCAGTATGCAATAAGGCAATTAGGAAATGACAAATGATAAACATCTTCAAATTCTAAACTAGTTCAAGTTCCAAAAAAAAGAGCTGCATGTGAACAAAACCAAATATTTTGGTCCTTGAAATCATGAATGAAGCATGGCATGTGTTACAAGATATAACTATCAGAATCTGATAACTGATTTTTTTATTTTAATGAAATCAGGAGTTGCCTGTTTGAATTATTTTTGTTTTTCTCTTTAGCTATGACATTAAACTGCCTAAAAATTATTTCTGAACTATATTTTTTAGTATAAAATTTATTGAACATTTTAACTGTTGCTTATCCTGACAAGAAGGTTGAGAGGCTGGACAGGACCCAGGCATGTGCACTCACAGCCCAGAAAGCCAAGAGTGTCCTGGGCTGCCCAAAGAGCAGCAGGACCAGCAGGTCAAGGGAGAGGATTCTGCCCCTCTGCTCCACTCTGGTCAGACCCCACCTGCAGTGCTGCCTCCAGCTCTGGGCTCCTCAGCACAAGAAGGGCATGGAGCTGTTGGAGCGAGTCCAGAGGAGGCCACCAAGTTGATTAGAGGGATGGAACACCTCTCCTAGGAGGAAAGCTGAGAGAATTGGGATTTTTCAGCCTAGAGAAAAGAAGCCATCTGGGTGACCTTATTGTGGCTTTTCAGTACCTGAAGGGAGCCCACAAGAAACATGGAGAGGGGCTTTTCACAGGATACTGGAGTGCCTGGGCCAGGGTGAATGGCTTCAGACTGAAAGACAGGAGGTTTAGATTAGATGTCAGGAACAATTTCTTCACTGTGAGGGTGGTGAGGCACTGGCAGGTTGCCCAGAGAAGCTGTGGCTGCCCCATCCCTGGAAGAACTTGTCAGGTAAGATGGGGCTCTGAGCAACCTGGTCCAGTGGAAGGTGTCCCTGCCCCTGGCAGGAGGGTTGGAACTGGATGGTCTTTAAGGTCACTTCCAACTCAGGCCATTCTATGATTCTATGGTCCACTGTGGTCTTGTGTTCTCTGTAACTTAATAAATCTCCATAAACCCTTGAGAGGTGTTGGATTCCTACCAAAACAGTGGGGCTAAACACTGCACTGGTGCAGTGCCCAAGCTGAGATCTGCTGTTACCCTGTGGCTTGAACTCTTAACATGCCTTAGCATTTGATTCTCAGGGCTCCTATCACTCATCACAATTACAACAGTTAGTGATTAGCACTCCTGAAAATCTGCTCCATGCTGTTTTCAAGTACACAGGAAATTAAACCTTTAAGGACCACCCATGAAAATTTTGGGTCAAGTGATTTGCCTTGTATCATACAAACTCAGTGATAAGAGCTGAAATAAGTACAGTCATCCACAGAGATTTTTTCCTCAAGATCAATAATACTCTCACAATCTGCATTCCTGAGCTCCTTAACTAAGCCCACTTCTGGAGGGAAAAAAAATCTAATTCAAAGCCTGCTCACCACAGACTTTAATTCTTTCTAAGCTTCTGGCCTTTAGGAAAAAAATTATTGAGACTACTGCCATGATCATACACCCTCCCCTTAAGCAGGCAATTTATTGTCTGATTAGTTCTTTCAAACAACTTAATTTCTTAATGTGCCCGTGCAGGACAGCTTCAGTGTGTAGCAAAATCTCTATTAGTGCAGATTGACTTTAGATTAATGATGGAGATTGTTGCCTTGGTCTATCAATTTTTGTTGATCTGCTACTAGCTGAGGTGGGAACACAGTCTGTTTCACTGGCTTTTTAAGTGTTAAAAGCAGAGAAATGGTGAAACTCTGAGTTTTTGTTGTCTATTACAAGCTGAAAGAGT
>NW_005054314.1:7503028-7504123 GCF_000277835.1 Geospiza fortis
TGAAATAATGTTAAACAAACCTGTATTGCCTTCTCCTTTTATTCCTGGTCCTGGGTCCTAAAGGAGGTTACGTGAAGGGAAAACATTCCCTAAAACAGTCCATCTTTAAAAGGAGTATTTCTGTAGACTGTGTGCAGTGTACAGCAAACCAGAAGTAACTGAAATAATGGCTTGCCTTTTTTTCCTGAAAAAAATAGTTTGTGACCAGTTCAGCGGACAAACAGGAACCTAACAGGAAGCTGTTAAGTCACTCACATGTGCTGAAAATACCTGTTCTACCCCCCAAGTTTAGAGTCTAGGGAGATAACATCATCTGCACTAATAAACTAACAACTTTCTCTGCTTATTTAGGCCATTCCTCTCCATGTTTCTGTCTGTTTGCCATAATCTAAAAGAACACTCACAGATTAACTTTCTCAAGTGAAGGCAGGACACAAACTCCATTTACATCAATGCAACACTTGATGTTGTACCTGAGCTCATCCAACTGTATTGAATTTTCTGTCTTTTTCACGACTAATTCTGATGCCTCTGACTTTTTAGCGAGACAGGTAGAGCTCAACAGCTTGATTATACACTCTGGTTGTTAGCTTTAACTGTTCATCTGTGACTTGTCTCCTGGAGATCAGTCTCAGCTGGCAGGAAAGCAGATGCCTGTGTTTATGTCAGTCTGCTGGGTGCGGGGCTGCGACCCCGAGTGCAGCTCTGTCCTCTGGGTGTCAAATCTGAGCTCGGCTTTGTGCTTTGGGTGGCATCCCTGGGCTCAGCCCTGTCCTTTGGGTCACACCCATAAACTCAGTTCTGTCCATAGGATCACACCCCTGGGTTCAGCCCTGTCCTTTTGGGTCACACCCATAATCTCAGCCCTGTCCTTTGGGTCACACACCTCGGCACAGCCCTGTCCTTTGGGTCACATCCCTGTCCTTTGGGCTCAGCTCTGCCCTTTTGCACAGGCCGATCCTCAGGCGCTCCCGCAGTAGCAGCGCGGGCCGAGGTCGCCGTCTGGCGGCCAGGCAGCGGCAGTGCCCGCGCGGCTCTGGCAGTGGCCAGCATGGCTCCCGGCCCTCACAGGCAGCGCTACGAGGCCGCTGCCCG
>NW_005054314.1:7504360-7509460 GCF_000277835.1 Geospiza fortis
GCCCCCGCCTGTCCCGCTGCTCTGTCTGCCCGGGATGCCTCTTCCATAAGCTTTGCCTCACGCCACTAAAATCCACAACTTTTTCATCTCCCGGAGCTCTGCATCAACCTCCCCGCCTCCCGTACCTCTTTGGTCTCTTTATTCATGCTCGGTTTTCCCCTACATGCTGCCTAAGGTGTTTTTTTGGCTTGAGTGATCCTTCACCTCACTTCAGCACTCACTAATTCATGTCCTCAAAACCTGCAATCCAATCCCTGACAGCCAACTTTCTGTCCCATAAAATGGGCTCTGTGCATCCCAAGGACTTTCCTGGGGCACAGGTCTGCTGGGACGGCTTATGCCCACAGCTTTGGTCTTCGTGTAAGCCATGCGGCTGATCTGTGCCAGAGTCAGCAGAACACAGGATGTAGGAGGTGAACCTCACTGCCAAACTGCTCACATCTCACAAAATCTGGGTGTGCAGGGCTGCTGGCTTGTCTGGGGGATATTCCTGGCCATTGCAATGCTTTCAGCTTACTCCTTTGGGTGCAGAGCAATGGGTGTTTCTGCACAAACCCTCCTGCAGTGCCCCAGACCCTCCACTGATAAGGCCTTAATCAGCACATTCCATGGAGCGGCCCAAGGAGTTGTGCCGGAGCTGTTAACAGCAGTGCGGAACAGGATCAGCCGAGGGCCGAGTGCTGAGGCTTCTGCCTAAATTGGCAGTTGCTATGTCACTGCAGAATGCCATCACCTCCCTGTAAATCAGCTTTCTCAGGTCCTCTGCAAGTGGCAGAAGATCAGAGGGGTCCCCTGAGATCACAGGCAATGATGGATCAATTCAGTGACGCAGACAAGTCTGAGTGCCCATCGTGCAGCCTGGCTCACCAGGAGCAGAGAGCTGGAGCAGAGGCTGGAGGGCGGCGATGCACTGTGCCACAGGGAGGGAGGGGGAAGGTGGAAGGCATCAGCACATCCATCTTCAGCTGGCATCAGGCCTGTCTGGAGCCTCCTTTCATCTGCTGCTTTAGCAAAGTTCAGATGCACTCATTCGGAAGGATTTCTCTCGGCTCAAGGCAAGAAAAGCACTTTTACTTCTGTGCTTCTGCCTTCAAAGCATGCCCCGGTGTGTCCGCCGGGCCAGCCGCGGTGACCTGGGCTGTGTCTGTTCAGGCTTCCTCTGCCGGGAAGAGAAAAGTCCCCTTTTGTCCGAGGGGCTCCCGCAGCCCCTCTCTCAAAGGCGCGGCGATGCACGAAGCTCTGCCTCCATCTCCCGGGAGCTCTCCCTGGAGTCTGGCCCTGCCTGGACGTGGCCTGCCTGCAAACTCCTCCGCGCTGCGACGCGTGACGGCCCCGGGGCCCCTTCCCCCTCTGCTCGGGGCCCGCCCTGACCCCAGCCCGGCCCCCCGCTCCGCTCGGCTCCGCTCGCACTCTGCCCGCCTCTGCCGGCCTGTGCGGACCTGCCGGGCCGGGCACACCCAGCGGGGTGTGAGCGCAGCAGCGGGAGCCGAGTGCTGGCACGCATGGGCCCGGGAGAGCCCAGCCCCGCGCTCACCTGGCCCGGCTGCGGGAGCGCGACATCCGCGGGGAGCAGGTACTTGGGGCTCCCCCGCCCTGGGGATGCTGTCCTGGGCTGGCAGGCGGCACGGGGAGGGCGTGATGGTCCCGGGAAGGTGAGGGGGGAAGGAAGGGGATGGCCCGTGTTGTTCCCACGCTCTGGAGAGCAGGAACGGGGAGCGCAGGACTGGCTGCCCGGGCATGAGACTGAGAGTGGGGGATCTGGGCCAGGCTGTGCTGCTATTGATGTTTTGGGGTCATCTTCTGCTCCGTGTTGAGCCCGTGTTCTGTCCTCCATCCTACGAGGAAAGGCAGCAGCGGGGTTAGGCACCAGCTCCTGCCCGGTGGCACACAGCCTGGGCTGGCTCAGCTCGGCTCCTCCAGGACAAGGGAATCCCGATCTGCATATGGCCACCAGGTTGTCCTGTGCCAGCACAGAGGTGCTTGTGAGGCTACCAGCACACGCTGCCGTGTCGGTGACTGTGGCAATGGGTTTGTCAGCCCTTCAGATTCCCTGTGCCTCGCACACAAGGGCTGAGTGTGCAGTGGGGGTTGTTTGGGGGGAGCTAAAGGAGGGTTCTTCCAGCCATGATGGAGCCCCAGCTCCCACTCTGCTGCTCTCCCACTGCAGCTGGAGCAGAAGCTGAGCAGGGTCTGTTGTGTGCCTATCCCTGCTCTGTCTGGGATGTGTGCCCTGCCATAACCACTGATGCTGCTGCTGCAGTCACACTCTGAGCTGGAGAACAGGGTGGCATTTCTCCTCCAAACCCTCCGGACAGCACCATTGGGGCAGATTTGTGACCAGTCCTGTGCCACTCTCTGCCAAGCTCCAGTCTTGGCAGCAGCAGTCCCTTGGAGCAGCTGAGTTGCAGCTGGTGCCCACAGCCACTCCTCCTGTACTGTGTACCCTGCGTGGGAGCCTGCCAGGAGCTGCTGACACCAGTGCCCTGCCCATGTGAGCGGTGACAGGGGACAGGGTGACTCCAAGGGAAGGCTGTCTGAGCCCACTGGTGGAAGTGGTGACTGTTTCTGGTGACAGCAGAGGTATGAGCCTGCAGCCAGAGACCCGTGGCATCCCTTGTGTTAAGGCTGACTCCCTCAGTGCCATCACTGAGCAGGTCACAGCTGCTGGTCTGGTGCCTGGAAGGTGGAGGGGGTGGAAGATTTGGGACTCTGTTTTGATGCTCATCACCCTCTGTGCCTTGGCTGGCTGGACTTGCTGATGGCAGCCCCCAGACATGCCCCAGCCTGCAGAAGCTGCCTGGCCAGGGATGGGGTCCTGCTCTCAGGGTGCTGCCTGCCTGTGTGTGCCCCTGTGCTCTGTGTGGGTGCTGGGGCAGGCTCTGCACCCCGGCCCTGGAGGCCCCCATGGGGTGGTATTTAGGAGCAAGATGACAGGCTGGGTGCTACCCTGTTCCAGGGGCAGACCAGCTAGGGCATGGCAGAGGTGCTCTGGTCTGGCTGGCTGGGCCAGGGAGGAGCTGGGCTAGCTCTGCTCCCTCTCTCCACAGCCCAGCCTGGAATGGGACACAGCTCTGTGAGGCACTCCAGCACTGGAGAGGATGTGGCTGGGAGGATGTGGTCAGCTGGCTCTCATGCCTGGCTCAGTGGTCACAGTGAAATGAGAGCCAGGCTTAATCTGCAGGGTGATAGTGTTGCATAGTGAGCCTGGCCTCTTGGGGAGGTTGGGGTGAGGAGGAGCAGCTCCACAGCAGCACAAGCAATAGTAAAGATGGGATTTCTCTGGATGGATCAAGGAAGATCTTGTTTTGGGCTCTCTGCTTCTTCCAGCCAAGCACCAGGAATTTGGGGATCACAGCAAAGCATCCTGGCTCTGTCCCCTTGCCAGCCTTGGGAACTCAGTGGTGGCCCTGCCCTGGAGGATCTCTGTGACTGTAGAAATTGGTTCCCCCACAAGCACTTGGACCAAAGCCATCCAGTGCCTGCTCAGCTGCGGCTTCTCCAGCCACATTTTGGATTCCTTGGTGTGCAGGTTGAGCTCAGGGGCTGCCAGGATGGTGCTGCAGCAGCAAGGACCTGGACCTAGGGATCAGAACAGGAACTTCCCAGGCCATGGCATGGCACTGGACAGTCCTTGCAGGTGGGGAGGCCTGGGTGCAGTGGTGCTGTCACGCTGGCTGGCTTGCACAGTGGTCCTGGCTCCCAGGCAGAGTGCTGAGCCCTGGGCTGGGGAGCAGGCCCTGCTCCCTGCCAGCTCCAGGCTTGTTCCAGCTTGTTGGGTGAAGGGTCCCAGCACACCTTGCTGAACAGGGTGG
The DNA here is from genome assembly GCF_000277835.1 of Geospiza fortis. Lineage (NCBI taxonomy): Eukaryota > Metazoa > Chordata > Aves > Passeriformes > Thraupidae > Geospiza > Geospiza fortis. The sequence continues at coordinate 7,508,173 of NW_005054314.1, forward strand.
GCTGCACCCTGAGCTGCTTCTTCCCCTGGCACCAAGCCTTGTCTGGGGACACAGCCAGCAGCCCCACTATGTCCCAGCACTCTGGGCCACCTGCCAGGGTACCTGGACACAAAATGCCTCAGTGCTCAGTGCACGGGGTGGGGGCAGTGTGCTGGGAGGTCTGTGCCAACACACTGTGTCTGTATCCCCACAGGACACCTGACCTTGGCTCTGGGACAGTCTGCTGCCATGGCAGACCCCCCTGGATGCTGCTCTACCTGTGCCACCTGCCTGCTCTGCCCCTACAGCTGCCAATGGATCACTGCCAAGAAGGAGAAGAGGAAGGGCCTGAGAACCACCAAGGTGATACCTGAGTGATGCTGAGCTGGGGCTTGCCAACCCCTTTGTGGGAGTCTTAGAGTGCTGGCTGGGGTGGGGAAGGGCTCTGGCTGGGATGCTGAGCCCAGACACTGAGCTGCTGACCTCTTGCTGCTGCTCCTGCTTCCCAGGGCCGAGCCCCAGGAAAGCTGGGGTGCTGGCACCCTCGCTGCCCAGGAACTGTCCTGGCCTGGAGCAGTGGGAGGATGATCTGTGCTCCTGCTGGGTGACGAGAGGGGTAGAGCAGCATTAGCGTGCTCTGCAGTGGGGCTTGCACGTGCCTGGGGCAGAGCAGAGCCCTAGGGCTGGGCTGGCAAGCAGGTCCCGGGGCACCTGGCCAGGCACGTGGGAGACACAGTTCCTGGGCTGGGTGTGGCCCCACCAGGAGGGTGTCCCCAGCAATTTGTAACCTGGGAGTGGTGAGGCCCTGGGATCCTCTGAGGTCTCCGACTCCCATGGGTGTGGCTCTGCTGCGGCTTGTCCTGTCTTGCCTGGAATGTACGAATAAGTCCGGGTTGCTAGGTGTCCCTCTGGCACCTGTGGCACCCCTCACCTCCCCCACACACCTGGCACTAGTGGCTGTGGACAGTGTAGCTGGACCCAGCCTGCAGACTCACCACTACAAGGGCAGTTCTGAGGCCCTGCACTGCTCTCTGCCCAGCTCACAGATCATGCAGCTAGAAGGGAATGGGACCTGGCTGCCCACCCCTTCTTGTGTCCAAAGTCCCAGCCTGTTCCCATGGAGTGCTGCATGGGAAAGGAGGCAGTCTTGCCACAGGGGCCATCCTCCCCAGCCTAGCAGAGGCAGATTTTTAGTTTGTTGTAGGACATGCTGATCCATCTTTCTGTAGTGTAGGTCCAGCCAAAAGAGCCAGCCAGGGCTCCTCTGGTCCCTGTCCATGGCACAGCTCAGTGCCTGGACCCCTGGGCC
>NW_005054314.1:7509504-7517278 GCF_000277835.1 Geospiza fortis
GGTCTCAGCAACCTGCCCAGGGGCTAGGAGCCCTGAGGGTACGTGTATAACTCTCATCTCTGGCTTTCAGTATGACTGCAGCTGGTTCCTTTTCCTCTTCTGCGTCTTCCTCTTCACCCTGGTGTGGCTCTACTTCGCTATCATCATCCTCAATGATTTCCACAACTTCAACGAGTGAGTAGAATCTACATCCAGCCTTGTTCCCCACGTCACCCCTGCCCCTCTGACCTTCCCCTTTGCTGGCAGATTCATCTTCAGGCAGAAGAAGCTGTGGCTAGACTGGTCCCTGGTGCTGCTCATAGCTACAGCTGTGCTGATCAGCTACTCGTCTGTGCTGCTGGTGAGCCCTCCTGACCCTGCTGGGCTGGGGGAATGGGGCTGTGCTGAGCCCAGGCTGCCCTGAGCTGGGGGAATGGGGCTGTGCTGAGCTGGAGGAATTGGGCTGTGCTGAGCACAGGCTGCCCTGAGCTGGGAGGAGCCTGCAGCATCTGGGGCCGGGTCAGCCTGAGCACGGGCAGAGCGAGCCCAGGCTGCGCTGAGCTGGGGGAATGGGGCTGTGCTGAGCCCTGGCTGCCCTGAGCTGGGGGAATGGGGCTGTGCTGAGCCCTGGCTGCCCTGAGCTGGAGGAATGGGGCTGTGCTGAGCTGGAGGAATTGGGCTGTGCTGAGCACAGGCTGCCCTGAGCTGGGAGGAGCCTGCAGCATCTGGGGCCGGGTCAGCCTGAGCACGGGCAGAGCCCCTGCCTGTGCAGGGAGCCCGAGCTTCTCTGGGTGAGTCCCATGCTGTGTGAGGGCTGAGGTGTGGGGCACAGCCCAGTCTGACAGCTCCTTGCCCTTGCAGGTCCTCGCTCTGTGCTTGCAGCTCTGCGGCCAGCCCTTGAAGCTACACTGGGTGCACAAGGTGAGAGACTGGAGGTGCAGGGAGATGGTGCCTGCCCTGGCTGCCCTTGCACCTTCAGAAGCTGTGCCAGCCTGCTGGGGCTGTGCATGGCTGCTGTGACCCCACGGAGTGGCTGTGTGTCCCTGCTGACCAGGGCTGCAGCTGTCAGTTCCTCAGCCACACGTGTCTGGGATGGGAATATTCCCAGTGCTCAGAGCATGGAGCACAGAGCTCAGCTACAAACCCAGATGGGGAAAATGGGTATCAGGGCTTGCAGGGGTTCTTAAGGAAGGGATGAGGAGGACTCTGCCTGGCCTGCAAGATGCTGTGTGCTCCCCTAACTGCCCTGTGCATGCCCCACAGGTCCTGCTGATCCTGACTGCCCTGGTGGTGGCTGCAGCCTTCACAGGGCTGGGAATAAAGTGGGCAGAGGAGTGGAAAAGTGCATGGATCTCCCTGCAGGTGAGTCACCTCCATAGCAGGGACTCTCCCACTGTACCCATAGCCTGACCTGTGGCCTTGAGCTCAAGGGAGCTGACTGAAGTCCCCAGCATGGCTTGTGTGCACTGGGGGTGAAGTCCCTTCTGCCCCTGCAGTCCTGTCTGGAGCAGCTGCCACCAGACTGATGAATGGTGGCTGGACCAGAGCAGGGAGTGTGTTCTGTCCCCCAGGAGCCTGTCCCTCCCTCCCAGCGCTGTGGATCTTCGAGCAGTCCTGGCTGCAGGGGCAGATCCCTGGCATTGGGGCATGTGTATTTTGGGAACAGGCACTGGTGCTGGCTGACACCTTGTGTTTTTTGCCTTCCCAGGCAACAGGTCCCTTCCTGCACATTGGAGCTGTGGGGGGAATGACACTCCTTGCCTGGCCCCTGGCCAGCTTCATCTACCGCACCCGCAGCACAGGTAACCCCTCTGAGCTCTGCACTTGTCCCCTTGGCTGGTGCCCTGTGTCCTGCCACCCAGCTGAGCAGCACTGGTGGCAGAGTGGTGCTCAGGGAGCAGTGCAGTAGTGGGAACAGGTCTCCAGTGTGGCAGTAATGCCTGCTCCTGGTGGTTTGTCATGAGCAGCCCTTGTTGCAGCTTCAGCCCTCCCTGCTTTGCAGCTGAACGAGGCTACAGGTGGCAGAGTGCTGCAGAAGTGCTGAGTTGGGCAAGGGCCAGCAATAAATCCTCAGTGTTCCTGAGGCTGAGGGTGCAATGTTTGACCTAAGGCAATGACAGGTTAATGCCAGGTGAAGCAGCCTTGGCTTATTCCTAGTGACCTGCAAAATACTTCCTCTGTACCTCATAATTTCTGTGTGTGCCTGCAGGTCTCAGGGTGTTTGTGCTGCTTGTGTACTGTGCAGCAATGATTGCCCTCTACCTGGCTCCCTTGGGAATCACCTCCCCTTGCATCATGGAGGAGAACCAGCTGCCCCCCAAGCCAGCCCTAGTTGGCCATCGAGGAGCACCCATGGTGAGTGACCAGCACCTAGCAGTGGTCAGGGTGCATGGCCAGGCTGCTCCACTAGGAGAAGCCAGGCTGTGCCTGGCTGTGGGGCACAGATCCTTGTGGCCACAGGCCTGGACAAGCTGTGGCCAGACAAGGACTGTGCTATCCCCACAGCAGCAGGGCAGGTGAGGCTTGGAGGCTGGGTGAGCACAGGGTGAGGAGGGGATGCAGCAGCTGCAGGACAGAGCTGCTGCCTGAGCACTGCTGGACCAGGAGCGTGCAACTCCCAGCAGAAAGCCTGGCTGTGTAGTGTGGGCTGGGGAGCAGGGACCAGGCAGGCTCTGTCTGTCTACCCCCAGTCCTTTTCCACCCCCCCACCATGCCCAGGTCACCCCAGGCTCATTGTGGCTGCCCTAGAGCCCAGCCAAGCTGCTGGATGCCTCCAGGCAGGATGAGTGCCTGCCCCATGCTGCCCATGCTCCCTGCACTAACACCATTCCTTTTTCCAGCTGGCCCCCGAGAACACCCTCATGTCACTGCACAAGGCAGTGGACTGTGATGTGCAAGTCTTTGAGACAGACGTCATGGTGAGGTAAAGGGGCTCAGAGGGAGGAAGGGGGCTGTGTATCCTGGGATGTCACCTCGCACAGGGGGCATTCTGGAAGACACCTGGAGGACTGATAATAGCCTGCATTTGCAGGCAGCCCTGTTCAAAGGGCTCTGCCACTCCCACCTTCCCAGTATGGGACAGGCTCCAGCTTGGTGTCCCAATGATCTGGGAGAGGTTGATTCTGCTACTGGGTTTCTGTGCTTCCCATGCAGATTGCCTTCTGGGGAGGGAGGCTCCATCAGGGGAGGGGTACTGCTTGGAACACAGACCCTGGCTCCAGTTCATCCCATGCAATCCTGTTATTGGGACAGCCCTTTCAGAGAGCAAGGAACTACTGGGTTGGTGGCTTGGTCTCTAGGTGCACATTTTTGTGTAAAAAAAGGGCCACAAGTAGAATAAGGGTGGGGGTTACTCTGGCAGGTGGCTGGGAGGGGTAGAAATGCCAGGGCAGGGTAGGAGACAAACAGCTTACAACACATGGCTTTCTTCTGTGCTCCTTTGCCAGTGCTGACGGGGTCCCATTCCTCATGCATGACGAGGAACTCACCAGGACCACCAACGTGCAAGCTGTGTTCCCTGAGAGGGCTGCCCTGAACAGCACTGCCTTCAACTGGACAGACCTCCAGCAGCTGGATGCTGGCAGCTGGTTTCTGGAGGTCAGGAATGTCCTTAGGGTGGCTGGTGAGGAATGGATGCATTTTTGGGTGAAGCATTAGCCCTGCCCTAGGGCTCCAGAACCTTTCCTGGTCCTAGCAGACACCTGGACAGGGTGCAGAAGCCTGCACAAATCCCTTGGGTGCAGTTATGCCCCAAGCTGGAGTTTGTTCTGACTCCTCGGCTGAGCATGGAGGAGGCTGCTTTCAGAGGGGATGGCTCATGTTTGCTCTGAGCTGCACAGCCTGCCTGGTCTTGAAGGCAGCTGTGGCCAGGCTCTTCCCAAAAGGTGACTAACTACTGCTGAGCAGCTTTGAATGCCCACAGGCGTTGGGGCTGCTTGAATTCTGTTGTTAGTGGGGAGAAGGGTACAGGTGCCCGTGGATGTGCACAGGGAGGTTCCCTGTGCCTGTGAGCACTGGAGAGCACATGGAGAGGCCAGTGTAGGAAACTGAGAGAGACAGGCACCAGTTTGGATGTGGAAGCTGACAGGTGGTCTGCTCCCCTCTCACCCTTGCAGCGGAGGCCATTTCCCACTGTGCAGAGTCTTTCTCCCAGTGATCGCCAGGAGGCAGCTGAACAGAGGATCCCGTCCCTGGAACAGGCTCTAGAGGCAGCCAAGCACAGCAACCTCTCCATCATGTTTGACCTTCGGCCTGAGAACCACAGTGACTACCAGAACTTTGTCAATGTCACCCTGGGAGTGATTTTACAGTCAGGCATCCCGCTGCAGCAGGTGAGCTGGTCACCACCCCAGCCCTGCCAGGCCCTGCTGTCACACCCCTGCCGTGGTGGGAGGTGCCCTGCCAGCCACACTGACCATCCCTGACACCCCATACACCCTGTCCCTATATGTGATCCCTGCTGGGCAGCCCTGCCCATGTGTGGGGTTCTCTAGATGGGAGAAGTTACCAATAATTAGGGTGGGAGAAGTTACCAATAATTAGGGTTTAATGCCTACAGCTTCAGACCCCTCCAAATACTTCAGACCCCTGCAAATACTTTGGTTTCCCAGCACTGGCCACCCTGGTGTGTAAACAATGACTCAGGCTAGGGAGGAGACCAGCGCTGCCAGCATGAGCAGGAGTACAATGCTGAGGGTTTCACCTCCCCACACTCCACCACACCTCTCCCTGCAGCTCTGGGACTCCTGCTGCACCCTCCTGTGCTCCCTTTATGCTTCCTCCAACCCCTGCAGCACAGGATATGTGCTGCCCTCAGGGGACAAATCAGCACTCAAATCATGTTGCTTGGCTTTTTGGGAATGCAGAGCAGGAGGGGACATAGAAAAGACTTGTGCTATAATGGTGATCCGAGGTGCATTCTTGCTGCAGAGCTGGGGATAAATGGATTCACTTCTTGAGCCATTCAAAGACCCAGAAAGGACTTAACTGTTGCAGATTTCCTTGGCTGGAACTGCTTTCTCCCTTCAGTGGGACCTGTGCTTATTGCTTGGCTGGGGCAAGCTCTTAGGAGACTGTCCTGGCTGAGATCCTCATGGAAGAGCTGAGTGTGCAGACGGGGCAGGAAGCAGCTGTCTAAGCAGGCCAGGTGGGCCTGGACCTGCGAGGGAATATTGGAAGAGAGCAAACTCTCTGGAGCACCTCTCCTCTGCACGTGCTCTCTGGCTCTTGCCTAGGTCCTCTGGCTTCCAGATGGGTTCAGGGAAGATGTCAAACAGCAGGCCCCAGGTGTCCAGCACGTCTATGGCCGGAAGAGGGTCGAGAATGAGAAGGAGCCAGTGCTGCATGTCAATCTGCCCTACCAGGACATGAGCTCTGAGGAGATTAGGTGAGAATGCTTTGTCCAAGTACCTGGCAGCTCTGGGGGTCTGGGGACTGTCCCACGGGCCAGCAGAGGTGAGGGTGCTGAGTTACTGGTGTGCTTCTGGGAAGGGCTGGGAGTGTGCCTTGTGAACAAGTGTCCCTCTCAGGCAGGGCTGGTGCAGAGGATGGAGCTGGCTTCAGTCCTCTGCTCTGCTAGCAAATCTGGATCTCCAGACAGTTGCTCCATGTGGCTGCAAATGCTGAATCATTTCCCAAATGTACAGCCCCCTCTGGCTGTGCAGAGTGTGGTGGCACCCTGCTGTCTGCTACTCTCACCATGGCTGTCCCCACACAGGCAGTACCGCCGGGACAACATCTCTGTCAACTTGTACGTGGTGAACCAGCCCTGGCTCTTCTCTGTGCTGTGGTGCTCAGGGGTGAGCTCTGTCACCACCAACGCCTGCCAGGTGCTGAAGGAGATGGAACACCCCATCTGGCTGCTGGCAAGTGACCCCTCCATCCTTCACCCTGCCCCACAGCCCTGTGTCCCAGGCGCTTGTGGGTCCTGTGCAGCTGCCTAGAGGGTGACTTGTGCTCACTGCTGTACTGGCATGGGAGCATGTGACCCTATAGAAGGGACTGGTGGCACAGCAATCAGGGCTGTGCCACGGCACACCACCCCTAGCTGGTGTTCAGTGGTTTGTCTCGTTGCCTTGCAGCCCAGCAGCACATACTTCATGATCTGGATCGTTGTGGACTGTGTTTCCTTCCTTATCATCATCTGGGCCTTCGTCCTGATGAAGTAGGTTTGATCCCTTTTCCCTCCCGAGGCAGCTCTGTTGGTGGAGGCTGTAGTGTGCCTTGGGTGGCTGGTGCAGACCCAAACCTGCTGCCACTCCTCTCTGGACTCTGATCCTGGTGGGGTCCTCTCCTGTCTGGTTAAGTAACACAGAAGTGTGTGGGGGCAACTTTCATCTCCAAGCTGCAGCTAAAAGTCTGCCCTGGCCCTGCCTCAAGCTGCTGTATGCCTTAGTTCACACTTGTTAACCCACTCTGCACCCCAGGGCTTGGTGGGCTGAGGCTGGGGGCTCCTGTCCTTTTTCCCAGTGCTGCAGGCACTGAGAGCAGTTCCCTCTGGGACTGCGGGGCCCCAGAGCCTCCAGCTGGCAGCTCAGGGGAGGGCACGGTGGGACCAGACTTGCATGCTAACATCGATCCTGTTCCATCTCCTAGGAAATGTTCCCACAGGAGACGGCCAGCGGGTGAGTGCGCACGGAACGGGAGCTTCCCTCCCTCGGAGCCAGGCTTTGCCTCTGGGACTCTCCCTGACAGGCAGGCAGCTTTCCCAGCCAAACGTGACGGAGTGGTTTGGGATGGCTGGGGGAGGGAAGGGAATCCCAGCCCAGGGAGTTCCTCCTGTCCTGCCGTTAACAAGGTTAACAAGCAGCCCTGTGGGACAGCACTAGGGAATCCCACATTTCCCGAATATCCTCAAACCTGCTTTTCAGGCTGCTCCGCCTGTCGCTGCGGGACTGTGGCTGCCCACAATGAATGCTTTTTCTGTGTCTCCTCAGAGTCTGAGACGGATGTGCTGCTCACAAAGATCAACAGCTTGATGCAAGAGTGACGCCTGTGTCAGCTGTGGGGAAGGGCAGCCAGAGCCCTGCACAGCTCAGGCGGGAGGCGCTCCTCAGGCCAGCTTCGGGGCTCCTTTCCTCCGAGCCTCCCTTCCACCGTGGCCTTCCTGGCTCCTTTCATGGTGCACAGCTGCCCTCAGCTGAAAAGACTTGGAACTGAGTTCTCATTGCCCACTAGCAGGGAGGAACTAAAGCTTTGCAGGGGTGGCCTAGGGGCAGAATATTTATCCAGCAGTGCTGGAGCTGAGACCTCTCCCTTGGGGTTTGGACAGGAGCGGGGATTTGGGTCACTGTTTGGTGCAGGGGAAGGGCTGTCTCTGCCTGTTGTCAGCAGCTCTGCAGCCAGGGATGGGACACCTGGTTTAAGGGCTGTTCCCCTGGGGTCTGCCCTGTCCCATGGCTTCAGGAATAGGAAGGGGGATGTGGAGTGGCTTTTCAAAAGACAAAGGGAAAGCCGAGCTCTTCACCCTCCCATCCTGGACACAAATCGTATCCCTGCTGCTGCTGGTTTCATCTTCACGGGACAGGGTCCTGGCACTCCGTGCAGCAGTTAATGCCTGTTGCTCGGGGAAGAGAAGGAGCAGGGCTGGGGGTGGTGGGTGTCAGGGGCTGGCAGGACCGCGCTCACGCTCCTGCTGCTGCTCCAGGGCAGCAGGGGGAGCGGTGGAACTCGGCATCGGTCACGTTGCAGCAGGGCCTTGAACAGGGAGAGGGGTACCGTGTCACTTTGACTTGTTGCTGTCTATTTATGTCAATAAAGCAGAGGAGCGGCAGACAGAGCCCGAAGGGGTGCGGCG
>NW_005054314.1:7517850-7532689 GCF_000277835.1 Geospiza fortis
GTGGACACGTTGTGCTGCCGTGGCTCAGAGTGGGTGGCCGTGGGATGCTCTGCTTGCAGATCCCTTGCGTGCTGCGGGGAGGAAGGAGAGCGGCTGGGGGGGTTTGGGGGCTGCCAGAAGGGATTTCCTGTACGTGGGACCTGCATGCACCTTGAGGCACGTGGAGATGGGCCCTGGACACCATGTGCTATTTCTTGGGAGCTGTAGGAAGGGTTCTGTGGTCTCCCTGCCTGGCTGGGTGCACAGCACTTGCCCAGATCGGGAGGCAGCAGTGCCCTGCTGTAGCTGGCTGTGACCCGCTATGGGTGGCCAGCAGTGCCCTGCTGCAGCTGGCTGTCACCCGGCACGGGTGGCCGGCAGCACAGGGGTCAGCGCGGTGCCTGCCGCTCTTGCTGCACAGCCTGGGCTGTGGTGGGAAGTTCACACCAGGTTCACAGTCTTTGTGTCCTGGTGTAGTGGCCCCAGCTCTCCATGAGCTCCTTTAGTTCTGCTGATAAGGTCAGGAATGACCAGGCAGTGACATCTCAACCCTGCTCATGGTATGCTGGGCAGTGTTTGAAGCCACTGTTTAATCTTGCAGAAAAGGAAGCTCTTAGTAATAGCACAGGGTTAGGATTGCCACAAAGCTCAGGGAAGTCTCTGCTTTTCCTGGAGCAGGTGTGGAGCCCAGCTCCAAGTCAAAGCTGTTCACACTTCCCCAGACTCCTTTCCCTGTTCTGCTCCCACGATGAGTCAGTGTGGTCTGGTGACACAGGCAGGAGGACCCCCTTTCCCTTTCCCTTTCCCTTTCAGCCGAGGAGGAGCTGGAAGGCTGGGCAAGCTGGGACACCAGGTGGCACGTACCCGAGCAGACACTGGCCCCCTTGTCTGATGACCTGAATTCTCGAGAGCCCTGTGATGAGCAAGGTCATCCTTTCTGCATGAGTTCCTGGCTTAAAAGATGAGTCTCCAGCAGTGGCGGGACAGCTTCCCTGCCTTCACACACAGACACTCTTTGTCTTCAGTCTGCCTGGGTGACAAAGGGAAACATCCACTGGTGGGGCAGGGATGGTCTGAAGGTCCACAGGAGCTCACCACCTGCCTGAGACATGGGTCACATCTGAGGTCGGGGCTGCACTGGCAGCTCTGGCTGGCTGCCCAGAGAAGTGTGGAGGTGTCCAGGCAGGGAGATCACAGCTCCACTATTTTAGGTCCAGGGTTTTCTCATAGCTATGTCTAGCCCAGTCAGTGACCAAAATGTTGCTTCATGGCAGCCTCCAGCTCCCCTCCTCACCAGCATCTCCCCTGACCCCAAGGCATTGTGTTCCTGTCCCACTTGTCTCCTGCTGACCCACGGCTGTTTGCTGCTTTGAGCAATTCTTGTGCTTCACCCTGTAGCAACCCAAGTTTTGCCTCTCCTGTAGCTGAGCTGTTTGCACTACGTGAATGGGCCTACGCTCAGCTTTGCTGCAGCCATCTGGCCCTATGTGGGAGGCTGCAGCTCTGCAGTAGTATTCATAGCCCTGTGCAACCAGAATGTGTCCAGCTCCTGAACAGCTTCTGTGCCTGGGAAGTGGAAGAGGTGTTCAGCCTGCCCAGTGCCACAGAGTTCAGAGTCAATCTGATTGTAGCCCCTGATTTTCAGGGTTGGTGGCAGAACTACCTCTCCTCCTGCCCAGGTCTCTGCTGTGGGCCCTCAGTGGCTCTCAGCAGGGTTAGCTTTCCCAGGTGTGTGTAAGGAAGGCTGCTTTTGTTGCTGTGTGACTTTTTAAAATCCAGACTGGAAGGCAGCTTGAGGCATTATCCCAGACTGCACTCAAGCCTTTCCATAGCATCCTACAATGTTAATGCCTTGTTACTCCTGTGTCATCTCTGCAGACACTGAACGGGCAGTGGAAATTCTGACCAGATACCAAAGCACCCTGCAGTCCCCGGAGGAGCAGGAGTTAAAAGCTTCCATTGGAAAAGTTTCGCACATCTTCCAAAGTGAACTCTTCCAGGCTCTGCTGGGTAAGCCCCTGCCTTGCAGTCCCTTGCAGTCCTTGTGTTTAGTGGGGTTTCCTGGGAGCCTGATCCCACACTGGTGCCTGGCACTGAGCAGTGCATTCTGTGGAAACACATGGCATGCAATGCCAGGGAGCTGGGCTGTCTTTCCCCTCCAGGGCTTAGGCAGGAGATACCAGGGCTGCAATCACTGGGTGTTTGTAGAGAACAGCATTCCTCAGTCTGATTGAGGACAAGGGGTAACACCTCCTTGATCAGGCCATGCCTGTTCTATCCAGCACCTGCTAAGGGATCCTGCCCTGCTGTGAGTGCTCTCTGTGCGGTACAGCCCAGGTGTGTCCAGGAAGGAAAACTAGATTTTTCTGTCTTTAAGAGAGAGCCCACATGTACCCAGGCTCCTTTGGGGCACTCGGTCCTTTCTTGTGCTTAGACCCACCAGCACTTGTGAGAAACACACTGTTCCAGCAGTTCCATTTCACACACGACTTAACAGCAAGGCTTTTCTTGGGGCTGGACACCAGAAAATGGCATTTTGAGCACTGTATAAAGTTCTCCATGTGGAATGAGACAAATGGAGCTGAAGTCTTTCTGGACTAAGAAGCTTCTCTGTGCAATACAGCTATCTTGCTATTCTTAAGTTCTGTTCTCTGCGGGCCTTGGGAAATGCGTGCAGCCCTGGTGGTTTCTGTTCCTGGATCTCCTGGGAAAGAAGCTGAGTTTCCCTGGTGGGATGGAAGGGAAAGCACCCCAGAGGCTCCCCACTCTTAGAAGAAGACCCAGGCCCCAGGGTGCAGAGCTCCACATGTGCTCTGTGGCTCACTCTCAGTGCATTTTGACCCAAGGCTGTCTCAGCCCTGGTGCTCCCCCTCGCTGTTCTCTTGGCAGCTCTCACCTTTTCTTCACACCTCTGCAGCCTGAGTTCCACTTCTGTGCCTGCAGAGATGAGTTGCCAGCAGCTCCTCTGTGCATCAGGTTTTCCATTGAAGATGAAGTAATGCTGTGTCCTGAGTAATTTTATTCTATCCTTTTTTCTCAAATGCTGTTGGAGCATCACCTGGAGACTTCCAGTCAGTCCCAGCATGTCCTTTTAAAGGTCTTGTGCTGGAATGTCTGTGCCAGCAGCAGCACAGGCATGTGCCAAGGGTGCACTCCCCAGGACAGATGGGCCCCATACTGGCGGACCCAGTGTACATCTCCTTTCTTATCTCTTCATTTATACAGCCTTCTCTCTAAATGATCCCCAGCCTGGAGGCAGGGATCCCCAGCAGGGCTGTGACCTTGACCAACCTGACATTAGCCCAACACCCCTGGCTGCTTTTGTGTGCTGGCCAGTCCTCCCTGGGGCTGTGTGAAGGCAGCAAAGCAGCTTTCCCAAGGCCCAGGGCTGCTGCTGTTAGTGCAGAAGTGCTGTGGAGGGAGTGTAGCTGCAGAGAACACGAGCTGGCTGCAGCTGCAGGCTGGCAGGCGGATGCTGCAGCGTCCCTGCTCCTGGCTCTCAGCCGTTTGTCTTGGTGTCCTATCAGCCCTGGCACGAGGGAGTGCTGGGAGTGTCTCCTGTTTACTGGTGACCTTTTCAACTGGTTTAACAGGATATTAATTCCCCGTGCCAGAGCGAGCCTTTCTCTGGATGTGTTTACCTAAACTAGGAATTTGCATTAATTACTTCCGCCCCCCCTCCTCAGCTCCCTCCCTCTGTTTCCCCTTGGAGTGTGGGTTTGTGATTGTCTCTGTCCCAGCATGGACATTGTGTCTGGCTGTGTGCTCACTGTGGCCACACACAGCTGGCACACACTGGGTTGCCTCATGTCCATATCTGTACCCACTGGAGCACAGTAACAGCACTGCAAGGATGATGGAACATTTCTATTTTCATTTTTATTTTCACCCCTCCTTTTCCCAGTGGGCCACTGTGTCTCTGTCTGAGGTCTGCTCCGAGTCACAGGGCTGGCTTGGTGTGGGAGGAGGATTTGCAGGAGAGTACAGACACTGCTCAGTGCAGAGCTCCCATCTCTCTGCCCCACACCATGCCAGAAGCTTCTGGCTCTGGAGAGGCTTTAGCTGCAGAGCTCCCTCCTCTTGCAGCCTTTCAGCAGCACAGCCATGCTTTTTTCAGCCCCTGGGGAAGATGAATGTGTGAGCATGGTCCATCCCTGTCCTCAGGCCGCCTGCTCCTGCAGGTAGTGCTCTCCTAGAGCACACACTGGCTGGCTGGAGTTAGAACATCAAAATGCATCAGGCCATAGTAGAGCTACCAGCAGTGCCAAACATCATGGAGTTTGCCAAGTTAGTCCACGTGAAAAATGCCAGGGATATGACTTTCTGTATGCTTTTTTATTTTAAAGAATAAGCTGGTTTGGGGTCTCCAGAGGCCCCAGCCTCTGCTGTGTCCAGGATGCGTCAGTGTTGTGTTGGATGGGTCAGTCACTGTGATCATACCCAGCACTGCTCTGCACATGCACCATGCTCTGCCAGACTCCTCTGAGCATGGCCCAGCCCTTTAAATCCTTGTGGCCACCTCCCTGTCCCTGGCTCTGCCTGTGCCGGGGGCACACTGCCCGTGCCAGGACAGCTCCTGTCCCAGCGGTGCCGCGGCTGGCTCGGCACGGCCCCGGCGCTGCGGGAGCTGCTCTGCTGGAATGTGCCAAACCCTGCTCAGCACAAAAGAAATTCCTTGGCTGTGCAGAGGGAAAACAGGCTGTGCTGGCTCCCTTCTGCTGGCCCCTCTCTCCGTGTCTGAGGCTGCGGAGCCAAGTGCGTGACTTGCAAGGAAACAGCCCAGCAGAGGGGTGCTCCCGGAGCCTGGGCTGGGGCGATGGTGACCCCGTTTTCCCTTTGCTCCGTGGAGCCCCTCAGGGAGGTGCTTGGTGCTGCTGGGGAGGATGGGGCTTGCACACAAAAGCAGCTCCCTGACCTTTCCTTCCCAGAGCCTGAAAGCAGCCGTTGTGCCCTTTGCAGTGGGAGAAGCTGGACAGGCAGGGTTTGTGTGTGTCCAGCTGTCCCAGCTCCCAGCAGCTCCTCCCAAAAATCCTCTGGGACTCAGCTTCTCTTCTGTGCCTGAGCACTGGCCAGTGTAGACCTCTGTAGGTCCTGTCAGCTCTTGGGGCTCCCAGTCCTCCCCTGCAGCTCCTTTTACCCTGCAAAAGATTCCTCATGAGCATCCTGATGTGGTGAAGGCAGAAGGAGTGGCAGGCAGTGCTTCCCTGGGTGCAAAACCCCAGCAAGGCCTGCCTGCTAACAGCACAGCTGGCGATGGTGTAATGGCTTCACCGGGTGGCTGCAGGAGCCAGCGTGGAAAACTGGAGGAATCTGGAGGCTGCCCAACCCTGAGGACTCCTCCTCTTGCAGATTGGCCCGTAGCAAGGATGGAAACTTGCCGCTTGCTTGGAAAAGATCAGCTGTGGCAGCCATGGGTGTGAATGGCAATGGGTCTGCTGCAAGGCTGGGGTTTCTGCTTGGGGTAAATCTGTGGTGCTGCAGCTGCTGACAGTGCACACATTGGGGAAGAAATGTCATTTTCTGGAAGTGCATGTGCTGGCTGGCACAAGGGCACTGCTTTAGTGCACAGATGCTATAGAAATATTTAATGACATTTATTTGATGTGTTAACCCCAGGAAAAAATTATTCGAAAAATTCTAATATCTGTAAATCTTGAGTTACTTTTTCTTATTAGATCCAGAACAAATTTGCATGTCATCAGACAGAAACTGGGCTGTGAGACAGAACATTCAGCTTCATCTTTTGCTACCACAACGTCCTCTTATGGAGGTTTTTCAGGTAGTGCTGCTCTTAAAGTGCACAGGTGAGGCAGACTTACTTGTGATGCTCATAAGAAGTGAGAGAAACCAGCATGTATTTATATTATCTTAATGCCACGTGCATGTGTCCTAAAATGTACTTCTGTCCTTTGCTGCCTGAACCCTGTCCACCAATCCTGAAACTCCTCTAATCCCTGGTGCCAGCAACAATTCTCTCTTCTGGCAAGCACCTAAACTGGGCTGAGGGTTTTGGAGGTGGAGAGTGGCTGCTTCAGGGGACAAGTTTCGTGCCCTTCAGGCTCCTTGCCAGCTGGGCTGCCCCAGGCTGTGTTCCTGCAGCAGATGGATGACAAACGGGGGTGCCAGCAGCAGCACACCCCCACAATGGAGCCCTTCAAATCCTGTTTTCATTCTTGCAAAGTTTTGTGTGCTCCCAGCGTAATCCGTGCAGCCAGAAGCTGCTGCTATCCTGTTACGCAATTATTATTTTTATAACCAGAGGGAGAGATGTTTTAGCACGAAAACAAAGTCCAGTGTCTCTGGCTGTGAAGTGAGGGCTCGCTGTGACCTCGTGTCTGGTTTGGGAGGCTTTCAGGGGCAGCCTGGGGGCTGTAGAAGGGGTGTCCCAGGTGCAGTTGGTACATCTGGGGACTCCCCCTCCTCCCATCATTGCCAGCTGTCTCCCAGGGCACAGGGCAGAGCCTGGCAGCACAAAACAGCATTTCCAAAAGTGGCACTGATGCCAGGCAGTGGCACGGTGCTCCCTGCACTGGGGCAGCCACAGAGCCTGGCTGGGCTGCCCTTGGGCGCCCAGCTGCTGTTCTGCCAGTGAGTGAGATCTGTATCAGCTTTGCCCCTACAGCTGGGAGCTCACACACCAGGCAGCCCCTGGGAGCTCAAGATGGGGGTTGAAGCTGTTCTTGTCCCATCTGCATCAGGGATGTGCTGCTGCAGTGCATGGGCACGTGGTTAAACACTGGGAGAGAGGATGGGGAATTGTGCCTGGGCGTGCAGCCCTGCTCTGCTCTGCAGAATGGGAGCTCCAGACAAAGTTTATTATAAAAACCCTCCTGTTGAGTCACAAGGTGAAGAAAGGACACCCTTCCTTTCTAAACTCACCCTCAGAGAGGAGCCTGGGTGCAGCTGGATCCAATTTAGCCCCAGACTTTGTCAGTGGTATATGTCTAAAGGATTATACAGGTGTAATTGAACCTTTATACAACTTTGTCTGACAGGATTAAGGATGATAATCCCAATGTATTTATACAAATATATCAAATTATTTGTTTAAATTTATTACAATAATGATAAGGATTAGAGAAAAAAAGAGCTTAATCAGAATTATTTACTAAACAGTATGGGTAGCTATAATTACTAGTGTAGTGCACTGTTTTTGAAGCAATATTAAAGCAATTATATTAGAGCTAGCTAAACAATTACTAAGTAGAGATTGATGTCACTCACCCACACCAATGACCAAGGGCAAATCTCTGACTCAGCCTCGAGGGGTGTCCCCACCCAAGGGAAGGATCTTCACACACCTCAGGGAGGTATGATGGAAGTTCTCACTGGCCTTTTGTAGTATAAAGTGATTGACTGTCAGTCATGTGCATTTTTTAGATTATTAGTCAACAAAATGTGCTTTGTGCTCAAAAAGGTGCGAGCAGCTCTTTCATTTCTTCTTCTCACCACTCCTGACTCTCACTTCCATATCAGAGTGCACATTCTCGCTGCTCCCAGCTCCAGTCAGGGAGCATGGCTTGCCTGTCCTCGTGGTGAGGTCTGACAGTTTGGTCAAGCTGGTCTCAGTATTTTTCAGCACTGAGAACAGCAGACCCTCCTCACTTGATCTTATCCCTGCTCAGCAGACCCTCCTCTCTCAGCCTTTCACTGATGAACCTGTGAGACAAATTTGCAGCTGCTGTGTCCCTGCTTAGGCAGAGCACCCTGCTGCAGCCAGGGACCAGCCTCAGGCAGTGGCGAGCGTGTCCCTGCTTGCAGTGCCAGTGCTCACCAGATTTCCTGTTGAAGTCTTTGTGATGTGGGTGTTTAATACCTCATGATGCCATGCTGTGGCATAGTTTCAGGTGAGAAATCACAGACTGGAGGGCAAGTGCAGGTGCTTCATCCCTGCGCTCCCAGGGAGTGCTTTGGGAGTGGCCACATCCCCCTCAAGCTGAGCGCCACAGCTTGCCCCTGGGGTCACTCACAGAAGTGGAGCTCTCCAGCTTCCTCCAGAGCAGATGCAGGTACAGAAAATAATCTCAGGTTCCTGCTGTGTCTTTTCCTGCTTCAAGTGCTCATTTATGCTGCCTTGACTTTTTGGCCCTGCAGGCTCTGCCAGGCTTCCTGTTTCCCAGGTGCTTGAAGGGATTTATGACTTTTTTTATGGCTTTTGGAAGGCGTTTACCAAACTCTTTTGGCTGACCTCTTGGAGCTTTACCTTTAACCTGACAGCATTTACCATCCATTCTGGTTTTCTCATTTAGATGCAGCTTCAGCAGTTTAGATGAATGTCTTCTCATTTTCAATAGCCTCTTTTCCTCTGCAGTCAAGCCTAGCTTTCCTCCCTCTTGCCTTTACAGTATTCTCCAGCCAGACACTCCAAGTCTGTTCTCATGTCCCAGTGGGTCTCTCTAAATAGGCTCAGAGCCTCCCACAAGTTTTTGTTACCCCTTTCAGTTTCTTCATAAAAACAGGTTCTCACTTTTGATGTAGTTTCCTTTTTGAAATTAAAACCCTTCTGCAGTGGATATGTTGACCACTCTGGAGGTGCTGGCTGTGGAGATAACTGGGGGCTGCCGGGGGCCAGCAGCTGCCTGAGTGTGCAGCAGTGGGAGCTTCCTTAGGGAGGAACTCTGAGCGCACTGCAGAACTTCTGCTCCCTGGAATCCTCTGTGTGTGACCTGGAGAGGGTAAAATCCTCCTGGCTGGGCTGGGAGAGGGGCTGGGCTCTCAGAGCTCCTCTGGAACTATACCTGGGCAGCTGCTCTCAGGCCCCAGTCTCGCCCCATAAGTGTCTCTGGAGCAGTGAGAGCTGGTATACCCCATTTTCATGGCTCTCTCTAGAGCCACTGTGGTTTACAGCAGCAGACTCAGGTCCTTGGAGCCCAGAATGAGGGTGCCTTGATACCTGTTGTGGCAGTGTGCAGGTGGAAAAGGGGAGATACCAGGGAGGGAGCTGGGGTTAACAGAGCTGTAGTCATCAGCTTTAGGGCTTGTACACTGAGTGCCCTGTGGCTTCTCTGCCTGTCCCCCTGGTAAGGGAACCCCTCCACAGGGTGGTGGGGGGCTGTGATGGGGAGGGAATAGCCCATCAGAGTCAGGGCAGGCAGGGGCTGCCTGGTACAGGAGGCTTGTCAGAGCAGCAGGGACAGGGACCATGCCTGGGGCTGGCACAGCCTGGAGGAGAGCAGGATGGGCTGGGTGTTGGATTGATGCTGCTGAGCAGAGTTTGCTCTTAGTCAATGTGGACTGTATGGTCACTGCTCTGTGGACATTCCTATGCCTTCCAGAGCCATGGGCACTGCACAGTGAGCCAGGCACCCCACTACACCTCCTGCCTTGCACAGGGGGAGTGGTGGGACACACAGCAAGCACAGGGGGCCAGCAGAGCCCTCTCCCAGGGTGCCAGCCTCTCACAGAGGGCTCAGGGCCTGGGGGCAGAGTGGAGGTCACAGGTGCTGCACCCCACAGGCTGCTGTCAGGCATCAGGCTGCCCCCTGGTCCTGAGGATGTTTCTCCTGCTGTTTTGCAGATATCCATGAATTCTACGATTTCACGCTGCGCTCTGCACCCGAGCAGTCTCCGAGCCTGGATGCACGTCATGGCACAGCCAGGGAACAGCTTGGGGACAGTGAGCCCAGCTCCACAGTCACACCCAGAGAGCCCCAAAACCTGCCTGAGGTAAGAGCCAGCCTTGTGGTGCTGCAGGGCCAGACCCTGCACACTCCTATGCTGAGAGGGACTCAAGGGGCACAGGGGCTGCTGGCCACCACCCCCTGCCCAGCTCAGATCCCGGCTGTTCCCACACATTCTCTGTGATAGCTTGTCTCATTAATGAGGCAACCTCTCTGGTTCACAAGTGTTAATTGAATTACTTGTAATGTGAACAGCTCCAGCTCCAGCTCTGGCTCCTGCTCTGCAGTTGCAGCTGGATTATTTGCTCCTGTCTGACACTGTCTCCCATGGAGGCATTTCAGCTCTCTGATCCAGCCACTTTTGATAAGTGAAGTAGGTTGAGTCTTTCAAGTTTCCCTTTTCAGGATTTTTTCCCAGCTTTCAGATAGCTTGTGTCTCTCTTATTTGCATTCTCCTCAATTTTCAACAGCATTCTAAAAGATACAGCACCAGGTGGAGAGGCAGGAATTGAGCAGTAGGGTCTCAGTTATCAGAAAGGCACCTAGGTAAATAAAATTGCCTCGTGTCTTTGCAGGCTTTCTTTCCATCCCCCACTTACTGCCTCCATCCCCCACTCACTGCCCTGCCATGGGATGCTGTAGGATCCCCCTAATCTAGTGCAGAAATGCAAAAATTCAGGGATTCCTCCTTTCAGTGAAATAACCCTATGAGATAAACACCATTTTCTGCCTCAGAGATTGAACTGGCTTCCCATCATATACCTGGGGGTACTCCAAATTTAAGTGTCACACAGGGAAGATGGAGCTGAATGATATCATCTAAGGAAGAATGCTTTAAAGGAGTTTGGGGATAAAGAACAAGGAGGACAAAACAGCCCACAATCACTGCAGGAGATATTTGTGTTCCTCTGACTCAGGAGCCACTTTAGTCACATTTTGTCTTGACCCCCTTCACATTGCCAGTCCCTCTAGTTAAAGTCAAACCTGCAACTCTAGGATGTGTTTAAGAACAAATTTTTAGTGCTGTTATGCCATAAGCAGTGGGATCCTGCTTTGGTTTTTTTGGGTGTCCTGCAGCTTTGATCTACCCAACAGTGAACTCTGCTGGCAATAGCCACCAGTCTCTGTGGCCAGGCCAGTCAATGAATCCCCAAGACTGAACAAGGACATTGAAAAATCAACGTGGAAACAAGCAGGGAAGCAACTGTGGGCCTTGCACAGCTGGTGTGAGCAGTGCCCCTGCTCCTTCCACTGTGCCCTGTCTGTAAGGGGGATGAAAAAAGCATCCAGTCGCAGGGCTTCCAAGCCACTGACACCATCCAATCCCTCCTTCTTTCCCCAAAACAATGTGTTTGAGATGTCTTGTGTTGATGAAACGTGAAATGCAACCCAGCAATGGCACAGTCGCAGAGTCTGGGGCCAGCAAACCTCCACCACTGCTTGCAGTGATCCAACCAGGCAGGCTGACATGAGAGGAGGGGATGCCCATCAAAGGCAGCATTCCCCTTGCATGGGCAAAAGCTCCTTTTGGCCCTTCCAGAAGCAGTGGAGAGCCTGGAGGCAGCTTGTGGTATTCACATGCCCTCTGAACAGAGAGAAGCAGAGAAGAAGGCAAACACGATTCTTATCTCACTTGCTGTGCCTGTGTTGTGCTAAAGTAAAATGCAATATGGAGATTGTTTACCCAAAGTGAGGATGTTTTGTTCCTTTGGCCTGTCAGGGCCAAGAAGTGTGTGTGTGTCAGGACTATCACAGGACAGTCAGGAGAGAATCAGAGATGAGTGCAGTTCTGGGCAGTTGTGAGCAAGAGTGAGTGCATGGCAGATTCAGTTTAGATACAATGTACACAGTATAGTATAATAGAGTAATTCTTTAGCCTTCTGATGATGGAGTCAGGTGCATCATTCTCTACCCCCTTGGTCGGAGTCACCTTTGATTTACAAAAGCAGCTGCCCTGCCCTACCCACGTGTCCCCCCACTCTGTCTCGTTTCAGGGCTGCTCCTGGGACCGTGAGCAGAGGCTCACCACAGGGGACAGCGCTGCGGGGACAGCGCCACGGCTGGTCCCTGCCCCAGGTGAGCCTCCGTGCGCCCCACGCCAGCTCCCGCCCTGCCTGGCACTGAGGGCACAGCGCCGGAGCCGCGCGCTCCCGGCACCGCGGGCGCGGCGCGTCCCTCCCCTGGGGCTGGCACGGTGTCCTCCTGGCTGCTCTGCTGATGCTCACACCAGAAAATCGAGCGGTCACTTGTGCCAGGGGCTGGACAGCGCTGAAATCATCCCCTTGCCTTAGCAGTGGTGTCAGCCCTCAGGGCTGGGAGGGCAGGTGGATGTGGCGCAGGAATAACGAGGCTGCTGGAGCTGGAAATCCTCCCAGGCCCGTCCCTCTCGCCCCCGGCGCTGGCACGCTCCCACGTTGCAGATTTCCATATTTTTTTCTCCGAGCTCTTAAATGGCAGGTCCGTTCCTCAGCTTCCCGGGAGCTTTTCTCTGCTGTCTTATTTACTTGGAAACACCATTTATTTGGATGTGCATCGTAAAGCTCAGCCTCCACCTGGTGCAAGAAAATCCTTTGGGCTACGCATTTGAGGGGAGTTTTAGGGATGAGTGAAGGGCAAAATGCACTTTTGGGAAGGATGAAGTGGCCGGGAAGAATGGAGCTCACCACAGATTTAAAATTATACGAAAATGTTGTTTTTCTTGGCAAAGTTTGAAATAATGCTTGTTTGCTAAGTCTAAGTATTCTTCCAAAGTATTTTAAATACAAAAATTGCACTGCCTCTCTTCTGTCCTTTTTTAAATGTTTCCCTTCTTTTTCTGAACTGCAATAAAATGGGTAACACCCCATTTTTTCTCTTACTGTTTAATTTCTCCTTTTCTCTTGTTTCTCTCTGCATTTTCAATCATTCACCATATCTTTAGCAGTTTTTGAAGGGCGAGACAGTGGTTTTCTGAATATGACAAGAAGATGAGCTTGGCTGCTGATTTCCATTTGCCAGTGGGTGGGAAACACCGCCACAGGGGAATCACAGGGCAAAACCCATGAGGGGGTGAGAGCCTGAGCAATTGGGAACAGATTCTGTTGTGATTTTAAGGGATTTTCTTCCTAGCTGTCCCAGGCCATGAAGTACAGCAGCTCTTGCATCTAGCCCCAAATGTCTGGCTGAGTTGCAATGTCTCTTTTAGCAGCAGACACCTAGTTTTGATTTTAAGGCTTCATGCAATGGGGAATCTGCTCGGTCCCTGGCCTGGCTGGCCTGCTGATTATTTATCCTTCACATTAAAAATCTGTATTTTACTGTTAGCCTGTATTTCTCTTGGTTTAGCTCCCAGCAGCAAGGAAATTTTGCTGCCTTTGTTTGCTAGGATGAAGGACCTTGGCAATCAGAATGTTCCCAACATGTAGGTATTTATAGATGCATCTAAGTTCCCTCTTAACTTTCCCTTAGATAAACTAAACAGATTGGCTTCTTCACTCGCTCGCTGTTGAGGCAGGTTGTTCCAGACCTGAAATAATTCCTGTCATTCTTTCCAGCCTCCTTCTTTCCTAGCCTGTGTCAGCATGGGGCCAGTCCTTGGTGCCAGGTGCTGGAGCTTTAGGGGTCACCCATTTGCAGGGGCTGCAGCCGCCAGCCCTGAGCAGGGGGCACTGCCCTGAGATGGAGGAACAGTGGGGACCTGGGTGGGCAGACTGGGACTCTGGGAGCACTGTGCTCTGGCAGGGCTCTCATCTGCAACCTCATCCATCCCAGAGGATGGTCATTTCACAGCATGGCTGCAGGCAGAGCAGGGAGCTGGAGGCGAAAAGCTGTGAGGATGGTAGTGTTCAGTGCCATGCCTGTAGTCCTGCCTGAAACTTGGCTTTCTGCAGAAACCCAGCAGCTTTCCTGCAGACTGGAGCCAAGCAGTGCTGGAGAACTGCAGGCTCGTGCAGAGCTCCTCTGCAGCAGCCCCTGTTCTGGGATGCAGAGTTCTTCATCACAGTGGTGAGCCTTTCCCAGGATGTCACCTTCACTGCTGAATACAGGCCTGGCCCTGACAGAGGGAAGCATTTCCAGCAGTTCCCCAGCAGACAGGATCAGGTGTCTGGGGCAGGCTGTGCTGCTGGACCACAGCACAGGCCCTGTTTCTCCTCCTTCACTCCTGCATGAAGGCTCTGAGGACACCTCAGCTCCTGCCAGCATCAAATCCCGTGTCAGTTCTCAACAGCAACAGCATGCAGGACAGCACCAGGGCTGCACAACGCCTACACACCCAGCTCCTGCCCTGCTCCATGGGGACTTACTGCTTTCCAGCCTTCAGGGTGTGTTTTTTATGCCACAGGCATTTCCAAAGCAGGTTTCAGAAAAATACCTGAGCTGGCAAATTGCATTTGGAAGAACCAGGGAACATTTTATGAGTTAATGATAATTCATGCTAGGGCAGAGGGGAGCACCAGCTGCCACCCTGGTGCCATCAGCCCAGGAACAAGAGCTCTAGTGGACACCCTGCCACTGATGAAAGGCAACACAATGAAGTGGCTTTTCCTACCTGAAGTAAGTGCAATTCTCTTACTGCGTCCATCAATGTAAATAAGTTTTCCACTGCCCTGGCTTTGTCCTCTCCCCTGCCCACAGCTCTCCACAGCAATGTTAACAGAGCAAAAGCTACCGTGACCTGCTTCAGCCAGGAAGATGCATGTCAAATAGATTGCCTCTCCACACAAATGCTTCCAGGAACAGGAAATTTCTGCCTGTGTGTGAAGGATATGGGTGTGCTCTGAAGAGCCCTGCAGCGTGCAAATGGCTGCTACAAAGGAAGAGGTGCCGGTAAATACAGCAACAACATGTGCTTCCTTTTGAGGCTTGGTGGGCTGAAGCCATCTCTCCATGGCAAAGTGGGTGTTCAGCTCTCAACGGGGCAAGAGCAAAGGGACTTTGCTGGATAAAAAGCCCTGTTGAGGCTAATAGAGGCAAAACCCTGCCTGAGTTCTGCAGCTCGTGGGGTTTTATTTGCTGAATCCTTCATTTCAGCCTTTTCCTGAGCCCTGTGGTGGCCTCAGCCCGGCTGCTCAGGGCTCATGAGCTGCGAGAAGACTCAGGAGGACGCTCCCGTGGCCGGTGTCACTCGCCTGCTCTCCCAGGCTGCCGAGGAGGCTGCTGCTCTCCGTAAACGGCGTTTTCATCCTCAGTGCGGGCAGCAGCCAGCTGTAAAGATAAATGAAAGAGGAAAAATGCCGCTGATGAGCAGAGCTTTGCGCCTG
>NW_005054314.1:7532723-7534237 GCF_000277835.1 Geospiza fortis
GTGCTCCCCAGCGCGGCTCCGCAGCCGCCGTGACTCCATCCCTGTCACCGCCAGTGCGGGGCCGCCCCTCCGCCTCTGAGCATCCCTCCCGCCTGCCGAGGCGTTCCTCCGCTCACAGCTCTGCCCTGCCTCGGCCTGACAGCTGACACGGAGCAACAGCAGGTCCTGATATGATGGAGAGTGCGAGGAGCTGCCTCAGAGGACAGGCATTCCATGCGTGCCCTGCAATCCCCGGTGAACGGGAGAGCTCGCTGCCAGGGGTCACTGCTGCTCCGGCTGTGTGCGGGGTGTGCGGTGCCTCTGAGCCTGACGTGGGCAGTCTGAGCTCCAGCCCGGCGGGACTGAGGCCAGAGATGCCCCGGTTCCCCTCCCTGTGTCCCAGGGAGGGCACAGCTCCGGCAGGAACGCCCTGTCGGGGTGTTAGGAGCCCTCTCTGCGGCGGAAGAAGATGCATCCGTGTGTCCATAACCCACGGCTCGAGTGCCACACAGGTCCATGGAGCTCCCTGGGGCGTTTGGCAGAGAAAGACGAGCTGTGCCGCCAGCGTGGCGACCGGCTGGCTGCTTCTCCGTCCTCCTCTCAAGTGTTTTTTCCTCTTTCCCAGTGTGCCTTTGGCCGGACCGAAGGGCGTTCCCGTGCCTGCACCTTTGCCTGGCGGGAGCGGAGGGTCAGGATGCGATGGGCGTGTGGCAGATGCTGCTGCTGCAGCGATGCCGGCTGTGAGCTCCCTGCTCCCCTGCCTTGGCTGCAGCCTCGCCGCTCTCCATTTTCTCTGTGAGATACAGGAGAGGGGAAGCACCACGGAGCTGTTTGTTGTTGCGTGGAGCGTCAGGGAAATGAGGCAGATCTCTGGTGTGGGCGAATGTCTGACAGTGAATGCAGCCCCGGCAAGAAGCCCCTGTCAGGTTGCTCGGTTGCATGTGCCCTGCTGTCCCCACCACCCCATGCCCTCTCTGTGGGCTGACTGGGCAGGCAGCTGAAGCCATTGCTGCAGGCCAGACTTCACCAGGCCACTGCTTTATCTCGATCTGAGCCCGTCAGCATCAGCCCTGCAACCCCAAAATCCCAGGAAGTGGCTAATGCTCAAGCCATGGGACCACAGAATCAACCAGGTCCTGGAGGAACTCTCTCCTCCCCATTGCATCCCCATGCAAAAGGGAGAGCATGTTTATTTTAGGAGAAGCAGAGAAGAAAAGCAGCAGCCCCCAGCCCAGAGGCTGCTGCCCAGTGTCACTCGAGCCACTTTGTGCCCAGAGGTTGCTTCAGGGCATTCAGATGCTCTCCAGCGATTTTGTGTTTTGACACTGCAGACACAGGCTCAGAAGCCAAAGTGCTGAACTCAAGAGGGTGTGTGTCTGTAGTAACACACACAGACTGAACCACACTTCAGCCCTGCACAGCAGGGACACCCAGCTGGGCAGCCTGTGTCCCAGGGATGCTGCTGCTCAAAGAGGGGGTCAGCAAGGGCTGTGGCAGGAAGAGCTGTCACTTCAGTGGACATTTTGGGGTTGAAT
>NW_005054314.1:7534257-7535083 GCF_000277835.1 Geospiza fortis
TCCTGCTGGAGAGATGGACATGCTTAGACTTCAGTTCTCCCAACTCCATATCTAGCTTCAGCAAAGGATGAAGAAGTCAGTAGAGCCACCAGGCTGTCAAACCAAAATCTCATGCATGGTCACCTACTCCTACTCGGGGACATTTTGTCCAAAACCAGCAGCAAAAGGAAGATCCTTGCAGACACAAGGTGTTTCTGGCTGTGCAGCATAGGAAAGTCTTGATGGATGTGGTGTCTCCATTCACCCAAGTCATTGTCACTGTTTTGAAGGTATTTGGATGGTGTGAGTGCATGCAGCTCTCCCCATGCAATGGCAGAAAGGGAACAGTGAGGGGGAGGCTCTAAGGAGTGTCCAACAGAGAGCCATGCTCCAGAGCCATCCACACAGGCTTGGAGTCCATCCATCCATCCATCCATCCATCCATCCATCCATCCATCCATCCATCCATCCATCCCATCCCATCCCATCCCATCCATCCATCCATCCCATCCATCCTCCCTCCAGCTCAGTGCTTCAGCTTTGCCTCCATGTAGTGTCTGTGTCTGCCTGTCCCCAGGGGAGCACAGCTGCTGGAGGACTTGCACACTGATGAGATTCACACTCAGGGGTTCCATGTGTAGCTCTGAAATCAAGAACCAAGACCATTCACAGGCATCTCCAGCAGCATGGGGACTGATCAGGGGCCAGCCCCATCGGTGCCTTGGCCAGGAGCTCAGCAAGCTCCTGCACTGCCTCTGCTGGGTCTCTGCTCTGCTCCTCACGTTTCCCAAATGTGCTGATGCAGGATCCACACAGCAGCACCAGGTTCCTCCTTTCCTGTTCTGCC
>NW_005054314.1:7535121-7542154 GCF_000277835.1 Geospiza fortis
GTCTCCTGTAGCACAGACCCATCAGGGGCTCAGGAAATGTGGAGCCCGAGCATGGGATGTGCCACCCTCTCCTCCACCCCTCCACATTGCCACCCCAGCACCTCAGGAGGGTGAGGACAAATCCCCCAGGTGCATTTCTGCAAAACAAACAAGCTCTCCTCGCCGTTTTTATAGAAACAAACCAAGCTTGAAGGCAGAGCCTGGCAGGCCAGCTGCTTTCTATCTGGAGTGCTGGAGCTGGGGGAACGTCACTGCATCTTAATGGCATCAGGCTGGACAGAGATCAGGATTCTGGTGGCAGAGGCAGTACTGGCACTGTTATAAATAAAGCAGCCACGATAACTGCTCATGAAGGTTTATGGTCTTTAGGATTTGGAGGATCAGTATCAAGCTACGCTGAGAGATGTATTATCCTCAGCATTGGTAGGAGCTGGGGGAAGTGCAGGGGGAGGACAGTAAATGAGCGTGGGTTTGGAAATCATCCCTCTTGTGAATCCAAGCGTGAGCCCTTGGAAAGGTGTTCTCTGCTGTGTGCTGTCTCCTGTTGCCTTGCTCTGCCTGCTCTGGGAGGGTTAAACCATGCATGGCTGCAGCAGTGGCTGCATTTCAAGCCAGTCCCTGCCCTGTAGCAGGAAGCAATGATTCACCCCAGGGCAGCACCTGCCTGAGCCTTGCAGGCACAAAGCACCTTGTAAGAGTCTCGCTGCCATCGCACCTAAAAATTATTCCAAGTACTGAGGCTGAGGCAAAGCCTCCTGCAGTCTGTGGCCTGGATAGCTGTAGGGGCTGGCAGTGCTCAGGTACACCAGAGTCTGTGCCCAAAGCACTGGCATGGACACCATCCTGCCTGCCAATTCTGCTTGCCCAGCCTCACCACCAGCTCCCCACCTGCACGTGTCCAGGAAACACGGCAGTGTCCTGCCAGGCTGTCCTCCCCTTGAAGGGGTATTTTTAGACCAGATCATTTCACAGCCTGGCCTAGAGCAGACTGAGGGAGGAGCAGTGGAGAGCAAGGAGGGGGAGACCTGGAGTGGGTTTATTGCAATCTCACTGTTGCACTGGTCATTCCCTCCCCTTGGCACGTGCTGCACAGCTGTTTCCCCTCCCTGCAGGGGTAGGTTTTGCACAGCTGAGTCTCGCGGGGTGTTTCTGCAGGAAGATTTCGTAAGCTTTAGTGCTGTGCTGCTGTGGGAGCGCTCCTGCCTTCCTATCTGGCCTAGAACATGATGGGGTGATGAAAGAGCTCTCCCAGCCGCCTGCTCTCTCTCACACCATGGCTTGGCAGCCCATGGCCTTGTGGGGAGCTCAGCCCCACCGTGTGCTCTGGCAGTGTGGGTGTCCGGGCCCTGCGGCCTGGCCATCCCTGCCCAAGCCCTGCACTCAGGGTGAGGGAAGCCGGCACATCACCCTCAGCACCACCGCCCTCCGGGGCTTGTGTTGCTAGCGTGTCGCTCGTGAGGAACGCAGGGCTGTGCCTGCCCTCAGCAGCGGCTCCTCAGCCCCCGCCTGCAGCCCGCTCTGAAGGTCACCTCGGGGCTCCCGAAGCGGCCGTGTGGGGACGGACGGGAGGCGGCGCTGCGCCTTTAAGAGGGCCCCGTGCGCGGGCCGCGAGCCTGCGGCACGTGCGGTGATTGGTCCCGTGCACCGCGGTCGCCCGTGGCTCCAGGGGACACCGGCACCGGTTTGTCTCCCCGCGGCTGGGCAGGTTTCCCCGCCGGGAAGTGTGTTCTGGGGCAGCACTGCCCGCATGAGGCAGCAGCATCCCTGTGAGTCACTGGCCGTGGGCGGTGGGAGGTGCGGAATGGGCTTTGCTCCATCTGGAAGGGGCACATTGGAGCAGGGCTGGCATGGGGAAAGGGGGAATGCGTGTTCCCCGCAGAGTTCCTCTTATTATTCCCCAGGCAGGATGGGAATAATCGAGGAAGGGACATCTCTGGGCCCTGATGGGGAAGGTCCCTCTGGGCAGGTTTGTGCTGCCCAGGTAGCCCCAGGTGTGGGCAGAGTGCTGCTGAGCCCTTGCCTCCCTTTCAGAGCCACGTGTTGACCCGCTCCAGGAGAGTTCCTGTAGGGATGGCTCCTGGTGAGGAGCCCTGAGAGTCAGCCCGTGGGGCTCTGTGGCTCCAAGGTCATTTCAGCTTAGGCAGAGGCAGCCAGGAGATCTCCACAGACAGGTACAGCCCAGGCTGGGTGTGTTTGATTCCCACTAAGGCTGAAGTATGTGACCATACCCAGGGGCAGCTTGGGACTAGTGAAGGATGCAGGGAAACAGGATTTCTGGTGGTGTCACACTAGGCACAAGCCAGATACCAAGGAACAGGACCAAAAAAATAGCAACCAATTCTCTTAAAGACAGTGAGATCTCAAAACACCTTGCTGTGACCCTGGTGTGGAGTGGTGGAGTTGTGCCCTGGTCACAATGTCAAACCTTCCCTCTGCTCTGTCATTTTCTGGAGGAAATGAGGCACACACAGGAGTGGGCACCGCAGGCTGTGGGTAATTGACCCAGCGCTGTAATTCCGTGCCCTTGCAGCAGCAAGGCTCCCCCTGCTGCGGAGGAAAATGCATCAAGGCAGCCCACAGCCAGCCCATGCCTCCAGTGCTCCAGCCCAGGGCAGCAGCATCTCTGCCAGGGTTGGGGAGAGCAGCTGCGGGCATTGTGGGGCTGTCAGGAATTCCATAAAGCCTGCTGCGTTTGGCTGTTATTAAATACCGCCTCCAGGCTCTCCTTTACAGGCAGGGAGCCTGAGCCCTGCTGGAAGGACCTGCTTCAGGTCTCCATCACTCCTCTCCTCTCCCCCAGAACACCATGGAAGATGTTTAGTTGTCGATGATGTGAGTTGCAGAAACCAGACAATGGTGCCTATTAAAGACTGTCATGCCATTGCTGCCACAAGCAAGGATGCAGCAACTGGGCAAAGTATCAGGGATCATTAATAGAATAAAAATGGTTTTGCCCTGGAGGAGAATAATTTGTTGGGCATCTGCCCTGAGAGTGCTGAGAGCTATTGGTCCCTTGGTATGGCTGGGTATTATTATCCCAGCTGCGCTTTTCCCAGTGTGAATTGCTGCTGGTGGCAGGAAGGAGCAGCCATGGAGTGAGATGTTTCTTATCCTGCCCCTTCCCACCCAGCTGTGACTGCACAAACGCTCCAGTGCCCACAGGGGCCTCCAGCCCTGCTTGCCCACAGCAGCTGTGCACCCAGCTCTGCAGAGCACCTCTTCAAGTTCCAGTTGAGAAGCCCCAGACCCAGCAAATGGCAAGTTCCTGCTGGGTGGGGTCTGTGTTGGTGCTGAGGAACTGACTGTCAGATTGAGCCAAGTTCAGCTGGTCTTTGCTGCTCATCTCCTCCTAGCCTGCCCACACAAATATATTTCCCTGGACTGCATGTGTGGGGTGTCTTTTTGCAGGTGATTGTGATGGAGAAAGGTTCCTCCCCCATGCAAAACTGTCCTCCCCTTCCTCCTGAGCATTACAAAGCCTCCCTATCTGCACCCAGGCTCAGAGCAAACCTGTGGCTTTGGTTCCACTGGCAGGACCCAGCTCCTCTTGGGTGACAGTCAAGCCCTCACATGGCTGCTGTTTCTGTGAGGAACTGGCTGCCTTCAACCTACTCCATCCTCCCATCCCCTGCTCCTGGAAGGGCTGTAGGTACAGCCAGCATCCCCCATCCTGGCAGGGCTGTAGGTACAGCCAGCATCCCCCATCCTGGCAGGGCTGTAGGTACAGCAAACCCTCACACTTGCCTTCCTCTTCCCGCAGGACTTGATGCGAGAGGAAGGCAGCGGCAGCAGGGGCTGAAATGCGGTGACACCAGACCAAACCTAGCTCTGTGCCATCTCTGTGCCTTGTAAATAGCATTATCTCCGGGGATTTCTTGACACTTTGCTGAAATTAGCACCTGTAAAAAGAGCAGCTGCCAAAGCAGAATTTAAACAAGACCGGTAGGAAGAGGGTAGAGAATGAGAGAGCTCTTGAATCACTTCCCTCCATGAAGGCACCTGCCTGGAAATCAGCTCCCATCTCCTCTAGCCCTGCTCAAAGCTCACATTACTGCAGCAAGATGCCCACAGCTGCCTCAAGTGCTGGGCACCGTGCCTGCCCTGCCAGACACAGGCCTGGGCCCCAGTGCAGGTGCCCACTTCACTTGGTCTCCCAGCAGAGCCACCTCCAGTTCCCAAAATGCCACCACTCACTAAAACAGGCTGGAGAAGTACAGAATGTGGCCAACCAGCCCTGGCCTCCTCTTGAGCTTGATTAGCTATCCCAAGTCCTGTGCAGCATTAGGGAACGCTGCAAGCAGGAAGCAGCAACCATGGATTGTTTTTTTCCCTTTTAATTGGGGTTAGCAGGTGGCACATGCAGTTCATTACAAATGCACAGGAATGAAACAACTCTCGTGGCAGCTAAAATGGGAAATGTGGGGTTTGGGATGGGGACATGCAAGCAGGTAAGGAAGGACTCTAAAGAGCTGTGGCAGCTGAGGCTCAAAACCCCTCTGTTTGTAACTGGCAATGAGGCACTGACAGATAAGGGAG
This sequence comes from Geospiza fortis, assembly GCF_000277835.1. Taxonomy (NCBI): domain Eukaryota; kingdom Metazoa; phylum Chordata; class Aves; order Passeriformes; family Thraupidae; genus Geospiza; species Geospiza fortis. The sequence goes on from NW_005054314.1 coordinate 7,539,658, forward strand.
CTGGGGGAAGTGGTGTGGGGTGGAGGCTGTAATTCTGGCCCTCCAGGGCTGGCAGTGAGGGTGTTTCCCATGTGGGCATGAATGACTGTGAAGGCTGCAGAGACTGAGCATAGAGAGGACCTGACACCTTCCTTGTGGAGGATGCACCAAAAAAAGGAGAAAAAAATGGGAGGGAAAAAAATCAAATTAAATGCTTCTCTTTATTGTTCACCCAGCTCCTTATTAAAGCATTTTTCCCTAACAGCTCTTGTCCTTTGCTTCTGCACTTCCCCCCTGAGTGAATGGCCGTGTCCTTGCCTGCCCCATCCCAGGACAGTGACAGGGGATGTGTCTGGAGCAGGACAGCTGTGAGCAGCTGGGGTGACAAACTCTGCTGGTGCAGCTCCCTGGTGCTCTCCTCACACCCAAGGCAGGCTATTGCAGACTGGGGCTCCTGCCTGACCTGGGCCCAAAGGTGGCTCTGGGGAAGGCCATGGCAGTGGGTGGCCACTGCAGGGCCCCTGGAACCTGACCATGCCATGCCAGGTGGGAAGCACAATGGGAAGGAGGTTTGCAGTGGGGTGGAGCAGTAATTAGCCATGCCCAGATACTGAGCACATCTCACTGATGAAGTTATCTCAGAGGTGCCAATGGGTGGAGGGCCAACAAGGAATTCCTGTCCTTTTGCTCTCATGAGGGAGACACTGGCCTTTTTTACAAGGCTTTTTGCTCTACTTTGGTGCAGCAATCCTCTATCTCAGCTTCCGTTTGGCCCCAGTCCCTCCTGTCATTCCCATCTGATGGCACAAGGATGGCCCCAGTCCCTCCCTCCCTGCTGGCTCTATGGTGTGAGAAAGAAGTAGAAGATGTGGAGATAATCCTAATTTCTTAAAACCTGAAGTGTAAACTTCTCTCTCAAAGCCAGCACTGCACACTTCCCTGCCATGCACTCAAACGCAGTTTTTCATTGATTAATTCAGAACAAGCTTGCTTTGCATGCAGGCATCCCACACTGCCCTGCCCTGGTGAGCTCCTGGGCTCTGCAGTGTGCTGTGGCACTGAGCTCTGCACTGCAAACACTGTCTGGTGTGCAGCCATTGGCTTCATCTTGGTGCACCTCTTTGGGTCAGTGTCATGGTGCCCCTGGGGCTGGTCACTGTCCAGAGAGAGCCCAGGGGAGCAGCAGGGTGAGCCAGCAGCAGGGTGAGCCAGCAGCAGGGTGAGCCTCACCTGTGGAGCTGTTCCTGAGGGCTCAGCAGCACTGCAGTGCTCAGCTGCTTGGGGAGGACAGGTGCTCCAGACTTGCTTGTCCAGGGACACTATGACTGTCCTGAGCCTGCAGCAGGGAAATCTCAGTGTCTGAGCCACTCCAGCCTTCTGTGGCATTAAGCCACCTTGTGATTGAGGTGATCTGAGCAGCCTAGAGACAGTGACGTGCAAGCAGTGCAGGAGAGGACAGGTGCTGCACTGTGCAGTGGGGAGCATGGTACTTGGGGGCACCAATGCTGATTATGGGGTGTCTTCTGCCCCCTCCCCTTCACCCAGAAGCAACCATTTCACTTGGCTGCTTGGGAGCAAGCCCTGCAGGAGCACCTCTGCGTGCAGAGGTGAAGTGCAGATGTAATTTTGTACTGCAGTTTAGAGCTGAAGGAACAGGGAGTGGGCAGGGGCATTTATCTGACCAGCCATCATACACTTCCTCCTCCCACAGCCCTGCTCCTGCCCAGGGCCATATTACACCAGCTGCAGGAGGCCAGGAGGAGCCTTGCTGACCTTGGAACCTGAACTGAGGTGTTGCACCATCGTATCTTGTGGCTCAGCTTGTGGCCCCCTCCTGCTTGTGTCATTTAGCCATATCCTGTGGGAGCCCAGTGCACATTTCATTGCTCTTCTACATATTTATGTACCATTTTTTTAAAAAATAGTTTTTCACCCATGCTAGTGTTTTTTACAACCTGTAAGCATTAAGAGGCCTGGTTCAGGTTCTAAATGGTCAGATGTGGGGGTTTGTAATGGTTTTTCTCTCCCTCTCTCCCCATCAATTTATCTGGATGGCTCTTCTGAACTTCTTCCAGTCCTGCACTTCTTTGCAAGAGGTGAAGGACTGGTGTAATGGTAATAGAGCTGTACTGGGAGCAGCACCCCTGCCCTGCTGCACCGGCATTTCTGCTCTCCTTTTGCATCCCCTGATGGCAGTGTGTGGAAGGCCCAGCAAAGGCCCTTGGGGTTTCTACACCCTCAATGCACCTGTGGCTCACGGGGCACTGGCAGCATCCCCAGGGTGCTGTTCTGGATGGAGCACGTGTGGTAACACTTCCAAAAAAACAACGTACGAACTGATACAGAGGTGCTGCTACCAGCCTAGCGACCAGTTCCGACCTGGAAAAATTATTTCGTACTCCAGTGCGGCCCGCAGCTGGAGCAAAGTGAACCCCTTTTGGCGTCCATCACAAAGCTGGCAGGGCTGCCACGGCCGCGCGGGGCTGGAGGAGCGGCCGGCGCTGCCCAGGGGCTGCCC
>NW_005054314.1:7543209-7553393 GCF_000277835.1 Geospiza fortis
GGGTCGGCCGTCGGAGTGGGTCGGGCTGGCGTTGCCGTTGTTGGGGCTGGCTGCTGCGGTCCTGCCCGGCGTGGGAGCCCGGCACTGGAGCAGCCTTCCCGGGGCCGAACGGGGCCAAATGGATCTTGCTTGGCGCCAGGTGGTCGTCGGGCGTTGATGTATTTTGGACGCCCCACCTGAGGTGCTCGCCGCTCGCGATGCCTGAAGCCGTGGCAGCACCAAGGGCGTCCCATCGGGCTGTGTTTGGCAGGCATGGTGCCCGCTGGGCAGCCTCGTGGGTTCGCGGTGTTGCTTGCCAGCGCTCCCAAACTGTCACCCACTCTCCACTGAGTTGTGGTTTCCTCGCTCTGCTGCTACGTCCCTGCTCCCCGAGATTATTACGTAACCCTGCTCTGGTCGCTGGCGTGCTGTGTGCATTCTGCCCCATTTCACTGCCTCCATTTCTTCCCACACATTCATTTTATTAGTGTTCTCCAGGACCCATTCTCGGGCTGTGTCTCTCTCCCCTAAATGGAGAGACCAGTCTTGTTTTGAACCCACAAGCCAGCTTAGAAAATGGTTGGATCTTTTTGCAAAGCATTAAAATGGAGGCTAGACCCTGCCTGAAAAACAATTTACCCTGCTTGAGAGAAAGGCATTTCACTTTGCTTCTTCTGCTTCTTTCATTCATTATCTTCAAACCTCACATGATTTCTTATTGATCCTTCTAATTATTATTTCAAGATGCTGTAGCAGGCAGACACACGGGAATCAATGGAAATTCTCTCCTCCTCTGCTCTCGGCAAACACAACCCTCTTCTTCCCTTCCTCTGTTTTTTCTTCATTACTGTCTGTCTGTAGCTCTGGTTGAAATAATTAGATTCATAGCTGATAGCTCAGATTATATTTACAGAAGGCACCAAAAACTCCAGCCAGCTTCCTCTGAGCCTGTTCCTGCTTTCTCTCTCTTTCTCTGCCACTCTTTGTATCAAAATCAGCCTCAGTTCTCTCTTGCCTGCTGATTCCCGGCAAGCATTCTTCCATCTTTCCTCCACTATCTCTTTCCTTCCCTCCATCCAAAGCAGCAAGCTCGGGGAGCAGAAAATCAAAGCATGTTTGCTCCCTCCTTTCTGCTCCTGCTTGCATGAAAGGTCCGGCCCAGTATTCCTGGTAAGACGATTGCAAGCAGCGAGAGAAGGAAGTGATGCCAGCTGCATTGCTGCCGTGGCAGGCTGGGCAGGGGAGCCTTTCATGTTTTTGCAATGGTGGAAGAGAAATCATTGTCTCTTTGTGGTGCTGCCATGGAGCTTGGGCTGCTCAGAAAGTCCGCGTTGGGAATCTCTGCTCTGCCTTTGCCTTTCTGAACATGCAAAAAAAAGAAAAAGGGAAAATCAAAAGCTCCTCGCAGCATTGCAAGCAACAGAGGATGCCAGTGTTTGAGGCTGTGTGAGCATAGCAGGGTCTGCATGTAGAATGTGACGTGTGTGGTGTGTGCAGTGCCTGTATCAGAGCAGGCAGCCGCTCCCCGGTGTGGAGCAAATGTGTGCTGTGAGTAAAGCCTGCAGCAAACGCCTCAGCAATGCTCTCCTCCTCATCCTCCTCAGCCAAGGATGCCTGAGCCCCCAGGAATCCATGTTCCTCCCAGCCCAGTGCTGGGCAGAGGGGACAAAAGGTGGTAACATGGAAACATCTAGGCATGGCTTGTGCCCAGGCAGGCAGGTCCAGTTGCTCTGGGAGGCCGGGAGGTGTTGGGCTCTGGGTAGATTTGGCTGGAGGTTGCAGATGCAAAGCAATCTCCTTCACAGGCTGCCTCCGTTTCCAGGAGAGCCTTGGCTGGAGGCAGGGCTGCCATTTTTCAGGGCTGCCCCTTTAAATGAGCTCACTGTCCCTGAAAGCACTTCCAGCAGCTGAGGTGGGAAGGGGTGCCCAGGCCAGGAGGCTTTCCCGGGTGAGCAGGGATCTGTTACCCTCATGGGGAGCTTCACCAGCTCTCATTTAAGCTTTTTCCCTCCCCTTGCTTCTTCATGCAAGCAGAGAAGCGTGTGCTAGTGCTCTGACATCAGGAACGTGCTCCCAGTTGCCGATGGTGCTGTATGTTCTCTGACATCATGGCATACTCACATACCCAGAGCAGCTCCACGGCATGTGAGACGTGCCCACACGTGCTGCCCAACACACAGCACGGTCCCAACGTCAACCTGCACCTCCTCCCACTTCCAGCCCCCGTCTGTTCTCTCCTCCTGCCTCTCCCCTTCTCTAGGACACATTTTAGCTTGCTCAGGCAATGCCAGTAACTGAGAATCCCCAATCCTCACCAGAGGGAGGGAGGAAATCTCAGAGGTCTAGGTATCTCACATCGTTTTTGCTTTGCTTTTCTTCTCCCCCCAAGATGTCTCCCATTTCTTTTTCCTTATCTATCCCTGTTCCCTGCTCATTATTTCCCAGCCCCTGCACTTGATGTCATTGTTGTCCTCCATTGTTCCCATCACTATCCCTCGTGTTGGCCCTGTGCCCTCCTTGTCCCCCTTTGCTGGCTGCTGGGGAGCTCAGTTCCTCCCCTTGCCAGACTGGGGTGACAGGAGGACTCCTGGCTTTGGGGGAGGACCAGCAGTGTGACCCAGGGAAGCATCCCTGATGTGCAGCACCGCTCAAAGCCCTCCTCTGCCCTGCACAGTGACCCACAGCCTCTCAGGAGAGGGTGCTCAGCTGCCTGCCCATGCCCAAGCCCTTTCTCCAGCCCTGCTCCAAGAGCTGAGGGTCCAGAAGCAGCAGCTTTCCCTCCCACAGGGAATGTCCAGCCCTGAGTCTCAGCTCACTTCAAAGACTCTGGTGCCAGGCACAGTGACCAGAGCCCCATGAGGGTCTCAGCAGCATTTTCATGTGCATTTTGGGTGCATTTCTGGGCCATGGGCTGGGGCAGTGCCCAGGGCAGTGCAGTTCCCTGGCATGTGGTGAGGAAGTGCCCTCTGCCCCCAGGGCTGCCCCAGGTTTGCTGGCCCTGCTTGGCCAGGAATGCAAAGTCCTGCTGCCCCCCTTTCTGTGGTCCCTTTCTCCTCTTGGGGTGGTCATTGCAGTGAGACCTTGACCACCTGCAGATGCCTGGAGCATGCCAGGCTTGTGTGGCCTCCACCCCTGGCAGAAGTGTTTCATGGCCAGGCAGGTGGGACGGATCTTCCCTGCCCACCCTCAGCAGTGAGCATTTCACAGATTTTCAGGGTGGTTTTCAATGCACAAACGTTGCTTGTTGAGCTCCTCCCATGCCCTGGGCAGTTACTGCAGTAGGTGGGCACAGGACAGCACATCTTGGCCAGAGCACAGCCTTTGCTGGGCCTTCAGATGATGCTGGGCTTGGGGCTCCTGTCTCTTGGGGCAGGGGTGGCAGGGGGAGGAAAGAGCCGTGGAGAAACCGTGGGGGTTCAGACCAGGATTCTGAGTGATGAGCAGGTATGGCTGAAGGAAGGAGGGAGAGCGCCAGGGGGGCAGGCAGAAAGCCAAATCCAGGTTGGTTTGTGGGAATACAGGTTGGTTTGTGGGAATACAGGTTGGTTTGTGGGAAATGGCTGAAGCCCCAGATGTTCCCTGGGGAGGTGCGAGGGAGGGTGAGAGGAACAGGGTGCCGGGGACATGGAGGCAGTGGAGGTGGTGAGGTTGGCAGGGTGATGTTGCTATGGCTACTCCCGTGCTATTCATAGAAGAAATTAGCTAAATCTTTGCACTGAAACGTGGAGGAGGAGAGAGGAGGAAGGCGTTCTCCGTGTTTGGAGGGAAGGAGAGAAGCCAAAACAGGAAGGGGGTGAAGTTTTCCTTCTTTTCTCTGTGCCTGCACTGTGGAGGGGCATTTCAGGGAAGCATCACTGCCTGAGCTGCCCAGCACTGGCAGGATGGGAAGGATGCAGGCAAAGAGGAGCTGTCCCATGGGAAAGTCCCCCCTGCAGAGCTTCCACACAGAGCCCCACGTGGCAGGATGAGTTCTGTACCGTGCCAGGAGCACAGGAGACATCCTTTTAATTAAAGACAGCCAATCTGTGAAAGGTATTTTTGGCAACCTAAATGTAGATGCAACTGTAGTGAAACTTGTCCTTTGCGTCTGGCTCCATGGCTGAACACAGTGCTTGTCTGCTCCTGGCCCCATCCATCTGCTCAGCCCCTGCTCTCTGGTCACTGGTGGGCCCCCTGTCCTCCCTCCACCTCCAGCATCTCTTCCAGCATGTCCCCCTGCCAGCCGGAGTCCCAGAGAGTCTTCCCTGTCCCTCACTCCTCATCACACTCCACTCCCTCGTGAGAGTTTGATTCCCCTTGCACAGACCTGTTTGTCACCTCCTCACTCACGATGTGTAAATCTGCGTGTCTGTTCCTAATATATCCCCCTCCATCTGATCTCACCTCTCAGCTTGTTTCTTGGGCATCTCCATCTGGTGATCCTGCCGTCATCACCCAGCTGAGTTGCTATGAGCAGGTGCTGAGCTGCTCCTCTTCCCCCGAGCCCAGCCTCACACCCAGCCTCGCACCCACCCTCGCCCCTTGCCCCCTGGGAAGAAGCTGATTTTCCCCATGCTTTTGATGTTCCTTTCCTGCCCCTCAGATGAAATCAAGGCCTAGATAATGCTTTTTTTAAAGCCATGCCCCTTCCCTGTGCCTCTCCTGGGAAAACCTTGACACACAGATGCTGAGTGAGCTGGTTCTCCTCACCCGCCCCAGAGCATCCCGTGTCCTGCTGTCACCCATCCCCTGGAGTGAGGAGAATCAGATGTTCTCAGTGCTCCTTCACTGTTGAATTCATTTAGGAGTTAACAGCTGAGGACATTTTTCTCCTTAGTTTATTGATTCACCTGTAAGGCTTCCCCCCCTTTCTTTGGGCACGTGAGTCCCCTGGACAGGGGCTGTGCACTTGTGCTTGTTGGCTTTTCTGACTCATCCCTTTAATACAGTAAGGGATAATGCTGGAATTAGAGAAGTGAGTTGAAGGACTGAGCTTAGCTCCTCTCCAGCTGGATTACTGACTGCCAGCCAGCCCAGATGTGCAGCCTGCAGCCCCAGAGCTGTGCCTGGCTGCTGGCTTTGGGGTCCTGGGGCAGCACAGGAGAGGGGCTGGAGCTGGTGTCTGACCTGGCTGTGCCAGGGATGTAGCTGCTGCTCTAGAGGCAGGGTCTGAAGCCACATAGGTGGGAGAGTCCTATCAATGCAACATGTGGAAGAATAGCAAAGTAGCTGCCAGAAATGGGAGGATGTGGCCCTGCCACCCTGCTGGAGGAGGAGGAGGAGGTGGAGAGTGCTTGGTGAGGCATGCAGGGCCAAGCACAGGCATGTTTCAGCAGGGGTGTGTGCTGTGTGGAGGAAGTTGCTCCTGGAGAGGAACCTGGGGGCAGCAGGAAGCCCATCAGCCTCCACTGTGACAGCACTGCTGTCACTCCTGTAGGAGGGATGTCCATGCCCCCATGGCTGTGCTTTCCACCAGCTCTTCCACCACCACTGGGACCTGTCTGAGCCCAGTCCTGACCAGTGCAGGCACTCAGCAGGGTCATCCTCAGGGTGTGGGTCCCACGGGGAGTTGGATGAGAGGGAAACCCAGGGACAGCTGTACCAGAGGCCAGCCCGGGTAGCCCGGTGCAGGGGAGGGTGGCAGGAGGCAGCAGAAGCTGTCACTGTTCCTGGAGAGTTGCCTTGTTCGGGTAAGCCCCTCGGCACGTCCTGTGCTATTATGGGAGGAGAGAAGCTTCCGTTCCTTCCAGAGCTGTGAATGCTCATTTACAGAGGGGAAGTCATTAAGACTAATCAGGAGTAATCAGGGCCGTGCTGATGTGCCGGCCCCGCTGTGCACAGCCCGGTGCAGGATGCTCTGCAAGGGGACCTGGGCTCTGGGTGCCAGGGGAGGGCAGGTCCTGCACTGCTCCTGTGGGGGGCTGGGGGGCTCTGCCACCCCAAACCCCGTGTGCAGGCAGGAGGGACAAAGAGCCTGGGCTCAGCCTGGCAGCTGTGATGCGGGGATGGGTGTAAGCCCTGCTGTGAGGTTGTGCCAGCGCTGTGGGTGCAGTGGGCTGTGCTAATGCTCACAGCTGGTTTTAACACATGCAGAGATGGGATGATGTAGGGAGTCCTCAAGGGCCCTCGTTGCAAATCCAGCAATATGTTGTGAGCATGTATCAGGGACTTAGAGATGAAAACTTTTAATACAGTGTTTAACAAGTTCAGAATACCTGAATTTGGAATGAACTTTGCAGTTTAACTCGCAGAGCTCGCTCGATGGGGCTTGCGGAAGAGCTGCTCTGAGGGTGTAATTATTTTTGGGAACATGTAGTGCTTCAGAGCACCCCAGACCAGGCCCTAGATACCTTCTTGTCACCTTTGTATTAACTAGAATTTTTCTTGAATCTCTGTTGATGGATCTTGGTTTGCTTTTTTTCCCCACAGAAACAGGTTTCTTAACACTTGTTAACTGGGCATGCACTGGAATGCACTGAAAAGAAGAAATTAGGATGTTTGAATCCCAGGAACCAAAGAAATCTTTATTTTAACACTGTTCCTTATTCTCTCTTTTTCTCCTATACATATGTATTTGTCTGAGAGGAAGATAAAAGCATGTGACTCTTTCAGATAATAACAACTCTTCCTGTGCAAAAAGGAATCAAGTAAATTTTATTTGGTACCGCCAGGTCAAAGAGGAGCTACTGAAGTCCAGAAGCTCTGCAAATTGGGTCACTTATTTTAGTGGGCTGAGCCTGGAACAGGATGTCTAACTTTCAAGTTTGAACACCCTGGCCTTAATGGTTTCTAAATGGAAACTTATATTCGACAGAGCTTCTCTTTGGGAAGCTTTCTTCCTGTGCTACCGAGTAAAGGCTTTTTCCAGTCCCTATTTAAGCTACTCTTAAAAAAAAAAAAAGGCACCAAAACAAAGATTAAACCTTCAGTAGCTGCTTGTGTTCACATTACACTTGGGGCACTTCAGTGTCTTTGCCAAAGCTCCTTGTGAGCAGGGACCTTTCAAGTCCCGTGTTCCGTGTTTCCGGCTGGCCGAGGTGCCGAGGGCAGGGGCTGTGCTGCCACGGCCCCAGAGCCTGCTCATGCCCCCTGAACAGCCCAGAGCAGCCTGGAGAGAAGGGCTGCTCTTGCCTGCAGGCCACCAGGCTGGCTGGGAGCCGAGCACAGGGATGGAGGCAGCAGCTGGCACCTGGCTGGATGGGACTGGCACAGTGGGTCCCATCCACTTGCACCTGCAAGCTCCAGAGTCAGCCCCAGCATCCTTCCCTACGTCACTGGTGCCACATTTTGAGCTGGGCAGGAGGGCAGGGGCCAGGCTCAGCCTGTCACTCCCCTTCATGCAGGCACGCTTGTTGGGTCGTGTCCTCCCCCTGCCCAAACCATGTCAGCCAACAGGTTGCTCTTGCAGGAGGTGAGAAAAAATGCAGAGAGAATTCCTTTATCCAGCCCAGTTAAAAGGAAGGCCTATTCATCTCTGGCCAAGAACTTCTTCAGCCGCCTTAAGTTTCCATCCTCTGTTTTCTTTTGCTGCCTTTCCCTGTTTCCAGCTCTGTTGATGCTTCCAAGCAACCTCAGCTCTGGCCACCATGTAAAGCCCAGGAAAACAAAGAGAGATGAGCACAGGGATCTGTGAGGATGGGACAGCAGTGTGGTACCTTTCCCCTTGAGAGTGGAAGGGTTAGGTCAAAGCATGGATTTGGTCTTGAGATGTCAGAAAAGCCCTACATCTCATGGGGCAGCTGGGAGCAAGCTTCAGTCTGGGAAGGGATGTGCCATGCATTGCCTCTAACAGGAGGACTGTGAGGTGGCTTCCCCGGGCACAGCCAGGTGAAAACCAAGGGGGATCAGGAGCAACCTCTCTTCTCTACACACCTGCTGTCCAGCAAGAGCAGAGCCAGACTCATCCCCTCCTTGCCTCAGGGAGCCTCAAGAGTGGGTTTCTGTCTGGCCCTGACCACAGGTTCAGGTTGCTGGGGAGGAGCTGTGTCCTCTCAGGTGCAGTGGGAGCCACGTGTTGGGCTCTGGCTCGGGGCAGGAAGGAGCCCAGCATTGGGAAAAGCAGCATGTGGGCACATGTGGGCAGCAAGGCTGGCACAAAGCAGATGAGCGTGTCAGTGCTCACCAGGGTGAGAGCTGAGCTGGGGCTCTCTGTGTGTGCTGTGCAGGCAGGACCTGAGCTCATTCCTGTGAAACTGATTCAGCAGCTTGGTGCAAACCCACTCCCCACAGGATCCTGTTGGTGTCTGAGCGTCCTGCAGCTGACCCCACTGCCTGCAGGCCCCTCGGTGCCCCCCAGCCTGTACCTGCTCGTCCACAGCCAGAATTCAACAGGGCTGGGTCCTGCCACAGAGCAGCCGCTTTCAGAGCTGGAGATGCACAGCTTTCTCCATGCTTTAACACCCTTTAAAAAAAATCAAAGCAGATGGAGCTGGACTACAAGCAGCTCAGTGTCAGCCCTGATTAGATAATTCTGTTGGGCATTTCCCCACTTGTGACCTCTGCTCTTGAGAGCTTTTAAAGGGATGTAAAAATGGAATTTCACTTATCTTCAGAGCCACTTCCCTCTGAGTGCTGCTATTATACCTCGGATGATATGAAACAAAGGATATTAAAAGACAGATTGAATTTTCACTCTGATCCAGTCTGGGGAAACAAAGGAGTTAAATTAGTGCTTTGCTTCTCATGCATCAGCCCAGTGTCTCAAGCAGCCACTGTGTCCTGCACATTCCTCCTTGCATCACACATGGGACACACCACCCTCCTGCAGGGAGCAGCTCTGTGTGTTTGGCTGCTGTTTGCCATCTCTGGAGGCTGCTGTTGTTCCTGCTGCTGGTTAAGATGGAAATGTGTTTATCTGTGATCACAATCCAGTTGCCCTTGTCCTGGGACATCTGTAGCACGTGTATTTTGCCTCCAGCAGGTACACATCTCCTGACCTCTGTGGGCTGGCCCCATGCTGGTTCTGTGAAGGATGTGAAGCTGGAAGCTTTGGGATCTCAGTTCTGGAGGCATCATCTTGAACTTTCAGTTCAGAGTCTCCCTGCCCAGCTCCTGTGTGCCAGCCCTGAGAGCAGTCCTTGGGGAAATGCCACAGGGCAGGACCCAATCCTCAGCAGCAGGCTAGTGAACCTCCATTTGCATGTAATTGCAGCTTTTCTTTTGCTTGGAAGTTTTGGGAAATCATCATGTTTTGCAGTTCCTACCTTTGTGCCAGCAGATGACAGCAGTAAAACTGAGGTGAGGGGTGATAGCTGTAGATGTTTGGGGCTTTGGTGCTCCCAGGTGACTGTGTTAGTGTCACTGGGCTGCCACTTTGGGCCCAAGTGGAGCCCAAATAGCAGCAGCTCCTCACAGATCTCTACCCAAAGGGAGTATCTAAGGGTGCTTCTGAAGGGCCACATCCTGTGCCTGAGATTTTTTCCAACACTGCTGCCTGCCTGGCTGCTCCCTGCACGTGCTGCAGTGGTATTGCTGAGCCTGTAGAGGAGGAGACATCCCTCCTGCCCTGCACACAGACCCACAGCCTCCTCCTGGCTTCAACCACAGAGGCAGCCCCACACAGGCACAGAGCTCTCCCAGGGCTGCACAGGGAGCCAGTCCCTCTCTGGGGCGGCTTGGGGCAGATTGCTGCTCCCTCTGTCAGCTCCTGGGCTGTGGCTGCCACCAGCACTGCTGCGCAGAGCTCTGTGAATGCAAGGCTCTGCTTCTCTCAGCCCCTGTGAGACCAGAGAGCTCTCGAATCCTGACCTTCAAACTTCATCCCCCTTCACCATGGTTTCCTTTGACTCCTGTTGCTGCCCAGATTTTCTCAACAGCTGTCCTCTGCCTGGCTGGCTTTGTGCCCAGATCAATCTCTCTGCAGCTGTGCAGTGCCCTCCTCACTGCCCAAGGTCCTCCTTGAGTCCCTGCAGCCTCCATCCCCTGAGACCAAGGGCCTGATGGAGAGACTTCAGGGCGCCTCCAGCTCCGCTGCCATGGAGTGAGAACTGTAGGACTTGGACGTCTTCTCTTTCTATTTCTATATATATATTATATATATCTATTTCTATAGATATATATATTCCATTCTAAATCCCCCAAGCACAAACAGGGCTTGGTAAATAATATTGTGATGAAGGGGTTTAGATGGAAGAGATCTGACAGCCCCCATTGAATGTGATTTAAATGCACAGCCCTGTTCCCTCTCCTCCCTGCATTGCAAGCCCCTGCTCCTTAGGGCATAAATT
>NW_005054314.1:7553440-7573552 GCF_000277835.1 Geospiza fortis
TCCTGCTGCCCAGCAAAAAATTATGACAGTCTCAGTCCTCCCCTGGCTAGCAGAGCTGCTCAGTACCTCTGCCTGACTGGTGGAGGGAGGCAAAAGCTTTTATTTTCAGGTGCTCTGCTTATTTCTGCTTATTAGGTCTTGTCTGTCTCTTCAGTAGGACAGGCAAAGTGCAAATATTGAAATATTTGCAAGTGGAAATCAGAACTAATGCCTGAACACCTTTCCTGTAGTAGCTGGAATAGCTGGCTGCAGGAAGCAAGTGGGGATTTCCTGGTCTGAGTTCCTCCTGACCATGTGTGACTTTGTTTTAGAGCAGCGACTCACACTGGGTATCTCCTGGGTCCCATCTGGAGCCTGAGTGGGAAATTGTGCTCCTAGCAGTATTCTGAGATGTAAAAAATCACTAGTGTGGAATGGCTGCAAAGGATGCTCGGTGCACAGGGAGCAGGCTGAACAAAATATGTCCTTAGGGCTCACCACTGTGTGAGAGAGGCAATGTGATGTGTGATTTTTGGGCTATTATTAATTCAACAAAGAGTGCAGTGGGGCTCAGTGGAGGACTCGGGCTGGACCTGCAAAAGCCTCTATAACATTATTATATAGAGCACTTCTCCCTGGGAGGGATCCAAAGCATCATTTGTGCAGTTGAATTCTTTTTATAAATCATGGGGCACATGATGGGCTACATTCACTTAGGCTGCCTCTTCTGCATCCTTCCTGGAAACTCATCTAATAAGAGCTGGCATCTGGATGTTCAGACCTTGATGTGTTACCGGTTGTTAATTGCTGGCAGTAGAAGTGCTTCTTTTCTGCCTTGAAATGTGGAATCCCTTCCTAGAATTGCACTGGGGACTAATAAAAGCCACTGCCAGGTTTAATATATTCTATCTCTCAAATTATCTGGATTAAATACAAGGGCTGTGTACTGCCAGAGAGGGGATATTCCCAGTTTAACATTGCTTCTGGGACTTGGAGATCCCAAGACACTGGACCTGAAAATTGGGATTCTCTTTTGTGTGGAGGAGGGGTTTGGCAGGAGTGCTTGGAAGTGGTCATATTTGCCTGGGTTAGAGAATTAATTGCCATAAAAACTATGGTTTTGTAACCAATAGTTACAGCTGCAGGAAAGATCAGAAAGCATCTGAATAAATCAAGTTAACTACCTCCTGCTCCATCCATATGAGAGCAGAACCTTCCAGGGCAGGATTTAAACCACAGGCTGGTTGGTCCTTAACTCTCTCATCCACTAATTGAGGAGAGTGAATAGTCAGAGACAGTGTCAGCTAAAACAGGACACGGTGGGGACTGCGGTGCTGGGGTGTGGGGGGAGGCTGGAGTGGCATTCACAGGCTGCTCTCAGTCAGGGACGGGCAAACCCAGACAGGAGTGATGAAGAGGCAGCTGGCTCCTGTAAAAACACCCCAGATCAGAGGCTGTGGGGCCGTGTGGTCCCACACCCTGTTAATGGGCAGACAGTGGTCGCTGGTAGGTGTTTCACCAGCCCGCCTTGCCTGGCTGGTGTTGGTGATACCCCAGGCAGGCTCGCTCCCCCTCGCCGGTGGTTCCTGTCTCATCCGGCTGCTCTTCTCCTCACGAGCCCGAGGATGATGAGCTCCAGCCCCCCGCTGACCTTCCAGGCCTGCCCTGCTCCGCCGTGTGCGGCGGGGAAGGGCAGCCTCGGCATCTGCCTCCCGCTTTGGCCGCTCCTCCCTCAGCCCCAGCGCCCAGGGTGCCCCCGCCTTCAGCAGCGGCGGCGCTGGACAGCTCCGGGGCGGGACCCCTCACGGGCCCGGCCCTGCTCCTCCTCCTCCTCCTCCGGCCCCTCGTTCCGTCTCGTGCCTCCGGCCGGCCGCCCTCGGTCCTCTCCGGCCGCTCTCGTCCCTGACCGCCGGCCGTCCCCCCCCGGTTCCTCCGACCCTCCCGTCCCGTCCCGTCCTTCCCTGCCCCTACCGGTCCCGCCCCGCCCCGTCCCGTCTCTCCTCCGGCCGCCCCATCGTTCTGGCCGTCCTGTCCTGTCCCTCCTTCCCCGTCCCTAATCTCCAGCTGTCCCGTCCCGTCCGGTCCCGTCCCTCCCCTGGCCTCACCCGCCCCCCGGCCTGCGGCGCTGCACCTTCTCCCATCCCTTTCTCCGCCCGCCCTGCCTCCCTCCGTGCCTGCCCGTGTCTGCCCTGCCATGTGCAGCGAGCCGAGGCACAGGCAGCCCTGGAGGAGGGACCCGGGCAGGGTTACCGGAGAGCCCTTCAGGACAGGAGGATGCGTGTGCTGCTGTCAGGATGGGCCGAGGCTGCCGAGCACAGCAGTGATGAGGATAAGGGACCAAATGCTGTCACCTCTCCCAGGGCATGGCGGCCCTGTGCTTAGGAGGAACAGCAGCTGTTGGAAGGTGCTTGGTGTGCTGGCAGTAAATGCCTCCTCCAGAAAGGCTTCTTTCCCCACTCCTCATATCTCCTAACCCCTCACTAGTGTGAATTTCACGTAAATTTTGGGAGTCTGACACAAGCCTGAGAGAATTTCCAGTCTTCCCTGTGTCCCTCCCAGCAGCCAAGGCCGCAGGGTGTTTGGGACACACCAGCCCCGAGGACAGGAGTGACACCCAGAGCTGTGCTGTGGCCCTGCCCCTGTCCCAGGGCTGTTGGACACCTGGAGGAGGGACAAACAGAGCCCTTCCCGAATGTCCCAGTGCTGCCTGGCCTGGAGGGTCCGTGATGGCATGGCCAGGGGAGAGGCAGTGCACCACAAGGGCTGGCTCCATGGCTCAGCTTGGTGACATCCCCCTTTTGTCTCCTCACAGGCCAACCCCGCTCCCATTATGGTGAACACTGACTCGCTGGAACAAGGGCTCTCTGTAAGTCTCCCGGTTTCGTTTTGCTTCCTTTGATCAAGTGCTGCATTTTCCCTGCTCAGCAATGCAGGAAAGACTTTCCCAGCTCAAGGAGGCCCTGGTAAGGCAGCAGAAGATCCTGATACCCACGCCATGTCCCCACAGCTCATCCCACCCCAAACCTTTCTGGGGCTGGGTGACACAGCACAGAACCAAGGCCAGCAGCAGGCGGTGCTGGGGCTCCTGCACAGGGAGGTACAAGGCAAAAAGTCTCAGCAGAGGAGCTGGGGATCCCAGATGGTTGTGCTCAGGGTTAATCATACAGCCATTTCCTCTGCCCCTCATACAGGGCGGTTGAGAGGCTGTTCCTGCACTGCCTCAGCCTCCTTAGGCAACCTCAGGAGGGGTGCAGGGCTCTCTGGGTGCTTGCTGGCATCTCCCTCACCAGTCCTCAGGGCAGCAGGGCCCACCAGGTGCTGCTCCTCTCCCACTGAAGGCTGCCAGCAGCTGAGCAGTGCTTGGTGAGTGTTTGCAGCATTTGGCACCGTGTAGTAGTGATGTAGTATAAGATAATCCTCCTCAGTTTGTTGCAGACAGGGTTTGCATCCTGCTACTTCTGTCCTCAGAGCACTTGTAACTCATTCCTGCGGGGCAGATGAAGGGAGCAGGGTGGCCAGCATGGGTGTCTGGCCAGCAGCACTGGCTCTGTGCTGTGGGGTGCTTCCCTTCTTTGCCCAAAGGAGCCCAGCTCACAGCTTGCTAGGGCTGGGTGCTTTGCATCGGGTTTGCTTCTGATGCATCAAGCTGCAGCTGCCTTCCAGAGCAGTGGAGCAGCGCCAGGACTCAGAGCTGGGTCCATCTTTGGAGTCAGGCTAGTGGGCCACAGGTGAATTTGCCACAGGTGACTTCTGGGGGTTGAATTCCCCCTGTAGAAATCTGCAGATCCCACAGCCTGTGGTGGGGTCAGTGCCCATCAGAGCTGCACTGGGCTGCTTGAGAAGAGCTACAGAAAAGAAGGAGAGCCTGGCTGAGACCTTTCCAGCCCTGGCTGTATGGTTTAATTAAGCCTGAATTAAAGCCACCCGACACTGGGGAGGAAGGCAGTGCTGCATCTCTCAGCGTGCTGGTCCTGGGTCCAGCAGCCTTGCATGAATGTGGCAGAGGGGAGCAGCTGTCCCCAAAGGTTACCTTCCCCAGACACATGGCATGGCAGGTTGGAGGTTCTGTCACTGTGCAGGGCACCGTGCAGGGCAGTGCCACGTTGCAGCTTCCTGCCTGCACTCTCCTGGCTGTTCTGCAGGGAGCTGGGGGTGACAGTCACTGCTTCCATCCATCCAAACTCAGCAGAACATGCTGGGAGCAACTGTCCTGCAGGGGTCCAAAGGGCCACCAGGTTTAGCTGTGCTCTGCTGCCTGTGATCTGGTGTGTGTCACCACTGGCTGCCCAGAGCAGGGGAGACTGCTCAGTTTGATTCCTTTCAGCATCCAGCCTGGAAACCCTCTTGCCTTCTACTTCACGTTATACCAGGAAACAGGCCTGCTCCATCTTTTCCTTCTCTGGGGTGCTGCATTCCTCAGGCTTCAGAGAAAACAACTCCCCAAAACCTCAGCAGTTTCCCAGGTCGGCAAAGGAGCCACACCAGGAGCTTGCTGCAAACACCAAAATGCCAAATCTGGAAACATGAGGTTTTTTTAAAAACCCAAAATCTGAAGCCCATTGGTACAGTATGTATTTGGAAGGGTTAAAGTCACATCTTTCAGTCTTTAATTACTTAACTATTCACTGCTTTCCTTAATGATAAACAGATGGAAGTAGTCTAGTTCCTTCCTGTTCTAGTTCCATTGATTGCATTGGACTGGCTGTTGGGCTTGATTTGGCCCTGACTGTTTATCAAGAAGTCTGTTCTGCATTTCAATGTCCCCATCCACCCACTTCCATCCCCGGGAGCGTGTAGCACCAGCAGCACTCTGAGGTGGGGGCTGCAGCAGTGGGGTGACTGGGGCTCAGTGTGTGGCTTGAGCAGAGCCCAGCACCCCCAAACCCAAATAACCCATTATAAAATGCCTGCAGTATTAAAATCATCCCTTGATGATTTTAAGGAGAGTGCTGGAGGGCATCACCCATGCTCACAGTTTCACATCTTGGTGTATTTTGCCCATCATGTCCATAAATGTGGAGATGGAGAATCGGAAACAGAGTTTCCATGGCAGATGAGGTCTCCACATTTCAGAGCTGCCTCTCTGAAGCTAAAACAACTTCTTGCTGCTAGGTAGTTCCAAAATGAGCAGGGAAAGTCACTCCAAAGCCCTTAAGGAGTGGAAGGTTTCAGAGTCAGGTTTTCAGTTGAAGGTTTTCAGGTTTCCTTGGAGCTTGATTCGGTGCCTCATTGCCCAGCAGTGAGGTGCCATCACCCTCAGTTGCTTAAAAGCCAGATGTGAGGAAGACAAGTGCTTTCCAGGCCTGATTTCAGCCAGTGAGTCCCTCACACCTTGGTCCAAGTGCTGCCTGGGCACATCCCAGTGCCAGTTCCACAGGCAGTGTGGCTGTGCTGTCCTCACAGCTGTTGCTGGGGCTCTCAGGCTGCAAACCCTTTGCTCTGCCCAGCTCAGCAGGTTGGTCCCCACAGCCCTCTGGCAAAGGCTGACCACAAACATTTCATTTATCCACTCTGTGCACAAGACCAGCACTGTGGGCGCTGCACACGAGGGGCTGAGGCCAGGGGGTGGCTGGAGAGGAGTCAGTAGGTCTCAGTGCTGCAGCAGGACACATGGACACGGGCAGGTGAAGGGAGGCAGCTCTTGACCTATTTTCCCTGGGCCCCCTGCCATGTGCAGGCAGGGAGAGCTCTCCTGTGCCAGCACTGGTGATGCCTGTGCCAGCGGGGAGGTGCCCATTGCACCCGCTGCCCTGGCACGGGGCTGCTCCCCTTTCCCCATGCTGGGGCAGCTGTGGGGCATTGCCAGGTGCCCTCCACACCCAGGGCTGGCTGGCACAACCAGGGGCTGGCTCTGCAGTCTTCAGACCCTCTCCATTATCTCGATAAAGGGCTGCTCCACCAGCAGGTGCCAGTGCTCACATCCCAAGCACAGGATATGGGCAGGACCTTGCTCCAAAAGGGGCTGTGAGCAGTGTTATCCTTCCTGCAGGGAATTTGCTCTTGCAGCCTGGTTGCCTATCTGGGTTGCATTTGAGGAACCTGATCTCTGCCTTATGAATCTGGCCTTCTTTTTATTTAAAAAACAAACCAACAAGCAAAACCACAAATAACAGCCAACCACCCCCCAACCCAAAAAACCCACCTCAAATCCTTACTCTGCAGCAAATTCCAAGGGGTGTTCCACGTGGGCTGTGGCAGTGTTGGCCAGCAGAGCCTGCAGACAGCTTGCAGTAGCTCTGGAACGTGTGTGCTCCTCTGTTTATCAGATGAGTGTTCGCTCTGCAGCCTTCTGTTGATGAGCTAAATGCCGTCATCCGTAACTATTTCCCTCCTGCTCAAAGGAGGAGAGGGCCAGCAAAGGCGCCTCTTCCTGAGCCCTCAGGTGGGCTTGTTGCATGGGAAGGGCCTGGGAAAAAATACCCATATTCTTTTCCATGAGAAACCAGGTGGTGCTTAGGATCAGGATGTACTGGGAACAGCTAATTGGCCCCTGACACTGCTGTGAGCTCTGCAGGTGTTACCCGAGGATAGCAGGGTGTGGTGCATCTTCCCACCCAGGCACCTTCCCTCTGGAGATGGCCCCAAACAGGAGCTGGGGAGGAGCACAAGGCACTGGCAAAGGACAGGGGGTCAGTCTGTGGCAGAGCCAGGTCCTGGCAGCTCTGGTGGTATCATGGGGAGGTTTTTGCCATCAGTGAGTGACTGGTATTTGATTTTCCAACGCTGGAACGTTCGCTTTGTTGGCTTGTTCCCTTGGTTACGTGGTATATATTAAGTTCTTCATTTGCCTCCTTTATACAATTAACTGGCATTCCATTGCGTGAATTTTGAAAACACAACCAGTGCTAAAACTTCACAGTCAGGCCTGGCTGACCCCAGCAGACAGACACAGCACCAAGCAAGCCCCTACACCGCTGGTTCTCTCGGAGCAGTGCAGAACACTGCTCAGCATTGGCAGCCTGGGGATTTGGGGAGCAGGGCTATCCCAGCTCAGCAGCCTGGCAGCACTGGGGTGAGTGACAGGGTTTGTGCTGG
This sequence comes from Geospiza fortis, assembly GCF_000277835.1. Lineage (NCBI taxonomy): Eukaryota > Metazoa > Chordata > Aves > Passeriformes > Thraupidae > Geospiza > Geospiza fortis. Next base: position 7,560,455 of record NW_005054314.1, read on the forward strand.
GCTCTCGGTGCAGCCCGGGTGTGTGACAGGGTCTGTGTCGGGCTCTCAGTGCACCCCGGGTGTGTGACAGGGTCTGTGCTGGGCTCTCAGTGTCTGTGCCAGGCTCTGGGTGCAGCCTGGGTGTGTGACAGGGTCTGTGTGGGGCTCTCAGTGCACCCCGGGTGTGTGACAGGGTCTGTACTGGGCTCTCAGTGTCTGTGCCAGGCTCTGGGTGCAGCCCCGGTGTGTGACAGGGTCTGGGCTGGGCTCTGTTTGGGGCTCTCGGTGTCTGTGCTGTGCTCTCAGTGCACCCCGGGTGTGTGACACCAGGCTCTGTGTGGGGCTCTCGGTGCAGCCCCGGTGTGTGACACCAGGCTCTGTGTGGGGCTCTCGGTGCAGCCCCGGTGTGTGACACCAGGCTCTGTGTGGGGCTCTCGGTGCAGCCCCGGTGTGTGACACCAGGCTCTGTGTGGGGCTCTCGGTGCAGCCCCGGTGTGTGACACCAGGCTCTGTTTGGGGCTCTCGGTGCCTGCTGGCAGGGGCCGCCCCGCGCTGGCTCTGAGCAGGGCTCACAGATTGTCAGAGCTCTCTGCAGATCCCATCCTGCAGGGATGTGTACGCTGTTCCCTGCGCCCGTGGGTGTGCATATGGCTGCCTGTGTGGCAACTGTGCTGAGTGCCAAAGCACAGGGGACAATGTGTGTAGTAGCAAAGGGTGCCAGGAATCTGAGCTGCTGGAAAGCCGGGGAGAGGCACCCCACGCACCAGGATAGCAACTGCAGAGAGGGATGGGATGGGATGGGATGGGATGGGATGGGATGGGATGGGATGGGATGGGATGGGATGGGGTCTGTGCTCAGGGAGGGGTCTGTGTGCAGAGGGAGGCTCTGAGGGGAGCTCTGAGGGTGTCAGGGGCCAGTGAGCTGGCTGCACTTAGAATTAGTCAGTATGGGAAGATGAGAGGAGGAAGAGCAGCCCATGCCCAAAAGGGAACCTGTGGCAAGGAAAGCAATGCCCCTCTGCCCACAGGAGCACAGCACTGTGGCAGAAGGTGGCACTGGCCATGTGTCCCTGACCCTCTGAGGCTGGCTGGCATCCTGCTGTGGGTTAACCCCACCACTTCTGGTGCTTTTCTGCTGCAGGATCCTCCTGTAAGAGCTGGCCAAAGCCCTTCCCAATGCGCTGGGAGGATCTGAGCGTCCTACTATTGGAGTATCTGATGTCCCATCCCTGAACTGTCCCCTGAAATCTTCCCATGGCTGAGAGGTACCAGGAAGAGGGCACATTTAAGGAGGGACAACACACCCAGCCTGTGTTCCCTGGACCCTCATTCCCATTTCTTTGCCCATCTTTGAGGTGCAGTACAGGGTGTGGGATTGCTTTGGCATCCCGGGGCAGGGGATGAGGGTGTGTGTGTGTGTCACAGGTGGCACAGCCCTATCCCAGGTCCTGTCCTGCAGCACTGCTTCCCTGCCTGGGCCCCTGATTGTTGGTGCCTAGAAAAACTCCTGTTTCCTCTTCCCACCTATCAATAGAGCCTCACCCAGCCTCGCTGGGTTTTCTTCTGTGGTGTCAGACGATGCCTTTAGCATAAGTGATGGCTGCTGTCCCCTCCATGGAATGCCCCAGCACTCTGGGGGTGTGGAGCATGGCAGGGCTGTGCAGGTGGCAAGGAGCTGGGAGATCAGGACACAGCCAGCATGCTGGTGCCTCGTGAGGAGAACTGTGTCCAAACAAAGGCATGTCAGCTCCCGTTTGGGATACAGAGCATGTGGCTCCATATGATCTGTGAGCCATCAGTTAATGGTGGATGTAAAATCCACATGAGGAACCCTGCATGTTGTCCAGAGGCCACAGGCAGAGGCAGGACTGCACAGTGAGAGAGGGGTTTGTTTGCCTGCTGAGTGCAGGTTCCACTGCCTCTGCCTTGTCATACAGAACTACCCATGTCCCATCCCTTGTTCCTCAGAATGACTCAAATTATGAGGTTCAGTCCCCTCCAAAATAAATGTCAGTCAACAGTGTGCCCTGGTAGCCAAACAGGCCAGCCTTGGCCTGGGGTGCAGCAGGGACAGCATCACCTGACGGGCCAGGGAGGGTTGTCTGGCTCTGCTCCCACTGGGGCAGCCTCACCTCAAGTCCTGGGGCCACAATAAAAGGATTTAAAGCTGTTAGAGAGCATCCAAAGGAGGCTGCAAAGGTTGTGAAGGGTCTAGAGGAGACCATATGAGGAAAGGGTGAGGTGACTTGGCTCATTCAGCCTGGAGGAGACTGAAGAGACTGAGGACAGAGCTCACCACAGTCTGCAGCCTCCCCCTGAGGGGAATCAGAGGAGCAGACACTGATCTCTCCTCTGTGGTGCTCAGTGATGGGACCTGAGGGAAGGGCATACAGCTGTGTCAGGGCAGGTTTAGGTTGGGCATTGGGACAAGGTTTTTCACACAGAGGGTGGTGGGACACTGGGCAGGCTCCCCAGGGACTGGTCACAGCCCCAGGGCTGCCAGCACTCCAGGAGCATTTGGACATCACTCTCAGGCACAAGGTGGGATTGTTGAGGGATCTGTGCAGGGCCAGGAGTTGGATTCCATGGCCCTCTGAGTTCCCTTCCAACTCAGTTTTCCTTGGAACTGTTGCTGCTAAGTGTTGGATGTTTCAGTAGCCAATTGCATTGCAAATCTTGCTAAATTTTAGACCTTGGCAAATCTTTCTGGCCTGATCCTGATGATCTGGAGTGAAACTGCTACATTTTTCCTGTGCACTGTTGATTATGTGGAGAATGGATTTTTTTTTTTTTGAGTCTACATTTACCATTTTACAGGCTACAATTGCATCCCTTTTTGTTTCTATTCATTATGTTTCCAAGAGCTCTGCTTTGATACTTGGGGTATGGGAGACTTTTGAGCGTGGGGATCAGTGTGGTGTACAGCACTGAGACAGGCTACACCATTTTTGTACAGAAGGGCATCACAATGTTTTCACCTCTTACTGTGCCCCACTCTCTCACACCTTGTTTCCTTTGCACCCAACTAATTTCGTAGAATAAATTATCCTGAATTTCCTGTTAATACAGTCATGCTACGAAAAGATTTAAAAAATATAAGCTGCTAAAGGTGTTTATTATGTTATTATGTACAGACATTTTTTTCCCTTTAAATGGACCGACCCCCTCTCTCGCCTTCCTCAAGCAGTGAATTCCTGAGGTTAATTATATGCTGCGTAACAAAGGTGTTATTTCTTTTTGTGCCTTCGGTTCTGTTCCTTTTCATGGCTGGAGAAATGAGCTGGGAGAATAAAGGCTTTGCACAGAAGTGCATTAAAGTCAGTGGGCTTTGGCTCATGCCCAGAGAGAAAAGCAGCACATGGTTTAATTCCAGGGCAGGCTCAAGCAGTTGCATTTAAGGCTTTTTCAGCGGTGATGGTGCAGCTTTTAGGTTGGATTCTTCATGTTCAGCTACCAGAGAGGAAAAACAAATTCCCCCAGGAGCAGCAGAGAGTCGTAACATGCTGTCTCCCTCTCTCCAGATGAATGGCAGTGATGGGATGTTCAAGTATGAAGAGATTGTCTTGGAAAGGGTAAGTACTGCTCACCCACCCACCAGCAGCCTCCTCCCCCTCGCCCACCCCCAGCACAGCTGCCCCCCACACATCCCTGCACAGCCCATGGGAGAGCCTGGGCTCTGTTCCCTGCTCTCTTTCAGGGGTGTTACACCTGCTTTGCCAGCCTGGCTCCCACCAGGGTGGGCTTGCTGCTCCCCTCTCCCCCTGCACACCCCTCCAGAAGGGAGGGAGGAAGGCTTCTCCCTTGCCTCCCTCTTTCACACCCTCACCCCCACAAACTCATCAGTGCAGAGCATGGGGGGGCTCTTTGTCATCGCCTTTGTCACAAAACAGAGGTGTGGGGAGCTCTGCTTGTGCACCCCACAACTGGGCACAGGGACCAAAGCCACCCTGCCAGCAGGCCCCCATCACTCTAGGGCACACAGCCTTGGGGAGCTAAGCTGCAAGAACAGGTTATTTAGTGAAACAAACCACAACCAAGGAAGCTCCTGTTCAAGCCTTTTCTTTGTTGGCAGCACAGAGGTGATGGCATGTGCCCCACCAGCCGTGGCTAGAATTAGCTCCCCCCATGTGTGGGGTTTATCCAGGAGCAAGCCAGCACCACACAGGGCACCAAGGGCTTTCTGTTGCCCAGGAAGCAGCAGGGGAGGAGGGATGGAGAGGGAGCAGGAAAAGCTGGGCCAGGGTTTACTCTGAGAGACAGGCACAGCCCTGCAGGCTGGGAGTGGCTGTGGTGGGAGGCTGCCCGCTCTCCCCACAGCCCACCTTCCCTCCCCACAGCACCCCTTCCCTTCCCATAGCCCACTTTGCCTCTCCACAGCCCACTTTGCCTCCCCACAGCACACCTTGCCTCCCCACAACTCCACAGCCCACTTTGCCTCTCCACAGCACACCCTGACTTTCCACAGCACACCTTGCCTCTCCACAGCCCCCCTTCCCTCTCCACAGCACCCTTGCCTCCTCACAGCACACCTTGTCTCTTCACAGCACCCCTTGCCTCCCCACAACTCCACACCACATCTTCCCTCCCCACAGTCCCCTTCTCTCCCCACAGCCCCCTTGCCTCCCCCTGGTGCCGTGCCGGCGGCTCGGCCTCGCCGCGTGGCCGGCATTGCAGGGGAAGACGCAGCGCTCATTATTCTGTTCCTCTGTGCCTTTAGTCATCTCCCTCCTTCCCCTGGCTCTGCATCACAGAGGTGGGTGGACGGAAGGTTATCTGGGGCTGCCGCCTCACCCACCGCTTCCCCGGCGTGCCTGACGAAACCAGCCCAGAGGTTCCTTCCTTTTTGGGCTCAGTGCTTCTTGCTCCGAGCCCAAGTCACGGGCAGAAGCCTTGTCTCAGGGATTCAGAGCATCCTCTGCCCTCAGCACATAGTGGGAACAGGGAAAGATCTGGCAGGACCACACAGAGAGGCAACACTCATTGATGCCCTCATTTCAAAGCCCCGAGCAGCAATTCATTCTCCAACAGCAAGGAATCATGAGGGAATCTCACTGCTTAGCAGCCTGGGCTAGCATGGACCATACCCTGGTCCTTCACCTGGTCCCTGCTGGGATCCAACAGTCCTGTCTTGATGCAGGAGAAGCACCCTGGTGCCTGCAGGTGAAGCTGTCCCCTTGCTGGGGTGTTTGGCTTCCAGAACTGACCTCAGTGTACCCCAAAATCGTGGTCAGTCACTGTTATTAATCCTTGTCTTTGCTGTAAGGACAAGCATAAATGCAGCAGCATTTTGGGGGCAATAATAGCAGAAACACAATCTGCAGAGGGACATGGCTTTGTGTTTACCCACCACACATGTGTCCACAGCAGGAACTGCCCTGGCATCAGGCCATCAACCCTGATGTCAGCTAAGAAATCCCTTGAACTCCTTTTTGAGGTTTATCAGAACAAAACTTAACGCCTCCCAGATCATTTCCAGGTTTTGTAGCTAACCAAGGACCTTCCATAGACAGGCACAACTAATGGCTGGAGATCATTTTGCAATCTCACCTGCCTTGCTGCAGCCTGGCTTGGTCTCTGACAGTAAAGAGCTTTTTTGAGCTAGGCACAGGGTAATCAGAGCCCAGCACAGAGGAAAGAGAGCAGCCTAGACCCTTTACTGTTGAATGCCTCCATGTCACATGCCAGCCAAATCCCAGCTGGGCAGGGAGCATCCGGGAGCGCTGCACAGTGACAGGCATTGGTGGCTCCTGGTGCTGTGTCACGAGTGTCACCAAGCCAGCTCTGTGTCTCTGCAGGAGCTGAGGTTGGGGCAAAATTGCTGGGGAGAAGGGCAAGCCCCAGCTGGCTGTTGGTGCTAAATTATCCTGGGGAGATGGAGTCCTCAGGTCCCCTGGAAGAGCAGAGCATCCCCTCATCCCCCACTGAGCACCAGGGCCATGGGCAGCCAGGAGAGCTTGGCCTGAGCCCACTCGTGTATGAGAGAGGCAGGCACAACTGTCTGTGACTAAGTGTCAGCTCTTCCACATGAGGAAACAAGGCAAGAAGCCATCTGATTTTCAAGGCAGAGCAAAAAAGGCAGGAATTGTCCGCTTGCATCAAGCATGGATCTGGAAGCAGCGCCTGTGAGTGTGTCACTAATGAGGATCCTGCAAGTGGGAGAGGTGGCACAGGGCCACAGCCACTCAATCCTGAGGTGCTGGGGGGATGGCCTGGAGATGAGCTGTGGTCCCTGCATTCCCCCCAGGCAGAAATGGGCAGGAGAAGCTCAAGTGATGCTCCAAGCATGTCTGTGAGGAAAAGGAGACAGAACTGGAGAGCCCACTCCATCCTGATAGCCACCTCCACGCAAAGCTGTAAATTTTGTCATCAGCGTTGCTGGTGCCCAGCTGGGCTTTGTGCCAGGGCTACATCCCAGGGTGCAGAGGGGCAGGAGTGGGATGCTGGTGACTGGCACAATCCCCGCTGCTCTGTGCAGGCTGCAGCATCAGTGTCTCCTCCTGGGGAGCAGCCAGCAAGGGGAGGTTTTCTCCGCCAAGGACCACCTCCTCTTCCCCCAGCTCCCCGCCTGCCTCGCTCTCTCCGTGGAGACGCGGTGCTGAGGGAGGTTCCCACTCTCCCTCCATCTGTTCAGTTCTCCACGCTGCTGCACCGAGGAACGCCAGCCTCTCCTCCAGCAGCATCCCTGAGCTGCCTGAGCTGGGCACCCCTAGCTGGGAGAGGTGCTGTAAGGGCTCCTCCTGCGCCCCAGGCAGTCCCAAAGCTGGGGGGAACCGTTTCAGGAGGGCTGGCAGCAAGCAGGTGCCCATGGGGGAAGGACTCAGCGTTTGATTTCCCACAGGGGAACTCTGGCCTTGGCTTCAGCATAGCAGGAGGCATCGACAACCCACATGTTCCAGATGACCCGGGCATCTTCATCACCAAGATCATCCCCGGGGGAGCAGCAGCCATGGATGGCCGTCTAGGGTGAGTACAGGCCTGGGGGAGCAGCCAGGGTGTCACCCAGCATCTCTGCATGAACCCTCTAGGCCTAACCCCTTTTCTCAACATGGTCCTTGGCCTCCATATGTCTCTTTCCCACAGCCAGATCCCCTCAGAACAGGGCTATCCACCATCAATTGGCCACCAGCCTCCTGTCTGTAGCCACCCATCTTCCCCTCCCTGTATCAGGCTCGTGCTCCCACCCACCCCATTACAGCCCAGGGCAGGGAGCCAGCCTTTTTATCTGCCATCTCCATCAGGGTTGCACTATAGGGACCATCCCCTCTTTGGGAGGGACCCCTTTCTCACTCCAGCAGGGTGTGGTCTGCCAGCCTGAGCAGCACTCATTTGGTGGCTGGAGGAGGGTGGCACCGGGTGACAGAGGAGGGTGGCATGGGCTGGTCACTCCCCAGGGATGCTCAGGGCCTCACTGTGCCCACAGGGTGAACGACTGCGTGCTGCGGGTGAACGACGTGGACGTGTCTGAGGTGGTGCACAGCAAAGCAGTGGAGGCCCTGAAGGAGGCCGGCCCTGTGGTGCGGCTCGTGGTGCGCCGCCGGCAGCCCCCGCCTGAGACCATCATGGAGGTCAACCTCATGAAGGGCCCCAAAGGTGAGCCCTGAGCTCTGCTCGCTGGGCCAGGGTGCCCCCTGCCCCACAGGACCGTGTGGGGTGACCCTCGGTGTGAGATGTTGTGAGGTGCAGGGCAGCCTCACGGGGATGTGGGATCAGGGTGGCACCGCTGCAGTGCTGGGTGCTGCGGGGTGGCTGAGCAGCGTGGAATGCTGTGGGACAGGGGGTGTGGGATGGAGCCACAGTGCTGTGGGACAGGGGGTATGGGACAGACCCACAGTGCTGTGGGACACAGGGTATGGGACAGACCCATGGTGGCCAGGCTGGGGTGGCCCATTGCCTGCTGGGTTTGGGCAGGGTGTGAATCCCAGTGAGGCACAGGGGCTGTGGTCTCTGTCTGTCTATCTGTCTGTCCCTCACCTGCATTCTCACTCTCCCTCAGGCCTGGGGTTCAGCATTGCAGGGGGCATCGGGAACCAGCACATCCCTGGGGACAACAGCATCTACATCACCAAGATCATCGAGGGAGGCGCTGCCCAGAAGGACGGGCGCCTGCAGATCGGGGACCGGCTGCTTGCGGTAAGCCCCGTGCCCACAGCCAGCTGTGAGAAGAAGCTGAACAGCTCCCACTGCCATGCAGTGTTGATCCTGAACCCCAGCACCCATCCTGTCAGCAGCTTCACCCCTCTTCCCTGGGACTCCTGCTGGGATGTTGCTGTGGGAGGGCAGGCTCAGTAATGGCTGCAGGCAGGAGGGCCAAACCCAAGGCGATGGCACAATGCTTCTGGAGCTGCTATGGCACCTCCCCTATGGAAAACCCCTCCCGCAGGGCTGCCCTGCTCCCTGCCCTCCTGCTCAGCCGTGTCCCCTTTCCCTCTGGCAGGTGAACAACACCAACCTGCAGGACGTGCGGCATGAGGAGGCCGTGGCTGCCCTGAAGAACACCTCTGACATGGTGTACCTGAAAGTGGCCAAGCCTGGCAACATCCACCTCAACGACATGTACGCGCCCCCCGACTACGCCAGCAGTACGTACGCCTGGCTGGGCACGGGGGCTGGGGCACCTCAGCCTGCTGGGCTGGGGAGCAGGGCTGGGCTGGGCTCCGTGTCCTCACTGTCTATGCATTTCTGCTCCTGATGGCCTTCTCCTCCCCTGCAGCCTTCTCAGCCTTGGCTGACAACCACATAAGCCATAACTCCAGTCTGGGCTACCTGGGCAGCGTCGAGAGCAAGCCTGCCTATCCCCTCCCTGCCCAGGTGACTCCGTCGCGGTACTCGCCCATCCCTCGGCACATGATCGGAGACGATGACTTCACCAGGTGAGCACCAGGCAGCAGCATCCCCATCACGCTCCCTCTCATTCCCTCACTTTCCCTCTTGGTGGCTTGATGTCATTCCCACTGCCAGTGCAGAGCCTCAAAAGGCCATTTAGTGCAATGCCTGAGGTCCCCATAATGAGCTCTGTGCTCACCCCCTGAGACCAGCCCTGCTGTGTCAATCTCTGCCTTGCTGCATTCACTCCCTCTCCATTCCGTCTCCTACTCTTTCACAAGCCTTACACAACTGCATTTCAGCTTCATTCTCTTGCTCATTTCACAATAGCTGCAATACAAGGTGTTCCCTGCCCTGATGGTGCCATCCAGCAGTGCCACAGGCTGCCAGGATGTCCCCAGGTGGAGCTGGGACCGGGGTGAAGGGCCAGGGGGAGCACAGCCTTGCAAACAAGCCGTGCTCCCTGAGACTGGCAGCCCAAACCACCTGCACTCAGGTGTAATTCCAATGACTGGCCTGACAGCCTCCTGCCCAGCCCTGGCACAGCCCCTTTGCCCCAGTAGAATCCTTTGTGCTGCATGAACAGATTTGTTTCCTGAAGCGAGGAAATAAAGAAACATTGCTCTGAGCCTAAATGCAGTATTAAATTTCTCCAAAGCCTCAAGCTGAGGGTGGGAGAGAGAGACCTGGAAAGTGCTGCTCTACTAGCTGATTGTTACAGCTTCCCCACTTCTTGTCACAGCCTTGGGGCCAGTGCTCTGAATGTGTGTCCCCAGGGCCAGGACTGTAGGGCTTAAGCTGATTAATAAGGACCAGCACTCGGCTTAGGCTTAGGGCTGGCTCTGCTGTTTGGAGCAAGGTTGCAGGCTGGTTTTGGGAGTGTGCCTACAGGGGAAGATGCAGTAGCTTTGTCCAAGATTCTCCCATTCTGCAGCTGAGTGGTGGATGCTGGAGTGGGAGACCCTGACTGATCTGCTGCCAGGTCTGCCATCCTCCTGGAGAGTGTCTGCACTCATCTTTGTCACGGGGCTTTCTCACCTCCTGGTGCTCAGCCACAGCTGGGTGTCCCTGCACGCCATGACCTGTGCAGCACTGTCTCCCACCCTCCCCACCTCTCCCACTGGTCTTGGCACCATCAGTGCCAGTTCTGGAGCCTGTTTCTGGCACTGCATCCTCAGCAGGTGTAGCAACTTCTGTGCTGTCAGGGCACAGGGGGTTGATGCCACAGGCAGGAGCAGTGCTGTCTGCCATTACAGTGCACCACAGAAGGGGCTGAGTCACAACATTTGGAAAACACACCAGAGACCCTGGTCTCAGCAGGGTGTCCCTTCTTGCACCTGCCAGCATTCCCATTTGTGGATTAGAGAGCAGAAAGAGCAACCCAGCTTAGGCTTAGCCAGTGGCAATGGCACAGTGATGGCTTGCCAGTGGCAGTGGTACAACAATGGTCCAGCAGTGGTTCACAGTGGCTTGGCAGTGGCAGTAGTATGACCAGGGCTTTCCAGTGGCTCAGCAGTGGCTTGGCAGTGACAGTGGCACAGCAATGGCTTGGCAGTGGTTCAGTAGTGGCTTGGCAGTGGCCATGGCACAGCGATGGCTCAGCAGTGGCCCAGTAGTGGCTTGGCAGTGACAGTGGCACAGTGAGGGCTCAGCAGTGGCTCAGTTGTGACTTGGCCCAGCAGTGGTATGATCAGGGCTCTCCAGTGGCTCAGCAGTGGCTTGCCAGTGACAGTGGCACAGCAATTGCTCAGCAGTGGCCCAGTAGTGGCTTGACAGTGGCCATGACACAGTGATGGCTTGGCAGTGGTTTGTTGGTGACTTGACAGCGGCCATGGCACAGTGATGGCTCAGCATTGGCCCAGTAGTGGCATGGCAGTGACAGCCAGTGGTTCAGTGGTGGTTTGACAGTGGCCATGGCAGAGTGATGGCTCAGCAGTGGCCCATTGGTGGCTTGGCAGTGACAGTGGCACAGCGATGGCTCAGCAGTGGCACAGTGGTGGCCCTGCAGTGGCCCTGATGCAGCACGTGCTGGTGGCCACTAGAGGATGGTGCTGCCTTGTGCAAGGCCCCAGTGCAGACAGGCTGGCACCACTGGGCTCGTGTGCCCAGACACAGCCCTGGCACCCAGCAGATCCACAGCCTGCAGTGGGCTCAGCACTTGGCTCGTGCTTCCCAGGGCAGTGCTGAAAGCCTCCTGTGCATTGCTGACCCCCAGGACAGCCCCATGGCTGCAGGTCTGCTGGCACCAAGGTTGTGCACTGGCACCAGTGTGGTCCAAATGCACTCACTGGTGTGGGGAAAGGCAGCAGCTGCCCTGGAAAAGAAGCTGTCCCCCATGAGGCTCTTGCCAGCCATTCCTCAGGAAAAGCAGAGTCCAGTATCCAGCCTCTCCCCCTCCCATGGCACAGGTGCTGCTTAGATGTGGATGTGGCTCCAGTGACCCTCATGTCCTGCAGCACCTAGGGCTGGGAACCAAAGAATCTGTTTTCCACCACAGCAACCCAGACCCAGCAGAGCCCCACAGGATCCCCTCAGCAGCCCTGTGCCGAGGTCCCAGTGTTAACACTGTGACATTCAGCATGGGATCTGCCTGGAGGGTCTGTGTCATGAGTCCTGTGAGGAGGAGGGAAGCCAAGAGTGCACATCAGGACTGACACCTTGATGTACCTGGCTGGGCTTCATTTCCTCCCCTCATTCTTGTAGGTTCTCTTTGCCTTCCACCAAACTGTCTGGTCCTCACAGGTGCTGGGGATGCTTTCCCCTACACTGAGTTGAGGATGTGCTTCCTGCACGCTGCTTGGGCAGCAGCAAAACCCAAGAGGCAGAGCAAGTTCATCTCCTGGTTGGAGGCAGGGTTTGCAGACCCAGAAACCTGACCTGTTTCTTCCCCTGAGAGAACTCTAGCCCTAGGCACAGCTTTGCTGCAGAGGGACTGATGGCTGCAGCCCTCCCTGCCCCCTCACCACTGCCCCAAAGCCCAGCACTGGTAACATCTTGAGGACTTGGGGTTGAGCATCTTTTGACTGAGCATCTCCATGGTTTTGCTGATCTCCTGGTTCTGGTGTGTTCCAGCCCCCCACCCCAGTGCCCCAGGGTTCTCTCAGCACAAGTCTGCCAGCATTTTAGGGTGCCTCACTCAGTGCCATGCCTGGGCTCCAGCATCTCTCCTAACACAGCCCAGAGATTTCCCTCTGATACCTGGCAGGTGATCAGGCTGCTGAGCTCCGTGTCAGGCCTTTGGTCCTTGTGGTACCCAAGGAAGTGCCCAGGACCCAGCCACAGTGGATGCACTGATGGTCTCCAGTATCATCTTGGCTTACAGTCACCACCACCTGTGCTAATTGTCTGGCATCATTTATTCCTTATTTCAGTCCAGAGCTTGAGCTGGAAGCTGCCATTGTTCCCATCACATTGGTTTTTTCTCCCAGACAAAAACTGACACAGGAGTTTTGCGATGCCAGGCTGTCTTTCTGCTTTTGCCTGCCTATTGTTTGAGCTGTGGCAGAATTAAGTCATCAAAAACTGTAGGACTTCTGTTGAGCTGTGCAGGGTCTCTGGCACTGGAGGGGTGCATGGGGCTGTGGAGGGGCTTGATCCCACCCTCCTGGCTCATGGCATCTGATGCCACCATGCAGTTCAGTGTTTCTGTGTGTCATTTCATGGTGGATGCTCTGTCTCTGTCCATGCCATGTCTGTGTCCCATGTCACTCCACCTGCCACCTCTTCTGGTTTATCAGTCTCCACAGTTCTGGGGGCTGAGTCACACCAGGCTGCACTCGGGTGACTCCAGCCCCACCAATGTGCCACGAGCCCTGGGCACAAGAGAGCCTGTCACCAGCCTTGCTGCTCCTCACCCTGATGCCTCCCTGTCCCTTATGTGTCCTTCCAGGGAGCCCCGGAAAATCATCCTGCACAAAGGCTCCACCGGCCTGGGCTTCAACATTGTTGGGGGGGAAGATGGCGAGGGGATCTTTGTGTCCTTCATCCTGGCTGGAGGCCCGGCTGACCTCAGCGGGGAGCTGCGGAGGGGAGACCGGATCCTTTCGGTGAGTTATGGGGCACCCACTGCCTGCCCCTCCATCCTCCCACAGCCCCGGGCGGGCACGGTTCTGGGGATTCATCCCGGGTGCCGGTGGGCTGGCACGGCCCCGGGCTGCCTGCAGTGGGGGCAGCCCCGATGCCTGGGCTGGCCGGGGCAGGTATCGGGGATGCCGGTGCTGGAAGTGCCGGTACCGGGCGTGGTACAGCCGGTGCAGTGGCAGAGGGATGCGGCTCTGAGGGGACCGGGAGGCACCG
>NW_005054314.1:7574442-7578243 GCF_000277835.1 Geospiza fortis
TGCTCCCGGGGCTGATCCCGGGGCCGCACCGTGCACGTGCCGGGATGCCGCCGTTCGCGTCCGCTGGAAAACGCGCCTGCCCTGGGCCCCACTGGCTTCCTCCACCAGCTTTCCCCACCAGCTGCTCTGGTCCCCTCAAGGAGGCCGATGTGCCCCCTAGGACATAGGAGATGCCCTTCATCTCGTGCCTCCTGTGGCATCGCTGGGCGAGGTCCCGCCGGTCCCGGTGTCCGCTGTTCCTCCGTCCCATGGCAGAGGCCATTGGGGTGCGGAGTCATTGGTGCTGCTCAGGCTCTGCTGTGGGTGTGGGGTTTGTTTGTTTTGGCTTTTTTTTTTTTCTTTCTTTCCAGGAAGAGCTTAATGTTCTCGTATTTCTGGCTCCCTTTGCCACTTGAGATTTGGCAAAGACGCCAACCGAAAGTGATTCTTAAATGTCAAACTGGACAAAATGTTTTGAAACCCCCTTAGACCGAGGCGGAAATGTCAGTGTGTTGTAGCTGGTGACTTTCCATGTCCCTGATGGTTCCTGGCACATGTGGGCAGCAGCACCCGGCACAGGGGCTGCAGCCATCCCTGGCAGCAGCATTGTGGCTGTGGAGTACAGGCTGTTGTGACTTGGAGGTTGCCCTCAGTGCTCCACAGGCTTGAAGGGCTGGGAGTCATGGAGAAAGATCTCCCTGGTGGATGTGAGCCCCCAGTGTGGGTGAGGCTGGACCCACTCAATGGGCTGTGTGCTCTCAAATGTTTGCTTTTTCTGTGTTTGTCATGTGGAAAGAGCAGGAGAGCTGGGTTGTAGGATGCCAAAGGAGCAGATGCTGGTGGAAGGGGGATTTGAGAAGTTCTTCCCCGCTAGCAGAGGTGGAGGATGGCACCTGTCTCTGTACCTGAGCATGGGCAGGGCTTGCTTTGGGGTGCTGGGTGAGCACAGTGTGCTCTGTGCCTGACCTCACTGTGGTCCAGGGGGCAGAGAGGCTGCTTGTGCAGGTCTCAGGGGGTGAGGAGCCCTCTCTGTTTTGTCCTGCCAGACAAGAAAGGTTAGAAAGGGGAGCTGCTGTCCTGCCTTTCTTCTGAGCACCAGCGCCTTTGACCACTGCTGCCTGCTGTCGAGGAGGGGGAGTGATGGTTCCTCAGTGTTTTTGTGAGGTCTGTTCCCTCTGAGCACTTCTCCCCTGACCTTTGCCTGCTGCTGTCACCAGCACTTGGATTTAGCAATTCCCCCTCCTCACGCCCCATGCTACAAAGCTTTGAATTCCTCACCTGAAAATACAAGAAGTCACATTATGGCCTTTCTCTGAGTCAGTCTGTTCAAAGGGGAGTTCCAGGGGTGTGCAATGAGTTATAAAAGCTTCTGAGCTTTCCCTGTGGCTGTGCTTCCTTCTGCTTTCCTAGGCCTGTGCAGAGGGAAGGTGTCTGGGGTCAGGGTGCTAAAATACTGGGCTGAAGCTCTCAGTAGTTTTTGCAAATGGCTGAGCTGAAACCTGTGACTGAGCATTTCTGGGCTCTGCTGATGGCCTGGCCTGGCAGAAGTGTTTGGATCCAGGGCTTTATGTGTACTCAGGAGTTGCTTTCCCCTGGCTGCCAGTGTCTTTCCTTTGTACCGTGTCCTGGTGCCCAGCTGCAGACCCAGGGCTTTGTTGGCTCTGCTGGGCGTGTTTGCAGGTGTGTCACACAGTGTGCTGCTGCTGCTGCTGGCATCCTTGGGCAGGCAGGTGATCCCTGCCTGTTGGCAGTGGTCTGTAGCATGTGCGCACTCAGGGATCCCACTGGAGCTCACCCCAGGGGACAGAATCAGCCCAGCTCTAGGAACACCCACACCCTGGAAAGGGAAAAGCAGGGGGAGGGTGCAGGGGTGTTTTTATCGAGCTGCTGAGTGAGAAGAGCAAACATCCTGGCACACAGTGCCATGGCACTCGGGGCAAGAGGTGCCAGCTCACCGTTACATACTTTGCAGTGTTGATAAGCATGTCCTGAGCGTGTTGAGCACTGTGGGGATCAGCCCTGGCTCACCTCCCTGCTGCACCCTGGGCAAGCTTCCTGCGAGGGTTTCAGCTGCACAGGAGGTGTTCCAGAGCCAAGGTGGCCCTAAGTTAGGGAGCAGAGGCAGGAGCACTCCTTGCTGGGGGTGATCTGCTGGTAATTGTCTCCAAGACTGTTCCAATGTGCAGTTAAAGGGTGCCCATGGCACCTGGCAGTGCCCTGTGCTCAGTCCTGGGGTAACCTTGTCTCCCCTGTTCTGGGAGGGAGGCAGTGGGTTTGCTTTGGCTGCTCCTCCACTCTCTGCCCTCCCTCAGCTGCAGCAAATCTGGGTTGGTGGCTCCTTGCAGACCCTTCCTAGGGCAGGACTGTGTTTGCTCCATGGGGGTTAAAGCCAGAGCAGCCCCTGTGTCCTTCAGTTTGCTGCAGCCAGCCTGGTTTGTGCTTCTTGTCGTTTTACCACCCCTCCCAGTAGTGTGGCCACTCTAACAAAACTAGGAAAGGCCCTTTCCATGGAGTGCCCCAGCTGAAATGGGGACATTTGAGAGCTTTGGGCTGCTTGCAGAGGGATGCACATGCCATTTCTGGCAGCGCAGTGGCACCCACAGGTTGCCCTTCCAACACCTCCACCCTGATGCTGGGGTGGAGAAATCTCCTTTTGCCCTGTGTTTCCTGCCCAGTCCCAGGCAGTGCATCCTCCACACTTCTTGTAGAAAAGAGTGTTGCAGGAGGAGTGAGTCTGTGCAGCAGGAGCAGTGTTCCCCTCAGTGTGGGGCATGCAGGGAATCTGTGCCCCAGCAGGGTTTGCCATGACCTAGCTGGGGACAAGGGCTGTGGCGGTACCAAAGAGGGTTTAAAAAGAAGCTGTACCCACTTCTGGCAGATGCTCCTCTGGGATTCAAGAGCTTATGGGTATTGCAGGGCAGAATGAGCTGTGTGGGTCAAGAGATGGAGTGGGATGGAGCTCCCTTCCCTCTGCTGAGAGCACAATAAAACTGGTGCTGCTTGGGTGGCAGAACTCGGTTTTCTTGTGAAATTAGTATTGTCCACGCCTTGCTGTATCTGTGTTTCCCTCTGCCAGCAGGAAGGCAGGTGAGGCAGTGGGTGCCCCTTGGCGTGGGGCAGCCAGGGGCTCTCATGGTCCCTACATTAACTGACCCTGCCTGGTGTTACAGCAGCTCTGGGTGTTACACGGCAGGAGAGGAGGCTTTGCAGGGAGTTTCGTGTGTGCCACTTGGCAGTTTTTGTGTGTATTGCTTTTTTTTTCCCATCCTTAAGTAAAAATGTATCTTTGGCAAGTGGGTGTAGCAGGGGTATCCCCAGGCTGTAGAGTCAGGAAATGCCGAGCTGCAGCTGCACCATCCCATAACCCCAGCTCTGCTTTTGTCTGCACTGACGGTCCATGGGAGAGGGGCTGGCTCCCAAACAAAGCCCACAGAGCATTTCTGAGCAGTGTTGCTGCTCCCCCCATGTGAGGTGGCACCACAAGCCCAGCGCAGCTGTGGCTCTGCTCCGCAGTGAGTGCTTGCCTCAACAGCTGAGCTGCCATGCTCCCCTCCCCAGAATTAAAACCCAAGCCACATCTAAACCACTGGGTCGTGGACAAGACTTTCTAGGCAAGTCTTACAGCACAGATGAGCCTGGTCCTCTCTCACCTGTAACTGCCCAAGGGACAAAATGAAGGCTGTGAGGCAAGGTCTGGCAGTGTGGGCTGTGGCAGTGCCAGCAGCTTTCCTGGAGCCACAGCTGCACTTTCCCCATTCGGCCCTGGGTAGGGAGGCCTGGAGCCTCCACCCCTGCGTGGCAGCCCGGCCTTTTCAACCAGCG
>NW_005054314.1:7578448-7587260 GCF_000277835.1 Geospiza fortis
CTGAGGAGAGGGTGTTTGCTGCCAGCAGAGCGGTACCTGGGGGCTCCCCCAGCGGCTATGGTTGTGTCTCACTGCTCCAGCTGGTGGGCAGTGGTCTGCTGGAGGGGCTCTTGCTCTCTCTCCATGTTTTGAGCTGCTCTGTAGGTCATCAGCTTGCCGAGTCCTGCCATTCCCTCCAGGAGCTGCAGCTCAGCAGCAGCGGGGGTCACAGCAGCCACTGCCCGAGCTGCTGTGTGGGAAGCTGTGGCGGGGTTGGGAGCAGCTGGAACCCTGCCTGGACTCCTGCAGGGCTCTGTAACCTCTTCAGCTTTGTGTGCAGGGCTAGACAGGCTGGTGGGCAGGATGCCTCGTGGGGATGAGCCCTGGGCCAGCCGTGCCTGCACTGAGCAGCCCTGTCCCCGCAGAGTACAGCCGCTTCGAGTCCAAGATCCACGACCTGCGGGAGCAGATGATGAACAGCAGCATGAGCTCGGGCTCGGGCTCGCTCCGCACCAGCGAGAAGAGATCGCTCTACGTCCGGTAAGGCTCCGGCAGCGACCGGCACAGCCCCGCGGGTGGGGAGGGCCGCAGGGGTGTCACAGCTCAGCCTGGGCTGTACAGAGCCACGGGCACGTCCCTGCAGGTGGCATGGGCTGCAGGGGTGGTCACAGCTCATCCTGGGCTCTGCAGTGCCTCAGAGCTCGGTGTGTCAGGGACCAGGGGGATGAGTGCCATGGATGCATCACAAAGCCTGGAGGGAGCACCAGACTTGTGCACTGGCTTGTCAAGGCTGGGTGCTCGCACGCCTCTCCCAAGGTCTGCTCCAGGTTGGAAAGCAGTGGTCTCTGCAGAGCCTGGGTGGCTGCTGGCCAGCCCAACACACTGAGGAAAACAGGGAAATGGTGGGCATCCAGCCCTGCTTCTGCCTCAGGCAGCTCGTGGCAGCTTTCAGGGCACTCTGCTCAAACCAGCTAACAGGCTTCTCTTTGTCTCATCCTGCCATCCCTGTGGCAGGATCTGGCTGGAGGGGAGATGAGCTCTTAGGAGGATTATTGCTCTGAGTCCTCAGAGCACTTTTGGTCTGGAGCCAGGTGCAGGACAGGCAGGCAGGGGTTAAACAGCCATGCAGCTCAAACTGCTGCAAGTCCTGTGTGGACAGGACAATCCCTCCCTTCCTCCTGCCACCTCCTGCCTGCCGCAGCGCCAGTGGGATGAGCGCTAATGAGTAATTTTAACTTGGTAATTAAAATAATCCTGTAAATCCTAGCCCTGCGCAGCCTGCTGCAGGTGAGGCTGGCAGGAGCAAGGGATGCTGCTTCTCCTTCTCTGTGAGAAGGATGGCAAGGACCAAGGCTGCATGAGCCTTAGCTGCATCTCCCACTGCATGGCTGCTCCATGCAGAGGGACTTCAGGCAGGGTGGATATGTTGCAAGCCTGGTATGGCAGGAGGGGAGAGCTGCAGCTCTGGGTTCCTGCATTTCACACCTTCCCACAAGTCTCTGCAGGCGTCTTGCTTGATTTAGCATCCCAGGGCTTCCTGGGGGTGTGCGACAAGCTGGGTGCAGTGTTGAATAAACATCATCTTGTTAGGCCTCCCCTCACTCCCCTGCTGTCCTGTGGGCACCCTCGTGTGGAGGAGGGTTTAGGCTGGGTCCAGCTTGAGTTGAGCCTGTTCTCTGCCTGCAAAGGTGCTCATGTATCAAAGTATTTCTATGAAACAGAGGGCTCCCTGTTGCCTCCACACTACTTGTACCATTTCTTAATTCTTGGTGCATCCCCCCCATGAGGCTTTGGAGGCCTCCACAGCACTGTACCCCTCGCACACATCCAGGAGGAGCTGGGCTGTGCCTTGCTGAGAGGGTGATCCCAGGGGAGAGCTTTTCCCCAGTGTGGCCCATCACAGCACTCTGCTCGACACACACCCTGCAGACGTGCTTGGAAGAGCTGCCGGGTGCCCGGGCTGCCCCAGCCCTTCTGGGCGGGGTAGTTTCAAGCACAGTTCACCCGAAACCAGCAGAGCTGCTGTGCTGTGGACAGGACATCAATTACAGGACTTGCTACCCAGCTGCTTGAGTCAGCCCTGTGTGGCTGCATTGCAGCCTGTGTGCTGTGGCAGGGCTGGAGCTGGGCACCCCAGTGCCTGCTGGAGCTGATTTGGGGGTGCTGGAGTGCAGCACAGGCAGGGGCAAGGCAGGCTCACATCCTGCCTGTCACCTCCCTGCAGTGCCACAGGGCAAAGTCTGCCAGCGCCGGGGCCGTGCTGGGTGGGGATGGAGGTCAGGCAGGCATTGTGCCAGGGCACCAGGAGGAAGCCATGGGAGTCCTTGGCACTGCTCCCCTGCCCTCCAGCCAGGCCATCTGCTCTCCTGGCTGTGAGTGCTGGGAGCTGGCCTGGGGACAGAGCGGAGCTGCCGTCTGCCCCGAGGGGCACCGAGCCACGGTGGGTGCTGCATGCCAGCACAGCCAGGGGCTGCTCTCATGGAGCACCGTGCCCTGGGTTGCCAGGGCCTCCTGTGCTGGCTCTGCAGGTGCCCTGCCCCTGCAGAGACCTTGCTCTGCCTGTCCTGGGTGCTGGTGGCTGCTGCTGGAGGAGTACAGGCCCTGTGCTGCCCAGGAGCAGGCTGCACAGAGTGGGCAGGGAGGAACATGGGCCCTGTTCAGGGCAGGCTGCTGGAGTGGGCAGGGCTCCTCACAGCCTGCCTGCCTTTGGAACCGGCCTGACCAGTTCCCCAGGGCCTTGGCCAGCAGCACTGACCTCACAGAGCCTGCCAGCCACATGCAGCCTTATCTTCTGGCCTGGAGCTGCCTGCAAGGCTTGATTACCTCCGGCCAAAGCATCCTTTGGGGCTCTGCTGCCAGCTCCAGCCACCCTGCCCTGCAGAGGGAACAGGCACAGGAGCTGCCCTGAGCAAGCTGGGCAAGGAGAGCAGATCCGGTGGCTGAATGTATCTGGATGCTCAGGGCACTTTGTGTCTTGTCCCAAAGAGCCCTCCCCATGGGGCAGCCCTTCTTCTTCCCATTCAAGACCCAGCCCCAAGTGCCCTGAAAGGTTTCATAGCCCAGCACTCCCCTGGCAGAAATGCTCTCCAAGCTCTGCTGCTCCCCAGGGACATGCCACATGATCCCACAGCCCTTCCCCTTACAGTGTGCATTTAGACCCGCTTTGGAGTCCCCACAGTGGGAGGGGGTAATGAGCAGAACAGAGGATGTCTCTCCTGCTTGCAGAAGGTTTATCAGGGCCAGGATTAAACCAGCAGCAACCCAGTGTTTGCAGTGCCTGGGCTCATGCTGGGCTGGGGGCCAGTGGGGCCATGTCCCAGGAGCAAATACAGAGGTTTTGCTGCCAGTACTTTTAGTGACTCGTTCCTTTCTTTGTCTTTTTGCAAGTTGATGCATCAAAGCAGACACAGTTTGTGTGATCTGACATTAGTAGAACGAGTTGCAGGTGAAGCCTCTGGGAGCAGCTTATGGGCACAGGCTGCAGTGCTGTGTGTGATGTACGTGTGCAGGAAAAGCATTAGTGCTCCTCTAGTGAAAAAACAAAATCTTTTCTATAGCTGGTTAGTTTAATTTTGAAGATAATTTTAAACTCAATAAACTGTTCTCAGGGGAGGTGTTTAGGGCTATGGAAAGGATCAGTTGTGGAAGCAGATATATATACTCTGAGATTCCTCATTCACAGGCTCTGTACATGAATAAAG
The DNA here is from genome assembly GCF_000277835.1 of Geospiza fortis. Lineage (NCBI taxonomy): Eukaryota > Metazoa > Chordata > Aves > Passeriformes > Thraupidae > Geospiza > Geospiza fortis. The sequence goes on from NW_005054314.1 coordinate 7,582,129, forward strand.
GCTGTACTCAATGCTGTGGTGGTCTGGTGGTCTCTGCCTGTGCAACCACCCACCAGCAGTGGGGTCTGATATTCCCCATCCCATTCCCTGGCCCCACAGCCATGGAGGGATGGTGGGGAGCAGCCCTTCCTCAGGCTGCTGCTGTGGGCCTGGCCTGCTCACTAACCAGAGGCACGTTCAGTGTGGCTCATGTGCATCCTGCAGCTGAGGTCAGCAGGGAGTTCTCTCAGTCCAATCTCAGTCACTGTTCCTGCCTTGCACTTCTCAGGGCTGTGCTGAGCCTGCCAGCCCAGGGGTGTGCAGGTGGCTGCCAGCCCTGCTCACCTTGGCAGGGCTTGGGTTAAACTTTATCAGGTGTGACGGTGGCAGTGCCCCAGGAGGGTGGCACTGCTGCTGCCCTCGCTGCCTGGCCATGCTCAGAGAAGGCCTTGCTGCTCTCTGCCCCTCCTCAGAGCCCTGTTTGACTATGACCGGACCAGGGACAGCTGCTTGCCCAGCCAGGGGCTCAGCTTCTCCTACGGGGACATCCTGCACGTCATCAACGCCTCGGATGACGAGTGGTGGCAGGCCAGGCTGGTCACAGCCCACGGCGAGAGCGAGCAGATCGGGGTCATCCCCAGCAAGAAGAGGTGAGTGTCCCTCAGCAGAGCTGTCTCGCTTGGTGAGCCCAGGATTTCCCCAAGCCCTGCAGCCCCCAGGGCCCTGCTCAGGCTGGGATCTCCCTGTGGTCCCAGTGCACCTGCCCCCGTGCAGCCTGCAGGGCAGCTGGGTTGCAAGCTGGGGCTCTGTGCAGGTCTCTCTAGGCAGGTTCTCTAAAACTGGGGAGACTCCAGGTGAGGAGGGGAGTGGTCAGCCCCCTCTGTGGTGCCTGTGGGGTGGGGAGTTGGTGTTAGCCAGTCTGGGTGTCTGTGTGAGAGCAGAGGCACAGCAGCAAGGGCTGCTCCTTGTGTCCTCTGTCAGTCTGTCCAGCTCTGGAGCCAGGTCCCACTGTCAGGTGGGAAGTCACAGAGAGCAGAGGAGCTGGCTGCTGCTGCCTTCAGGTCTGCAGAGCCAGCCTTGAGTCTGTCCCCATATCCCTGTTGGGAAGGCTGGCTTGGCTCCTCTCCTGCTGCTGCCCAGACCCTGGGCAGGCAGCCCCACATCTGACCCTCCCTTGGAAGGAGCTCCCATTTGCCAGTGGGATCACCACCCAAGGGTGCCTTTGGCTGCCTGAGGAGCCACATGGGCAGCGTGGAGGGCACATGGATGGGACTAGCAGCTCTTTCTCTCCTGATCAGGGTGGAAAAGAAGGAGAGAGCACGGTTGAAAACAGTGAAGTTCCACGCCAGGACTGGCATGATTGAGTCCAACAGGGTAAGTGCTGATCTGGGGCTCAGTGGGGCACCTGGAACTGGTAACTAGTGAGGGCAGGATGAGTCCCAGCAGCAAAAGCTCCTCATGGGGCAGCTCAAACCAATCCCAAGGCAAAGAGCTGTGTGACTGGACCTGCCCCAGGCCCACATCTGCTTGGCACAAACCCTCCATGAATATGCAGTGATTGAGCAGAGGAGCCCAGGATGGTGTGAAAGCTCTGGGAAGGACCCATGTTTGGAGTGATGGGGTGGCAGAGCTCATGGCTTGGAGCTGCCTGAAGGTAGCTGCCCTCACACCTCACAAGCAGTGCCTAACAGGCCAACAAGAGAGGAAGAACAGCCTGGCCACCCCTGCAGAGCTACTGACTGCCCCATCAGCTTCCCAGCATCCCTACCACATGTTTTTCTCCATGCTTAATTTTTTTCCTGCATTACAGTTCTCACGTAATCTCCATTATTTCATTTGAGGGTGACTGCCCTGCCACAGCTCTTCATTGTCTCTCCATTTTAATTTTCCCCACATGTGTTAAACACCATTGTTTTTTCTGTCCTCCTTCCACCTCCGTGTTCTTCAGTCGATCAAAACGAAACGTAAAAAGAGTTTCCGCCTCTCTCGAAAGTTCCCATTTTACAAGAGCAAAGAGAACCTGGCCCAGGAGAGCAGCGGACAGGAACGTAAGTAGCAGCTGGCCAGAGAGGGGCAAGCCTGCACCCCTCAGCTTCCCTGCCCTGAGGGAAGAGATTCAGCACATGTCCCTAGCCAGGGGTCCTGGCACCTGCCTGTATTCAGGTCTGTGCTCCACAGTCGTGCCAGCAGCTAGGGAGAAACTGGAGCTGGAAATGAAAGCAACAGCTGCAGTCTGGCACTCTCTTCCTTTCTCTCATGTTCAATGTCTTCATCTTTTCATCCAACTTTACACCCACCCAGCTCCCTGCTCTGCCTCCCCCTGCGCTCCCCCCTTTGCTGCAGGCTCTGCTCCCTCCCTGTGCCTGCTTCCCTCCAAGTGAGGGGCTGGCTGCCTCCTGCAGAGCTTCTCCTGTCCCTGCCAGGGCTCAGGGCTGGGGAAATCCCAGCCCCATCTTCCCTAGAAGTGACTTACAGCTTCACATTCCCACTGGAGAGCCCTTTCTGTGTGGACACGGGGAAGCCATGACCCTGCTGCCCACCCATGACTGAGGCACATCTTTGGTAGTTGGCTGCAGATGTTGGGGGTCCACAGCTCTCACCACCCTGGGGCTCCCAGTAAAGGCAGGGTGTTTATCTTGTTGCCCCAAATCCTGATGTGGGCAGCACTGGAGCTGCTCCCCAAACCCAGCCCCTCCTCTGAGTGCTGGGCTGCATCCCCTCCTTGGGCAGGCATCCAGCTGGCAGTGCCCACACCTCTGGGAAGGGGCAGTGGGCAAGGCAGAGCTGTGTCTGTGCGCCAGTGCCAGCACAGCAAGCACATCCCCTCCCCTCTGGGGCTGTCCTGGTGTCATACAGAGCCAGGAGTTGCTGCTGGGCTGCTCCAAGGGCTCCCTGCATCCCTGTGCTGCCCATGGCAGGCTGGTGCCAGCTGGTTTTAGCAGACAGCCCAAACCTCTGGCTGTGCTGAAGGTTGTCTGTGTGTCTGCCTGTCTCTGGTAGTGCCTGCACATGGCTGGGCTCCAGTGAGATCAGTGCTGAACCTGGGGCTGGCTTTTGGCTGCCCTGCAGTGAGATGACACAGCATGGGGATGGGGCAGGCCCCTCTCTACCTGCCTGTGTCACAGGCACACAGCCAGCTCCCTCCCTGTGCTCTGCCCTGTCCATCCCAGCTTGCCCTGGGGGGTCTCTGCCTCACATTTCCACAGCCTGTGCAAGCATTGTGGTGTGGGGCAGCTGACACACACAGCTGGGGGAAATGTGTCCTCCTGCCACGTGTTACAGGACTGTGTGCTGTGCTGGGGAGGCACAGAGCCACTGTGCCCTGCCAGTACACCCCATGAGGAGAAACACTTCAGCCCCTGTGCCAGCAGCTCAGGGCTGCAACTGCTTGCTGCCAGCGATGCTGCTGTGGCTGCCCTGCCCTCCCCAGGCCCAGGGTGGCTCCTGGGGGCTCTTTGGCAGAGAGGGTGAGCTTGGGGGGCGGCGGGGGTCCGGCCGGACAAGGCAGGATGTTGGCAGAGGGCTGATGGTGTCAGCTCTGAAGATATTTAACCTCACTTGCAGTTGCAGCTCTGGGCCGTTCTGCACTCCTGTCACTAATGCTGGTCTGGCTCTGTCTCCCCCATCCCTCTGACTCCCCTTTCCTGCGCTGTCTTCTCTCCCCCTCTCCCCCTTCTTGCTGTCTGTGAAATCAGGACTTCCCTGGGTTAAGTGACGATTATTATGGAGCAAAGAACCTGAGTAAGTTGAATTCCGATGCACATTGTTCCCTCTGTGTGGCTGTCGGTGTGCCTGGGGCAGCTGTGCTTCCCTGGCTGCAGGGCAGGAGGAGCCCGGGGGCTGCGGGGCTTGAGGTGCCTCTGCTGCACTGGGACGGGGTGGGGGAGCTTGTGTGGGGGTGTTGGCCATGCCCTGAGTGCCTGCTGCACCTCCTCATCCTCTTCCTCCTGCTCCTGTCTGGGTTGGTTGGTGCTTCAGCACTCGGAGCCACTTCCAGTGTGGGTGGGAAGTGGCCATGGTGGGCCTGCTCTGAACAGGGATGGTGACAACATTTTGAGGTGTTCCCACCTTTCTCTGGGTTACCACATGTGCAGAACTGCAGAATAAGGAGAGGAGCCCCATGGGGTGTGAGTTCCCTGCCAAGCTCCACACCCCCAGGCAGTGCAGAGCCTCACTGGGGCAGGCAGCGGCCAGCAAGCCTCTGTGGGGTGGTCGCAGCACTAGGATCAGCCTGAGCAAGCAAAGCCCCAAACTCTGTCCCATTCTGTCACTGTCTCGTCTCTGTGTGTCCCAGCCCCGTGCCCCGAGGCAGTGGATCCCCTGTCCCCATCCCTGTGCCAGCACAGCCGTGCCCTCCCTGCCCGCTGTGTGCATGCTGCACTGCTGCCCTGCCAGCATCCCCTGTGCACTCCACCTTCCCTCGGCCTGGGGAGCCTTCACATGTGCCAGGCAGGCCCTCCTGGCCCCTCTGTCCTCTCCTGGCAGCATCCCCTGCATGTCCCCGGGCCCCCAGCCCAGGGTGAACGATGCCGCCCTTGCCCACGTGGCACAGACTCGTCCCAGTGGGTGCTGGGCTGCAGGTTTCTGGGGAGCCATTGCTGTCCTGCCCTTGGTCACTAGTGCTGGGTGACAGCTGGGTGCCTCCTGCCCAGGCTCCTTCTGAAGGGATCTCTCTGGTTGCTTTGCAGAGGGCGTGACATCAAACACCAGTGACAGCGAGAGCAGTTCCAGTAAGTGTGTGTGCACCTGCTCTCCCACCCCTGTCCGTGTGTCTGTGTGTCCGTGTGTCAGTGTGCATGTCTGGGCACGTCCATCCTGTCTGCCCCAGTGCTGGTTCTGTTCGGAGGCTGCTCCTTCCTGCTGGTGACACTGAGATGCTGCGGCCAGCTCCCTCCTCGGTGCAGGGACAGCAGGGGCTGGCAGTAGCAATGAGCCTGCCTGCTTCACTGCTCTCTCCTGGCTGCTCCAGGGCAGGGTGGTGGGCTCCCAGTCCGTGGTGATCCCCCATCCTCAGGCAGCAATGGCCAGAGGCCAGGCCTGTAGCACAGATGGCTCCTGGAGCCCAAGCCTGGGCAAGAGTGTGGGACCCAGCTGCAACAGATGCTCTCTTTGTCCCCAGAAAGTCCTCTAAATACCTGCAGGGAGGACACAAC
>NW_005054314.1:7587295-7589139 GCF_000277835.1 Geospiza fortis
CTTGACCCAGAGCTGGGACATGAATAATTAAAGTGGCTCAAGGGCACATAGCTGCATGCCCGTCGTGCTTCACATCCATGGGTGGAGTGAAGGGGACAGCCTGAAGTGTCCCCAGGGCTGTGGGAGGCTGAAGGGGCAGGAGCCAGCTCCTCACAGCTGCAGAGGGGCTGGAGAGCTGCTGCAAGTGCTCACCTCCATCCCCCTGGCTCTGTTGCAGAAGGACAAGAGGACACCATCCTGTCGTACGAGCCAGTGACGCGGCAAGAAAGTAAGTCCTGAGCTGAACTGCCCCGTGCCCACTCCAGTGGGGCCACCTGTGTCCCCAGCACAGCCAGGGGGTCCTGTGTGCCCTCCCTTCCTGCCACAGCAGCAGGACACAGGGTGGATGCAAGAGGAGTCCCGTGTGTTGTGTGCAGCAGGGGAGCCAAGTGTGCACGGCCTCCACTGCCCAGTTTTAGTCAACAGCAAAGATTTGTGTCGTGGTCTGCAAGACCACGGAGAGACCCAGAGCTAAAACTGAGCTCAGCTTTAGTCCTCAGCTGAGGACAAGATTATCCCTTCCTGGCTCAGACCAGGTCCCTGCTGCAGAGCAGAGCCACATCCTGCAGCTTTTAACCCTGCTTGATGTCAAACCTTGCAGACCCTTTTGCAGGCTGAATAGTCCCAGCCTCCATGGTCTGTCCTTGCCAGGAGCTGGATCTGACCCTTAGGCTCCCCTCACTCCCCCAGCTCCATGGCATCCTTGCCCAGCTGTCCTGTTGCCTGGCTCCTGCCCAAGCAAGGGAGCAGCTTTGCTGATCCATGATCCTGGAGACCTGCAGAACCTTCCCTGGGGCCACACAGATGGTTTGGGTCAGATGGGAAGGACATGTTGACCATGCCCAGGAGGAGATAAGCTCACACAGAGGAGGCACCTTTGGGTGCCTGTGTGAGCCAGAGCACCACTGGCAGCAGGGAGAGGGCAGGTCGATGCCAAGAGTGGCAGTGGGGTCAGCTCATGCAGCACAGGTGGGGCTCAGATTGTGGCTCTCGTTTGCAGTTCACTATGCCAGGCCAGTGATCATCCTGGGCCCGACCAAGGACAGAATTAACGACGACCTCATCTCTGAATTCCCGCACAAGTTTGGTTCCTGCGTGCCCCGTAAGTCCCAGCTCAGGGCCACTGCTGGAGGGAGGGGACAGGGGTGGCTCTGCTCCTTGCAGGGTCCTGCCCATGGCGTGGGGAGGGGGCTGGGAGCACAGGGTGGGTTGGTCCCTCCTGGTTTGTGGTGTCACTCTGGGCTCACTCTTGGTTCCCACTCTCTCCAGACACCACCAGGCCTCGGCGTGAGAACGAGGTGGACGGCCAGGACTACCACTTTGTGGTGTCCCGGGAGCAGATGGAGAAAGACATCCAGGACAACAAGTTCATAGAGGCTGGGCAGTTCAATGACAATCTCTATGGCACCAGCATCCAGTCCGTGCGGGCGGTGGCAGAGCGGGTGAGTGCCAGGTGCCATTCCTGGCACTGGGATGCATCCAGCAGCTCCCCTCCTTCCCCCCTGGTGTTAATCAAGGGCTGTAACCACATTGAGCAAGCACAGCACGATCCTCTCCTCCCCTCCCTCCAGAGTCCTGCCAAGCCGTGTGGCTGCTTTTCTCAGCTGTGTTACTGTACCTCAGCGTGGTACCTCTGTCATCCAAACTCCACCCAAAAGCCTGGCACTGCTGGCCCAGCCTTGTGCTCAGGAGCTCACAGGATGGAGATACCTGGGTATCTCAAAGCAGCAGCGTTCCTCTGGAGGAGTCCTGGAGCTGCCCAGGGCTTGTAAATAGTTTCACATGTTCAGACAAAGGCTCAGGCC
>NW_005054314.1:7589187-7612913 GCF_000277835.1 Geospiza fortis
GAATGTGAGGCCATTGGGAGCTGGCTTGTGTCTCAGGAGTGGGGTTCATTTCTGTGGCTCCTCCCTTTTCAAGCACATCTGTATGAGCAAGCTGTTTCCCACACAGAGTGGAGTGTGTGGGTAGGTCTGATCCTGCTTGTCTCCTTTCCAGGGGAAGCACTGCATCCTGGATGTGTCTGGCAATGCTATCAAGAGGTTGCGACAAGCACAACTTTATCCCATTGCCATTTTCATCAAACCTAAATCCATTGAAGCCCTCATGTAAGTGCAGCACCGTGTTCTGTGCCTGTCCTGCTGCTCCTGGCCCTGGGTAGAGCAGGCTGGGAAGAATGGGAGAGCTGAGCTTGCAACTCTTCTGAGCAGCCGCAGCAGCAGAGGGTATTATCTGTGAGGAGAGTCAACAGCTTGAGAGTGACCTGAGATCAGAAGGAATTCTGCTGGCACCAAGGGGCCTGGGAAAAGCCCTCAAGTCAGAAGGGGTCAAATTGCTTATTTCTGTGTTTTATGGAGATGAGAAACCCTAGGCAAGCAGGGAGACTTCTGCAGCAGTCTCACAAGTTTGAGGGATTGTCTGAGTTTGATTTCCCTTCCATGCTGTGGTGCAGGGGCTGGGGTAGGTGGCAGTGGGAGGAACTGGGGGAGGTTGAGACGGAGGGCCAAGGCAGCCTGGGGTCTGTGGGGAAGGGAGCTGGGTCCTGCACAGCTTCCATTCCTGTGAGCAGAGGATTCCCAGGCACCCTGGCTCTGTGGGCTATTTTTGCTTCTGTTCATTGCTAAGAAAAAGAGCTGAAAAGTTTCTTATTTTTTGTGTGTGGCAGGGAGATGAACCGGAGACAGACATATGAACAGGCCAACAAGGTCTTTGACAAAGCCATGAAACTTGAGCAAGAGTTTGGAGAATATTTTACAGGTGAGTGTCCTGAGCAGGCTTGTATCTGATTTCCTTCATTTTTCCATCCAGCAGCTGTGACCTCTCTGCCAGCACTGTCCTACTGCAGGGTCATGGGAAAACATCCAGCTTCATCAAAGCAGGAAAGAAATGGCACTTTGCCAGGAGGGCTCTGCAAGGGGACTGCTCCAAGATCAGTGGATAGGAGTAAACCAGTCATAGAGGAGGAGACAAGTTGTCAGGCAGGATTTTCTGAGTTTGTGAAAGCTTATCACCAACTTCAACAAGAATAAAAATCTAAAAATCCCCGAGCAGGGGAAGCACAGGGTTTCAGAGTGCTACAAGTCTACAGGAACTAAACTCCCTGCATGGGAGAAGAGGGGAGCATTTTCAAAAAGAGAAAAGAGAAGTTTCTAAAGAGGAAAGATTAAAAATTAGTGACCTAAATGGTGCAGACAGTCCTGAGTTATTACAAAACATCTACCAAAAAAGACTGGAAGTTTGGCTTGCTTCCTAAGTAGTCTTTGCTCAAGAGCCAGTTAGGGGTTGCTGACACTTTGTGCCTGCTGAGATGAACTGCTCATGACACAGGCATCCTTGTGCATTAAGGAACTAATGTTTGTAACATGATTAATTCTGGAAAACCACAGGCAGGTGAAGAGGCAGAGGAACTGGTCTTCATCCTTTTTCCAGTGCAATAGCTGTTTCTTCTGAAGTTGAGGAATGATAGTGTTGCCAAACTGTGCATTACCTGCCTAACAGCTACTGGGAAAAACCCCAGGCACGATGTTTTCCAAGAATTGATTTCAGCTGGGCAAATAATGGGGTACAAACACAGTGAGCTTTCCCCAGACCTCCTGTCCTGGGCTCCAGAGCTGCTGGCTGTTTTTCCAGGAAAACAGGCCCTCAACATGCCACTGTGCACTTGGAGGGTGAGTTTGATGTTGACCTGTGAAAAAGGAATGCTGTTGGCTGAAATGTGTTGTAAGAACTGGGTAATGGGCTGAGAGATGGTCACTGCCACAGGTTCTGTGCCAGCACCTTAGAATGAGGGAGCAGAGGTGCTGGAGGATGGTCCTGGCTGGCTCACAGAGGCAGGCTGGATTACCAGACAGCTTTGGCCCTTCTTGAGCATCTTGCTGTGATGTAGCAGCACAGGGGAGTGCAGGATGGGGCAGGGGCTGCTGCTGGGAGCCTTTCCCAGCCTGAGAGCTCTGTGTTCCCACCCTGCAGCACAGGAGGCAAACAGAAGGAGCCCTCAGCAGGCAGCCAGAGGGAAATCCAGAGGGAAGGGAGGAAGCTGGCACCTCGGGAGGGGTGCTTTGTGCACCCCATGAGCTGCCCCAGCCCTGCCTTCCCTGCTCTGGTCAGCGCAGCCCCGGTGCCTGACACAGTGTGCAAAGCTGATTAGCAGCCTGGTGTGGAGAGCCCAGCCAGCCCTGCACACAGCCAGGAGCTCTGCCAGCTGGGATCAGCACTGGCTAATCCCCACTGAGGTGCTGCTTTAACCCTCTGTGTCACAGGGCCCAGGGCAGCTCCTCTGACACCGCCTGGCTCAGTCCCTGCAGGCTGTGCCCTCTGGGGCAGCAGGAGGGCTCTCCAGAACTCGTGGCACTGCTGCCTGGGGCTCAGGGTCTTGCTTGTTCTCTCCTCTTCCAGCCATCGTACAAGGAGACTCTCTTGAAGAAATTTACAGCAAAATCAAACAGATCATTGAGGACCAGTCCGGGCACTACATCTGGGTCCCGTCCCCAGAGAAACTCTGAAGATGTCTCCCTCCTGCTTCCCTGTGAGCAGAAGATCTATGAAGTCCCACCCATCCGAGCCCTCTGCCCCGAGGGGGAGGGAATGAAAACTATTCCTGCTCCCTTTTTTAGATCGTCGCAAAATTGAGTTTTCTAGTCCTGTTTCTTTTGTTGGGATGAACTGATATCATTCATCACGTGACTGTTCCCACCATTCCTGCATGGACCTTCCCACTGCTCCAGTAGAGACAGACAAGAACCCATTCAAGGTCGTTTTTTTATTATTATTATGATATTATTATTATTATTATTATTAACTAAACAAAGAATCAAGATGGGAGGAGGCAGCTAAGGACTAATGTAAGAAGACAAGTGAAACAATGGACTCTGAACACATGAGCTGGTATCAGAGCTCCAGGGGCATTTTTCCAAGTGTGACCGTCTAGCAGCTCTGAACAGTGCGACAGATGGGGCAGCAGAAAGCATTTTATTTATCTGTATATGTAATTTATATATAATATAGAGGAGAGATATTATATATATATTATATATATATATGTATGTGGACTAGGAAATCTGAGGGACCTCTCTGGAAAGGTGTTGTATTATTGCAAGGTTCTCTCAGTTCCTCTGTCCCAAGCACTCGGCGTAGGGAGTCCACTTGGGCAGGAAGAGCTCAAACGGTACCAGGTGCTTTGGAAACTTCTCCCGTCCAGGCCAGTTCCCTGCAGCCCCCCTGGGTCTGAGACAGGTCAGAGACTGGTACTGCCTGTGCAGGAGGGACCAGAGCAAGGAGCAGCAGCTGGCCTGCGAGAGGCTGGGAGACAGAGACTGAGCAGGAGGCTGCAAAGCAAGAGAATGGATGATGCTACATATTAAATTGCACATTGTTTTACACATCACCTTATGTGTTTGCATGAGAGGTTTCCTTTTGGTTCTATTTTTTTAAGCTGATTTTAAACCAAAACCATTTTGTGTTGTTGTGTTGGCTTTTTTAATTATTATTATTATTATTATTATTATTATTATTATTATTATTCCATTTTTCTCTTGTCAATGATGAACTGAATGGGTATAAAATCCAGTTTTTTAACTTATTTTTTAAGCTGGCTCTATTGTAAATAGAATCTAGATCTGTGGTGTTTAGTTAAGAAATACTTTACTGGCCACATGGAACAAATGTACTCACTGTCCTGTGTTGCTGTGAAAAACCTGGGATGTTGGACTGGCCCTGTGCCTGTGGGTGCAGGTGGAATGACCCATTCTGGCTTGTGGCAGCACACTGGCATTCCCTTCTGCATTAGCCACTGGCAGGAAAAGCCCCCAGCTGTGCCTTGGATGGACCCTCCCATTTTCCAGATCAGTGACAGAATGAAACCCTTCTCTGTCCCCTGCTCCGTGCCGAGTTCCCGGCCCTGCTGGGTGCAGGAGCCAGGGCTGGCTGTCCCGGGAGGGGCCCTCCCTGCAGCAGAGGTGGCTGCATGGCCACCTTGCCTGGCTCTGACATTCTGTGTGAATCTGTGGCTGGAGCTGGGTTCTGCTGCCTCCCCCAGCCACCCCAAAGCCCTGAAGAGGTGCCCCAGCTGGCAGCTGAGGGGCAGAGCTGCCCCATGCCCTGGGCAGGAGCATTTTCCAGGAGAGGCACGGAGACACTTGGCCCTAAGCTGAGACGTGTCTGTCTTTGAGGACACTTTGGCTTCTGTGCTTGAGTGGGGCTCCAGGCCCTTGTGTGGAGCTGGGGACACTCTCGTGGCCTTTGAGGAGTGTGTGCTGGGTACTCAGAGTCCAGGTCCCAGTGCTCCCACCTTACCAAGAGCTGGTGGATGCTGTTGCTCACACAGTGCCACACCCCACAGCACAGCAGGTCCAAGCACGCCCAGGTAAGTCTCCTCCTGCCCCTGTTTGGCAGGGATGGGCTGTGGTCCCTCTCCCCGAGGTGATGGCTCTGTGTGTGTCGGTCAGTGACACTGTCCCTGTGCTGCCTGGGGAGGAGCCTCCTTTGCCCGCCCTGCATCCCGAGGAGCCCTGCAGGGACCGAGCAACTTCTGGGGCCAGGAGGGGGCTCTGCAGGAGCCACAGCTGTGAGCACAGTGGAGGGCAGAAGGATTCTGCTGTCGCTGGGACCGACCCTAAAGGAGCACACAGAACTTTGGCAATGGGTTCCTGCCGGGCATCCAGCCCCTGCCCCACTGGTCCTGCTCCAGCTGCTATAAATGTCGGTCCCTGAAGAAGTGGAGTAAGTGAAACAAAAGTCCTTAAGGTGCTAGTCACACATTCCTATCTTTTTTTGTCTTTTTTTCTTTTCTTTTTTCTGTTTTTTCCTAATAGCCTGTCTCCCTCTCTCGAGTCACGTGGAGAAAAAGATGATGTACTCCATGGCATAGCTGACAGTACTGAATCAATCATGACAACAGTAGTTGGTTAACAGTGTTTCTTCCAAGGAGACATATATTTTTAATAAACAGAGAGTTGCAAAGAACTCTTGTCTTTGAGACCTTCTTGTAGAGTCCTTCATTGTGTACCAGATCTGGTTTTTTTTTGTGCTGGTGTTAGCAATTCTTCGTATGGTCTCTTTATGGCAAACTGGAGTGTTGACACTGGTTTAGGGGAAAAAAAATAGCCTTTTTTAGTATAAAAGGTGATGCCTGAGAACTTACCTAGAGGAAAAAGGAAACCCAAAAAAAAAAAGAAAATAAAAGAAAGGAAGTGGGCTTATTTAGAGCTGCAACTCAGCCACTGAAAAGTGCTTTTGGTTGGGTTGTTTTAACCCAGGTTAAGTCTGGCCTGATGACACAACACCATAATGTATTCTGGATCATGGCTTGAATTCTGGGGAGGTTGCTTTACAAATAATAGGGTCCATGGGCTGCTATGTAATTGTTCTTGTATTGGATATAAAGACAACAAAGTAAATACATAGTCCAGCTAATGTAGAATTTCTTTTTAGTTTTAACATGCTGTTTAAATATCAGAGAGAAGAAAAGTTGTAAAGACAACTGGTATAATTTTTAGTACCTTCAAATGCAAAGAAAAGGAGTGTTCACTGAGAGACAAATGTGGTTAAAGGAGTGTCACAGTCCTTTCGTGCCTGAATCTGCTTTGTCATTAGCTGAGCTGAAGGAAGGGTGAAGGGGTTTGATTTTTAAATACTAAATTTCTTTACTTTCAAACTGCACAGAAGAGAAGCAAATTGTGATTTCAGGAGAACAAGGATATTGTACTAACTGAGCATGGGCATACAGTTTGCTGACCGTTGAGTTTGTGAAGCTCACTGGACAAATTCAAAACCATTTAGAAACTCCTTTAACTGATCAGATCAACAGCCTGGTGCTGGTGGTTGTCCACAAAACACCGGAAGATTAAACAGTGGCTAAGCAGACCTGATGCTAGAATTACCACTCTGAAAAATCAAACTTTGCATGCATGCTGACAGATTTGGAGTCAGGGATGAAGCAGCACAGAAATATTGTCTGTTGTTGCTCTGCCCAGCCTGTGTGGGGCTGCAGACACCCCTCCTGTGGCCTGTCCTGAGCTCCTGTGTCACCTCATCTGCTGTGACAGCAAAACATTCAGGCTCCAGGGGGGAGAGGAACATGGGGCTGTCTTCCCAAATAAACCCTGTCACTCCTGTAAGGCAGAACAACCTCTGGAACAGAAACATCATGTGAAGAGAAAGAGAGTGGCTTGGAGAAGGAACTGGCTCTGTTAAAGCTGTAACCACCCGTTTTCCTGGCTAAGGACAAGTTGCTCTGCCAACCAGGACCTTTGCAAAGTTCTGACCCAGAAAATAGCAGAGCATTGTCCTGAAAATGGTGCTGTCCAATTGTGAAATGTAGGAGCTGGTTCTTTTCTCTCCTAAGATGCCCTGCTAAAGCTGCCTGCAACAGGCATGAAACTAATCTGCCCTAAGACACTTCTAGAAAATTAGACTGTAAGCTGCTTGTGCTCTAGAGAAACATGTCTGTGCTTCTGTCTGCAGCTCTGGGTAATTAGCTGTCTTAGCTAAGCAGGAGAGCACAGGTTGTGCTGTGAGGCTACTGGAAGAGGGGCTTTAAAGGAATGTAATTATAATTTTCTCAACGTTTTTTCTCCATTGATGGAGCTGTCTTAGATACACCCGTTGTTGCTAATGATGCTTGGCAGCACAATCTTCAAGAACTGCTGTTCTCTGCTTTCCTCAGGCTGTCACAGCAGGATTCATGGCACTGAAGCATCTGCTGTGAAGCAGGTAAAGTTATCTTGTCAAAGGTGTCTCTTTCCTTCAGGAATCCTTGGGTACACCTTGACCTTCAGTGTTTATTTATATCCCTTGCCTCCAAATGAGGGTCATTTGTTTACCCTTAGGGTTTTTAACCCTAAGGGAAAGCATCACACGTTGTTAGAGTCAATCAGTGCAGCATCTCTGAATGGTACCAGCACGTGGGAGCACCTATGGGACCTGCAATACCTGCTGGGGGCCACACCTGACTCAGCACGGGGGTGACTGTGCAATTTCCTCCCCGAGTTACAGTGCACTGCTTGACAAAATCTCCTGCCCAATCCTCTAATGAGCTTCAGCCCTCTTCCAATTACCTTCATTTCTGATTACTATGACCACTTCTAAGTGTGAGTGGCCAGGCCAGCCCCTCTTCCTTTCCTGCCTCTCCCAGATGCTCAGTGCAGCCCCAGCGGTGGGAGCAAAGCTCTTCCCCCAGTGTCTGCTGGGAGGTGCACCCTCAGTGCAGAGCTGTGGAGAAGCCCTGCTCCTGCTGCAGGTGCTCTGGGTGAGAGGTGGTAGAAGGGGCTCCAGGGCTCAACAGCTGAGCTGGGATCTTCTCTGCCCTGCTCCAATCCCAGAACTTCTCAGCAAGGACGTTTTTCCCAGGGCAGGCTCCCTGCCCCATCAATCCCAGGTGTTGGTTTGGACTCACCCAATTCACACTGCAATTCCCTTGTGCCTCTGCACTGCTGCTCCTCCCCAAACGGTTAAGAACTCAAATTAGGAGGGGGAAAGGGGCATAAAATACTGGCAGGGGAAAAGGGAGGGAAGTCTGTGACCTCCTGCCCTGGAGGATCCATCTGTGTTCTCAGAAGCAGGGAGGGCTCTGCAGCACAGAACCAGGGTCCAGCACACCCTGGAGCTTCCACAATGATGTGTAAATAGGAAAGTACAGCTGCAATGCCACCCTCTGGAGCCATCTGTGCAGATCCAGGGATGAGCACACATCTCTGAGCTGAAAGAGAACAGCGATCAATGAAAAGGTAAGAATGGGAGAGGAATGAACAGCTCTGTTGGTTTTTTTACAGGTCAGCTGTTGCTGGTTTAGAAAACATTTATAAACCACAGTCACCCTCGATGGCGTGCTGAACTGTAAAGCACATTTAGCCTGGTAAAATAACCTAGACCAGAAAACACCTGCAAAGGTGTGATTGCACACAAACAACCTACTGGGAACAGCCACTGGAAATGCAGCTAATTACAGTCTGATTCAACTAGGAGAGGAATTCTTGCCCTACTTATAAACCCTTTGGTAAATACTAAGCCTGGATAAAATGTACTGTGTAAAAATGTGCAGGAAGAGATGAGTACTATCAGCAGAGTCTGAAACTTTTCTGATCCAGGCTCTTCAGGGCTGCATGTAGCATAAAAGAAATCAGAGTATCTGCAAGGAAAAAATTCAAACCATTCTGGCTGTAGGCAAAGCCACATTTAGTGTTTGCTGCCTTCTATGGCTGTATATAATTACCTCCTTGCACTTGCTGGGCAAACATGACCTTTCTCACCAGGTACAGTGTGACACCTTTACCTGTTTATGTGTGTGCAAGTCAGAACTGAGCACTAATTAAAGCCAGCCCAGCAGGCTCCAAGGAGATTCTGCAGGCAGGATGGAAACCTTTGGGTTTGTGGCATCATTTAGAGTCCCCCAGTGCTGTGATGCAGCATGGATCTCCAAAAGTGTGACTCCAGAAGAAATTTCTGTGGCATTTGAGACCTGGATTTTTACAGATTTAAAGGTATTTCTTGGTTAAACATGCAGCACACTGTGCATTAGAGATCTGAAAGCAGTGTCTCAGAGACCCAAACTAGGTCTAGTGAACTGATTTAAGCTCCCCATGAAATGGAGAATTGACACTAAACAGATCCATGCTCCTATTAAGGAGCTCCCCTGTGTGACCCTTCAGGTGCCACTCCCAGGGTCCCAGTGTCACCACCCCAGACTGTCCCTGCTGGGACTGAAGCCCCTTTGCAGTGGCAGCTCCAGTGACCCAGTGTGTCCTTGTTTGGCTCCCTGCACACCCCACACTCACACACACAGGATTCCCCACTGGCTCCACCCCAGCTTTCCACAGCCACGTCCCAGATGTGCTCAGACTTGCTGAGCACCTGCCTGGCCCAGGGTTCAGCTCTCAGTCCCTGCACTGCCAGGGACAGCTGCAGCTTCTGCCCTGAGCTCAGCACTGCTGGTTCCTCTATTCCAAGGGACTGTGAAACCAGCAAACAGCTCTGAACTCTTGTCCCCACTGAAATGGACTGGAAACTAAACAATCTGATAAATATTTATGCAGCAAGGCAGCTATGACAACCAGAGGAGATGGAATACTTTTTAAAGACTTTTATCATGCTCATTGCCATTTGCTACTAAAACCAGATATTTAAACCAACCTGTTACACAACAGCAGAGGCATCTCATGTAAAACTTAAATATTTATTTCTAACTGTTAAATAGCTCCAGAGAATGAAAATTATTCCCTAGAGGAAAACAATTACATTTATTGAATAAACACTTCCTAAAAAGTACATAACTTCTTTGCCAACAAGAGGGAGATCCTGGTTTCTTTCCCACTGCTCCCATGGCCCTGTGCCTTCACAGAGCTAACAGCCTCTCATTCAGCAGAACACTTCCAAGAGAGACTGCTTTCCTTTTTTTGTAGTTGTGGCTGACATTATTCTTCATTTGGAATAAATCCTTTCGCTCTGTCCAGCTTGTCCAGCACCTCACTATAAAGGCCAACCATCTGGAGAATATGAGCACCACAGTTGTCAACAAGGATGGATAAAAATGTATCATTTAACTAAATGCATCATTCAACACAGAACAGAACTAAGGGAATAGGTGGGAGACTACCACCAGCTTCTAAACCTAAGATTTCAAATTGATGTAAAGATTTTTGGCACAGGTTTAAATACAATGGTTTAGGAAAAAAAAGATCAGTGCAACCTAACAAAAGTGGTTTTGTTTACAGTCATAAAGCACAGTTTATGTGTGAGTCTTACACCAGCACATAAACCTATTCACCAAATCACAGATGTTGGGAGCTGATGCTGAGGATGGGGAAGATTCTTATTGTCAGCTCTTATTGCTTTAACTGATGCATTTAAAATGGTGTAAGAGTTACAGCCAAGCCCTTGATTGCTCAGCTGGTACACAAGAGAATGAATGGTGACACCAGCCAGGCTGCACTGGGTTGCAATCTAGACAGGAGCAGCAGCCAAAAGCTGTAGGAAGAAGCTTACTTGTGACAGAGCAAGAAAAGTGTCATTGCAAAGTGTCACCTACACTTTGTAGGTGCTAGGCTGGAAATTTCTCCCTCATAGGAAGTGGCTAAGCTACACCTGAGGAGATGAGCTTTAGTGATTTTCTTCACACCATCTTAAACCCTATTTATAGGACATGAGATTATACTAGAAACCAAGCCTGAAAGTTTAGAACAGCTGATTTAACTAAACTGGTACAGCACCTCGACTTTAGTTAAAGCAGGCAAAGGTATAAGGTTCTCCCATGGCCACAAACAGTCAGAATTTATTTCCAGTCACCCATTTCCATCATCCTCCCAGCAAAAGAATGCTACATTATTCTCTCTATTGTCTATCAAAATTTTCTAGCCTCACTTTGAAAAAATCTTTAAGCACCAGGCTCCCCCAAAATATTTAGATATCATGATTCTCCTGAAACTCTAAAGATCATCAGTAGTGGTTTCTTCACCCAGATCCACATCTCAAATTCAGGCCAGCCAGCCAATCCCACACCCTCAAATCCCCCTGTGCACACTCACATGGCCTTCATAGGTCTTCTTCAGAGAGCCTAAGTGATTGAGGAAACGCATTCCCAATCCACACCACTGCTCAGCTTCCTTGTATTTACCAACAGTATACTGAAATATTCCTGTATTCCAGGCTCTTGTCATCAACCAAAGGATCTCCATCTCTGGGTAAGCATCCTGAGGTAGCAAACAAGCAGCAGCACCTCATCAGAAAATAGAATCTTCACTTCAAAACTGACAAGTCAAGAGTGTGCTAGAGTTTAATTTTAGAGTAAGAAAACAGTTGGGTTCTTTCATCCTAAGCAAAGAGAGAAAAAGCCCTTACAAAATCCAAGGAAATTTGTAATGCAGTCCTAAATATCCAAAAGACCTTTCTTTTGAGGCAATTTCAGTGTATCTTTTACTGAAGAAGTCTCAGCAGCTCCACATATAACACTATGTAATGTTCATTTTACTAATTATTCTCAGTCGAATGAGAATTTTTTTCAAACATGCTCAGGAATATCTCCCAATCTCTTGGTTTCCTGTTCAACTTACTGTGCTGCTGACTACACTCAGAGCATCTTCAAAGTAGTCCCACACCTCCTGCAGCACACAGGTATCCAAGTCTGTCAATCCAGTTGGCAAAGAGATGTTAATCAAACTGTGTAAGCATTTGCTGAGGATTGAAAGAGACCAAAGAGGAAATATTAAATACCATGTGCACAAACAGTTTTTAGTATGAGGAGCACACTGAGTTATGTCTCTATGATTGTCAGACACGTCTACCTTGGTGCTTAACACACTCATATCCTTGTAGCAGAAACATGCATTTTTGTACTATCAGATCTTATTCATACAAACTATGAAAAAATAGAGTCAAGAGCAATTAGTACTTAATTATTTTCATTGCTGGTCTCTACAGTAACACAGAAGGAAAATCACAGTATATCCTAGGGTGCTACACATGACAGCAAGAACAAAGTACTTTTTCTAACATCCCCAACAAGAGCTACGTAGGCAGCATCCTCAGAAAATCAGTAACAAATACTGAAAACAGCTCTGGCTTTCTCAATGTGAAGTGAGAAAGACAATATCAACAGTTCCTTTGCCAAGTGCTTACTTCAAGGAACTTGGAAAGGATAAGTAACACATAAATATGCTAAATAAATCACATATGTACTATGTGGCATCACTACCTTACAACTCATAGCTTTCTTCTCAACCCTTAATCTCTCTTCTCTGTCTTTGAAAACAGAGTAACATTTGAAATGAACATCTTCCCCACAAGAAACAACCAGAGACCTCTTCTGGATCCAATTTTCATTTTCCTTCCTCAATAGATTAATTTATTGGAAACAGGAAGGTGTCAGAAAATATGCCAAGTAAACAAACTGCAGCTAAAACATCTGTTAGGCAGTCATCATTCAGAGTTACATTGGTTGGTCAGCAAGAAGTGGAACCTTGCATATAAAGTAAAATCCACTTCTTTTCAAATTGCAGGCTATATTCCCAGTCAGCATTTCCAGTCACAGGCTCATGGCAAAGCTATGTGATAACACTAACCTAAATTTCACAGCATCAATGACAGCCTGCTTTCTGTGAAGGTTTAGTGCACTCTTGAGAGCTTTCTTACACAGTACAGGATACCGAGCTGGAGGTTCCATTGCTAATGCTTCAAAGGAAAAGAAAATAGAGAAGAATAAAAGATAAATTACTGAAGTCAACTTCAACCTCTTAGGTCACTAAAATAAACTGCAGCATGTTGCCAGATCCCTTGTGAAAAATATCTGCTTAATGGGCTGGTCACCAGCTGGTGCTTCTCTCTCTCTTTCTTACTCAGCACCTCATCAATGAGGACAACAAGGCAGAAGCACAGAAAGTTTCAGAATTCTCTGCTCTTTACCTCCAGTGCAGTAATACAAAACAATTCTGGTGAGGGACACTGTCTAAAGAGTTTTGTTTGTCTCCTTGAACACAAAAATTCAGATGGAAACCTTATGCAGGAGCAGGATTTGAGAATGGCATCTCCAGGCACTGGAGTGTTCTCCCTCAGGGCAAGGAGAACAGAAGGTGTTTATGCAATCCTACGCAATCCTACAGGACACCCTCCAAAGACTTGCCATGGTAGTTCTAAATGCTCCTCATCTTTCTTGGATCCTGCTCTAGATTCTCAAGCACATTTTTGTGACTAGGACTTTGCAATGAAAATATGGCACAGCGTAGAGAAGTGCTATTTACAAATTAAAAACTATAAAAACTTTAGAGTTGAAACTTAACATTATCTTAGTGGCTTAAATATACTTAAAGTATCTATCCAAAGTCCACAGCCCAAAACTTCTGCACTGGGGCATGAATCAGTGAGGGTCATTCTCTGGCCTTTGCCAGATGGAGCATGTAAAAGTTTATCTGAAAAACCCCTTCCAGGCTCACAAGCTATATGAGTGTCTCGGGGTCTAGAAATTGAAAGATATCACAACTTTCTGGTTCATCATCCATGTCATCTGTCATTTCAAAACACAGCTCTCCTAACCTTGCTGAGATCCTAAGCATCTTTGCTTCAGGACAAAATAGATATGGTTAGACCCATTTTCTGTAGGTTGTACAATACAAGATAACCCCGGTCGCCTCAAAAGAACGGGAAAGAGAAATTAACATTCTTTGTCCTTACATGCAATGATTTCAAGTGTCTTGATCTCTATTTGCGGTTGCTCCCAAACTGACTCCATAAGATTGTGAAGTGTTGGATCATTCAGTTTGGATCTTGCTTCAAATTCATAAAGCAGCAACAACGTGTCTGTTGGGTCTTTAGCAAAATCTCCTACAAAAGAGACAGGATTGCCTATATGTAATGATGAATTTTCTCTAAGCCACAGAGTAATTTTTGCTACAGGTAATTTTTGCTTCTAACAGGCAGGAAAACCATCAAGGCACTCAGACTTAACAGTAGAGCAAGTGGAATTTGCCATTCAAGGAACCTAAAGGAATTTTTGTACCATAATCCTACCAAAAAAAGTGAACCATGCATCTGGCTAGGCTAACAGTCACTTAACACCTCAGCTGTTATCATACTGTCATCTATCTACTCCAATAACCTCCATCTGACACAGCAACTCCACATGCTCTGTATTTTTCATTAACATTTTGACTAAGAGTTACATGTGCTGAACACACACTTTGTGGCTTACCTGTTAATTTCAGCACCTTCCATATCTCCTTGCATGTCTGAAGATGTTGAAGGGCCTGACTAAAAAGCTCCGCCTATTTTACAAAATTAAATAAGTTTTTATTGTCATAGTTTTAAAATCAAAAGGCAAAATAAATAATTATATCAGAACCAGCTATAAAATAAATTAAGAATCAGCCTAGTTAGTAAATTGCCTATACCAGTTACTGGGGTTTTGAGGGTTTTTTTCCTCTTTTTCAAAGACCTCCATATCTCTGACAAAGCCACTTCACATTGGCCCAGAAAGAACCATCCATCCTCCTGTGGGATATAACTGTTTTATCTCTCAAGAATAAAACAGTGCTATTGAGACTGACAAGCCACTAAATGCCACAACAGAATTGCTGTGCATTGCCCTCCACAGAATTTTCTACAATCATTCTGTACCAGACTTCTGTACTTCCTTCACAACCTCTGTGTTTTCCTTAATCTTCTTATCACAGTAAGCACAATGCCCTCTTCCTCCCACCCACAAAAAGATGTACACATTAAAAAATAAAAAAAAAAAAGGGAGTTTTATCACAACCACAGTGGTAACTACTTTCAGCAACAGAAGTAATTGTCTTTCTGACTAACCCACATTTAGCAGCAGGCTCCCCACAGTATATATCTTGTAGATAGAAATTCCTCTTAGAAGTTACTGCCATGACCCTTTATTTATACAAACCAACTCAAAGACACTGAACTAATTTACAGAAATTCAACACTTACAGTTGTCTGTAAAGGTGCACCAATTCTAACTATGAAATATTCCCCTGCTTACATTCTCAATATCCTGTTCTGAGTGAAAAAAACAGGACTTCAAAATCAGAAAGAAAAAAATTGCTACTCTGGCGCATTCAGAAATAGTTAAGAGGCTTTGCCCTACCTGTTCTGAAGGTGTTACTTGTTGTCTCCCCATTTCCAGATCAACTGCAGCTGCCATTAGCAGGCATGTCTTCTGAGCAATTAGAACAGCTTTGTCAGAGGGACAAAACTGGGACAACTGACACCAAAAATAGGAAAATGTAATGAGAATTTTACCCATATAAAGCAATTTGCTTGTGAACAGATGATTGCTGACCCTCCTCTATGACACTTGCAGGAATCAGTCATGAGTAGTAAATATTCATATTGTAACTTTACTGGTATAATTATACAAAAGGATTATTTAAATATAAAGTGCAAAGCAGAGTTGGAGTCCCCTCTCTACAAGCACATATGAAACTGACAGTGTTGGTAGAAGTCCTGCATAAAGATTAGGACTCAAGTATTTAACATGTTTGTATTAATGATACAGTCTACAAACATCAGAATCCATTTATTTTAGAAACTTCTCATTGAAATCTTATTACATTCTTAAGAAACAGAATGTCAAGTATGATAATAATGCACACATTTTATATCACAAGTCAATCTCCTGGTGACAAAAATGCTCCATCTTCAGAGCATACAAGCATGTCACCATGGAGACACCCAAACCATGGATGTGACTTCTACAAGACAGATGAAAATATTCCTCAATTAGAAACACTATCAGCAAGAGTAAATACCTTGAAAGACAGTACAAAAAAATCCCTCATCTTTTCAGGGCTGTCTTTGAACTGTACAGCTAAGTTCCAAGCTAACAAAGACACAAAAATAGAGACTAGAATAAGAATCTGCATAGCTACATGTGTGCCCATCTAATCTCTAGCAATAAGCAGTTCAGGTCCTACAATTCTATTTCTGAACCAATATGTCATCAACAGCTCATTTAACAACAGCAAGAAATACTGTTACTAGTGATTTGTTAAAATAGCTAATTCATGCTTCCACATTTTGCCTTCATAATTTCACCAAAACCAAGAACCCATTTTAGCACACACCCTGCCAACAAAAGCATGAACTGGGAAAAGCATTTTCTTATATTAGTTAACAAAGCCAGCATATGAGGGCAAGTGTTGTACAGTATTCCCAAGACAAATAAAAAAGCAAAAGGAGAAAAACCCACAATGTTTTGAACCATTCCTCATTTTACCCCAGCAAGGTCAAGTACGTGGCAATTAAGCACACAATTCTGAGTAATAAATGGATGAGCATCTAAAGGCAATCAAATTATTCATGTATGAGAGCTTGACCCAATTAAATGTTTAGATTCTACAGCAACTTTCACATTAATTTATTCTATAGGAGAGGTTTTTGTAGTCTCTGAACTGTTTATCCTGTAAGTGAGAATGCTGCCTTTGAAAGGTCCTGATTCCATTCATGCTCATGTCACTGTATCTGACCTCTGCTGCTTCTCCCCCTCCCTTGCTGCTCTTTACTGGAGCACAGTTACACTGGGAGGATGTGTGCAAAAGCAGCTGTCTTCTGACACTGATTGCAACTGTTTGCTCTCCTCTATGTTCTAACAGAAGCAAGAACCTGAAAAAATGGTTCAACTTGTGACCCTATGCTTATATTTTTATTTATAGACAGCAAATGCACTAATCCTTTACCAAAACAGTGTAACAAAGACTACAAATGAGGATCCAGAGACAGCTCTATGCATAAAGCTTAGGGCAGCCCCATGGCAGCTGCATTTCCCACTAGAAACCACTTTATCTGTGATAATATTTGCTGTTTGGATTTCAGTCTCTAGTGCAAGGCAAATTCCAAGGCTGCAGATTTAAAGGACCAGTAAAGAGAGGGGATTCAGTTTAGATTTTGAGAGAGCAACCTACCAACTTTTCTAAACCAGTGAGCTTCAAGGATCCTCATGTCCCCTGTAAATTTCTCTTCTGTGAAAGACTCAGCAAGCTTCTTATGAGCTGCAGAAAACACAATTCAATACAAAAGTACCACTTTTGGAGCAGAATAAAAATATTTCCAAGTCTCATCCTTGCACTACACAACAGAGGTTTCCAAAACACCTGTGTAATTCCTGATGAAGACTTATTCTCACAACTTAAATCTAATATTCTATGAAAAGCAGCAGAAGGTGCCTCAAACAGCATTTTAGAGAAGATGACAAGTACTGCTCTTCTAAGTTCACTGACACTGAAGTCTAATGCAGAGGAGTTTTACTTAATTTCACAAGAAGGGGGTTTAAATTTAATTACAAGTTTGAGGCCTTTCTTCTAGGAACCTTTTATTGATTTAATTCTGCTCTTAAATCTCTTCTACTTGCAGCAGTACTGCAAGCTTTTGATAGCAAAACCTGTGGCACTGAGATCCAACTTCACAATACTATTGAATCTCCAGCTCTAGTTTTCATTGATTTCACTGGGAAGTTCAGAGCCTGGACTGAAATAAGGAGTCTAAATATTTCATTGGTATGAATCTAATCATATCATAAAATGTTCACATATGGAAGAACTCCAGAAAATGCAAATAAAACAAAAACATACCCAAGTTCAAGTAAGTCAGTATGGAGTTGATATCTTCATCTCTAGAATGGAGAAGAAATTCAGTTTTAGAAAATTGATTAATTTTTTTCAACAGAAAAAAATCAGAACATATTATTTACGTTGGAATATATTTTCTCAGTTATAGATAGATCCACTATTCTCACTCCAAATTTTGGAAAGATATCCCACTAGTGTCAAAGTTACAGAGATTGCTTAGCTCACAACCTCCATTAAAAATGCCTGACATATTAATATGCATTAATAAAAGAAGAAGGCAAAGAGCAAATATTTAAAGAAAAGTTTAGACAAGTTGAAAATATGTTCCTATGTGATGTCATTAGGTCAAGCTAGAAAGTCATCTGAGTTGACTTTTACTAGCATAAAAAATAATCTCTTGATTACTCTGCAAGAAAAAATGCCAAGAAAGAAAACATTACACAATTTGAACAACATGTCCACCATAAGAAAACGGCTTTTCAAGGAGACCCACCTTTTCTCTGCATTTTCTGCCATGATTTTTGATAACATCAGACGGACCAAACATCTAAATATGAGAAAAACAAGCAATGAAGAAACAAGAGTTTTTTTCAAAGGTGTACTTTGCCCTGATTTTCCTGAAAGAATCCCACTTTTCTTCCTTATGCCTCTCCTTGTATGTATATTGAATTCTTACTTCAAGGATGTAAATAACTGTCGGCAGTCTTGTAAATGTTCAGACAAATACTCCAAAGCTTTGATAGCCACAATTTGTTGGTCATTCTGAAAAGAATTAAAACATGTTTTGTATATACTGCACTACCTCAGTTACCACAAAAGATACCCAAACCAAAACAACAACAAAAAACCCAAACAAAAACAAACCCCAAAGCAACCACATTTTCCAAGTCTGTGCAGCCCAGTAGCAGGAAAATGAACAAAGGACTGTGCACAGAATTGCCTGAGAGTGCAGAGAAAGCTCTAAGGAGAGATCATATGATTCCCTGCACAAAGAGCCTGTGGCAAGAGCAGGACTAGTACAGGTTGGTGAGGATTTCATGCCTCACAGGGCTGGGAACAAAGCCCTGATAGCCTGAAATGCAATCAGCCAGTTCAGACAGTGCTCAGGCCACCAACCAAGAGGCAAACAGGAGGGACAAAGGACTTTCATCGTGGATTTACGTGTATTTTTACGCAGCTTCCCCCTCTCACATCAAAGATCAAATCCCAGAGGCAGAAAAAGATGAAACATTTTGCTAAGGAGAATTTTACAGAAATACACAATGTGGTATCCAGATGCCAACATTTGTAACTCAGAATTATTTATTTTTATGTAAAAATTTTAAAAGATACCATTTCCTTCTACATGAAAATAATTTCTACTTTGCATTACACAACACTTTTGAGTGAGATCTTTGTTGTGGAAGCATGAAATCCTAAGAAATCCATGAAATACAGAGAAATATTAAATCTAGGCCAGGTTAAAGAGGTTACAGCTGTCCTACTTATATCAATAAAGCAAAGACAACATTATCTGCTCTACCTCTAAAGCAATTTGGGCAGCTAAACTCAAGAGGTTGCTGCCTGTATTTTTATCCACTCTCAGCTTGTCTTCATGTTCTGATGGCTTTTCTGCTAGTTTCCCCATTTCAATAACAGCTTCCATAGCTGAAAGAGACAGAAGGAAAACCCAACATTTTTATAGAAGCAATTGGAAGGTGCAAAGTTCTGTTTTAATGATTTATGAAAGGCTATATTTTTTTTTTTTTAATGAAAAGCCAAGACACGAAAACCTGAGCATAGCAGCACTTCTCCTCAAATACACATTTCCTCCTAGGGAGGTGCCAAAAAGCTTTCAAGTTACTAATCTAAGGAAACAAAGATGCCATACAATTGATACTCATCTCACATCCTTAATTTTATTCTGCTAAGTAACTGTTTGTTACCAAAGACAGAAGACTTTCTCTAATACATTGTCTGGGCATCATTCCAAGCTCCCACAGCTTGGCTTGTGCTAAGGGTGCCACTGCTCTTATGTTCACACTGTGCTATGTTTCCCACTCTATATTATGTGAGCAAATTATCCTGTCAATAAAATTTGTATAGAGAATAATTAAATGGCAGAGAACTCATTGGAAAATAAGCTCTGCACATTACTCTGTATTCTAAGTAACTATAGACTGTATTTCTCCATTTTCATTACTTGAGCTAAGATCCTCATTAAAATATGAAACAGCAGAACTCATTATAAAGGAGAAAGAGGCTGCAGAGATACAACATTCTGTAAGTCATCTCAATAATTCATGTATTTCTTGGTAACTTCAGGCTCCATCTGTCCAGAGAAGTTTAGAGCAGCAATAATGGTTCCCTTAAGTTTCATATTGTATATGCATACTAAAAAGTATAGAATGATTCTCACCCTGGGATGTTACTAGAGCTTCTGTCCATGGGAGGATTATCCTCCCTAGACAGAGGGTCCATCCAAACAAAACCAAATATAGCAATGGACTCTGCCTCTTACATATTGTGTGCTAAAAAAAACTAAATCCCACTTTTACAACTTAAATGTACAGCCTGACATTTTCAATGACTTTAGGGACCCTTCTTCTAGCTACCCTCTGTTGTGTCTTTCTCAAGATGAACAGTCCAAAGCTATTTATATATTTTTTAATATATTTGGCATGTCTCCTTGTAGTAGATCCTTTAACTTTTAGGTTGTACCTTTATCAGTATCGTTCTCCAACACTGCAATCTTATAGACACTGAATTTAGTAAAGATGCTGCTTGGATCACACCTTTCTGCTTGTTTAACTGCCTCTTTAGCCTATTCACAGAAAAGATTAAGGGAAATCAGTACAACATCACCTTGAAATTAGTATATAATTTGCAATAGAAAATAAATAAAAATATACACAAAACATTACTGGTTACATTGCTGATATTTATAGAATAACTCAAGATGTTTGACAGGGCCACATCTGCCCTTAAAACAAAAGTGATGAGACCAGAAGACAGCACCAAAGGCTTACCAGAAATGAAAAAGCCAATTCCTCAAGAATAAAAGCAACGCAAATAAAGACATAAGTAAGTATACATATGTATTAACTATACTTTGTCAACTTGTTTCAGGTGAAGATAGCAAGAAGCCATGTTCCTCTGCAGCTTAGCCAAGTTCTGATCTATCTGCCCAGGTGTATAGAAGCTGACAGAATAATTGTACCAGTGAAGGGCTTCAGAATATCTTTTCTCCTGGAAAATATAAAAATCAAATAAAACCCAAACAAACATGGCCATATTTGGGTGATTAAACAGCCTATGTTTTCCCAATTTTTTTAAAAAAAGGTCACAGCAATGAAAGATTTAGATAGTCAAGTGTATTCTAGTGCAACCTCTAGGTTGTTCCAGGTGCAGAATCCAGCACTTTCCCTTGTTAGATTTCATACAGCTGGTGAGTGCCCAGCCCTCTAATTTGTCTAGACACTGTGAGAGACAGAATGCAAAGCTTTACTGAAATCTAAAGAGATGACATCAACTGGCTTCAGCTGATAACAATGTGGATGACCTTGTCCTAAAAGGAAAACAAGTCTGACAAGCAGGACTTCCCCCCTCATGGACTAGTGCTGGCTGTGACCAATGACTGCAATGTCCTTCAGGTGTTTTTCAATAACTCCCAGAATAATCTCCATAATTTTACCAGGCATTGAAGCGAGACTGACAGGCCTGTAGTTTCCAGGGTTGTCCTTCTTGCCCTTCTTGAAAATTGGGATAACTTTTGCCAGCTTGCAGCCAACTGGGAGCTCTCCAGATTCTCAAGACCATTCAAAAATCATTGAGAAGCCTCACAGTAACACCAGCCAGTTCTTTGACTACTCTTGGACAAAACCCTTCAGGCCCCAGAGCCACATAGGAGCCAGCTGGAGCAGGAATTCTTGCATTAACTGTTCCCATGCACAAACCTTAAGATGAAGCTACCTGAAACTTGATTTTGTAATTGAAAACAGCACCCAGATGGATGAAAATAAAACTAGTGCCAGCTGGAACAAGGCTCTTAGTAACAGTTTGCACTCTAACCAAAAATAGACATATCAAAGAGGTCAGAAAAAGAATTTCATTTTCACTGATATAAATAAGAACACTACTATTTGGTCCCAAACCTCATAATGTTTGGCAGCTCTGTCCCACAAGATGATGTGCAGCTGATTCAAAGCTTCAGGCAACAGCTGTTTGCCAGTATAATGACCTGAAAAGATACTGCAAATCATCACTTTACAAGAATTTTACAAGAACAAGCACACTGAGAGGCATCTAAGTACTATTCTACAGCCTGCAACAAAAAACAGGGACACAGCAACAGTTTCAGCTAGGAGCCAGTGTTTCATATCCTGTTTATTTAAAAAAAAAAACCAAACCAACGAATCAACCAAGCAAAACCCAAAATACCCAGTGGGTAAGAGAAAAATATTTTCATGCTTGAACAATGTAAATGTAGCTCTTGGTCCTAGCTAGATGCAACATGAAATAGGATTTGTTTTACAGCAGATCTGTAGTCAAAAAGTACTACAGTGCTACAGGTGCAGCAGACCTGAAAAATAAACTGTTATCCAGCTGCTCTAACAACCTGACTTACACTGACAAACAAAAATAAATTGGGCTGGATGGACAAAGTATTAACATTACACAGAACTCCTGGGTAATGTTTCTAATCCCACATGTATCAGTCACACACAGTCTACACTCAGAAGGAGGAATTGCTCCAGTAAATGAACTTAACCCTAAACTTGATCGTACTGTTGTTCAATATGGAAGTTGAGAGCTGCCAAGTAAAAGAAACATAATGGAAAACAGACACAGAGAAAGAAAAACCAAGGATAAGCAAAAAAGTGAAAATTAGAATGCAAGACTTTAGCCAACTACATCCAGCTTTCAGTAAACAGCAGTAAAAGATGGATACAGACCTATAATAACTTCTTCAATCTTTTGCTTAGCGAGCAGCTCCCTCTTATTCTGCAGCAGGAACTCGATGTGGAGCAGGGTAATTTTTCCAAGGTCAGGTGAAGATTCAAATCGTTCAGGAACAGATTTCAGAAAATCAAAACCAACTGATTCCCTATTCACAGAGATGCATTTTTAAGAGGCTGCACCAGAAGAGCTGTTAATTTTCCATTCTAGAGATTAACATATTCACACCATACAGCATGTTTGTCATTCAATCACACCGACAGAATGAATCAAGGTATGAATTTGTTACAGTTCATCTATTCAGTGGCAGCTTCCTCTTACCACAGGCTTCTTCCACTGTATTCATAAGAGTTTATTCTTCACATTTGCATCAAGATACAAGCATATACATACATAATCATGATGGAGCACTTAACAGGGAAAAAATTCGTGCCTCAATTTATTTTGCAGTAACTTGTTATCCTTCTACTGTTTTTTCCCAAGAATGGTTCTAGGGCTCCAAAGTCATTCTGATGGTTGGTTAGAAAAAAAAATGTCAGTCTGATGATTCCAGACATTTAATAAAACTACATAATGAATCTTAATCATTCCAAAGTAAGTCTACAGCACTGCAAATTGCCACTACACTTATTTCATACTCTGTTCTGTTGCTACCATAATCATTATCTCCTTGCTATAGAAGACAGGCTCCCTCTCAAAACCTTCCACCTTACCCCATGAGCTTTTATTTGAAATAAAGCTTCATTGTATAATAGATGTTCTTTGCTTATAAAGAAAAACCCAAAACCTCCAAACATTGTGTTTACCCCACTTAGAGATGCTTTCATACCTTCCATGCTCCAGCAGCAGTTTGGCAGTATTCAAACAGAAGTCTAAAGACATCTCAAGGTGTGTGAATTCTGCAAGAGCTAGACAGAACACAAAGCACTTGAGATTATGTAATTAACTTAGACACTTAATTGCTCAATTTACCACTTATCTCTTACACCTTCTTTGAAAGACAGAAACAAAACTGAAAAAAAAACCAGCAACCCTATAACAAATGTACAACAAATGGAAGAATAATACCTATTGTGTTTTGACTTTCACTGTACAGTTAATGCAGTACTACAGAAAGGTGACAGGCTGATAGCCCTGGAATTCCAGCCCTCTGTCTCTTTAAACAGGAACAGCATAAATTTTAGTAGAACTTTTTCTTTTTTTTTTTGCCTCAAGCTGCCTTTTATCCAAATGTCTCATCCTTATCCAGCAGGAACAACCTAACACTGAGGTTAGTGCTCAGGCTGGGTGTGGTATCATATGGCACTGGGAACTACTTCAGCATGATGCCCTGAGCATCAGCTGTTGGACTGACTGGGGCTGATAAGCAGGTATCAGTTTTACACCACTCAGATAAAGTTTTAAAACTGTTACTCTGTGCTGAATGGTCAAGAACAAAACAGATACATTTGTAGCTTGGATGAGATCAGAAAAGGAATACACAAAGACATGACTGGAACAGTTGTTAAAAGAAGCATTTGAGGGCAGCTGATGCAAGTGTGCAACACAGGATTTTAGTGAAATGCCTAAAATTCAGCAGG
>NW_005054314.1:7612923-7616934 GCF_000277835.1 Geospiza fortis
AATCTTCACTCAAAAGACAGAGAGCACACACTTTTCTGCCAGCCATACAAGACAAGAGACATCCACTCATTAATAAACGTGCTTGAAAACTGACTGGAGGCTTAGTGTTACTAAACAATAGCCAAGTGTGTTTTGATAGGCAATGCTATGGTTTCACAATTCAAACTGAAGAACACAAGTCAGCTCCTGTATGTTTATTTGAAACTGTAAGATTTAAATCACTGGCTACTTGAAATCTGGCTAAAAGCCCCAAGGAGGAATGTGGAGTTACCATTTCTGCTAGTCTGACAGCATTCAAACCCCTGCTCTCTGCAAGAAATTCCTCATCACATCCTACATTTCTCAGATTATTCATTACAGATCTGATGCTTTCCAACCCTGAAGCGTACAAAGCCTCTGTTCCTTAAGATTTCATTATTTATGAAAATAAATTTCTCTGACACATTAATTATCCTTTCTATATTAAAATCTCCCCAAAAACTTTCTTATCATCTCATTTTATAGCAGAATCAGTTCTGCTCAAGTGATAAATGTGAGGAATAAGGAGAAAAGAGTTTATTTGACTTAAACATACTCTTGTAATACAGGTTTATAACAACACACTGATCAGTACATGATATCTCTTGGTCAAAATCTGCAAAATCCCACCCAGAGAACAGCAATGCTTCACCAGCCTTTCTTCTGTGCTGACTGTGTAAGTGAATGCACCTTCACCCTTCTCCATAATCTTATGCATATGTCTAAATAAACTGTAGATTTACATTCCTATATTTTCACTTTCTTCCTTCTAACAGCCTTCAGAGTGTTCCCCCTTCCCTATTTGCAGCAAGGCTATTTAAATTAGCATCCTCTGTGAACACTGAGTACTATGTCTCATACCTCAAAACCAAAAGGACATTTAGTTAATACAGATTCTGCCAAAACCACAAAATTGTTTTTCTATGTATGACACATGCAGTCTCCTTGGATATGGAGTAATATGAAACCTAGGGAGAGCTGTGATACCTGAGTTGATATCTTCATCTGATGCTCCACTTTTAAGAAGAATTTTAACTTTCAAAAAAAACCCTGCTGGGTGCAAATTCTCCTGCACAATGAAAAACAATACATTACTTGGACAGCTCTTTGTAGAACACAGATCCTGTGAGAGCACAGCACATTCATAATACAGACAAATATTAAGGAATCACATACTCCCCACTGAAATCTTCACTTCCATTTTAATGACTGAAGCAAATGGTAGGCAATGAAATGTGCATCTTTATTATTTATCCTTACACCGCCAAAAAACCACAAGGATTACGAAAGCAAAAGATGTAAAATTCTCAGTTTGTTGTGGCTCATTTTTGATACTTTTAAATAGAAGCTGAACATTACTGAATGATAGAAACATTTCCAGCTTTCCTGTGTGTGAATTGGCTGGATTAATCTAGAATTAATATGAGTAGATTCAAAGTAGTTTATAAAAATAAGAAATTCAGGAAATACAGTCCTCATTGGAAATAATGAGGACTGTATACTAAAGCCCTCACTAAAACAGTGCATATTTCAGGTTCTAGAATCAACATTTTCTTCTGGTTTTCCATACCCTCACACAATATCAAAATGTACATTATCAAAACTTATGATAAAAACACTTTCTAGCTCAAAAAGCTTTGCAAAAGTAAACAATAGAATAGGACAAAAGGCTTGGATACTGTATTAGCACATTATTTGCATAACTAAAATACACTGCCTTTTATCCTGATCTCATGAGTATATGCACTATGATCTGCCTGCAAATTCAGGCAGCATGCAGAAATTGAATTTCAGCTTCCATTTAAAGCAAAATTTCACACTTAAGACTTCTTTTGCACAAAACAGAAAATGAAATTTTTTTAATGATCAACCAAAGACAAAGCGGAATTTTTCAGATTTCATTTACTCCACACTGACCTGAATAGATAGAAGCACAAAATTAATTCAAGTCTCTCTGGGAAACAGAATTTGTAAAGGATTAAGAGACCTCACTGTAATGGCTGCTTAGAGAGGTATGAACTTCCTTCAGGGTAGCTGGTATGTTTATACACCTCATTTTTCAGATCTGCTTGCATGCCTCTGCCTGGGTGTTGCTTTGGGGATCCCCCAGACAATGAGGTAATGGAAAGCATTTTACTCTCTGTGCTTTAGCTGTGGGTTTGTGGTTGTCCCAGCTGCCTGTCTGTATCAACTCACACATCTGAGAAATTTTAGTCACACCATCATCAAAGCACCTTACTACTAACACATAGAAGGCAGGAGGACAGCTCTACTTCTACATGCAACAAAGTATTTCTCTACAAAAAAAAAAAAAAAAGCTGGGAACACCAAAATATCCATAAGAGCATGGAAACATAAAGCAAACACACCTCAATCTGTTGTCAAGGATAACACCCCAGTGATTAATGTGGTCCATATTACCAGGTCAATAAATGCTTGAGTTTCATCTATTGCAATCTTTAAATGCAGCAAAAATTAGTACCTGATTTGCCAAGCTTATGGCTTTCAATGCCTTGTCCAGGTACAGGCTGCAATCCCACTCATAATAGGTTGTGGCTAACAGTCGCAGCACTTTAGCCTGGGAACAAAAAAATAGCCACATACAAACATACATATGAACACTTAAATTCTAAGGCCATGAAAAAGAAAAGCTCTTTGAGGCAAAAAAATCCTGCCTGGTATCAGACATATAAGGTGATTTCTCACATCTGAAATATATCCAGTCTTGAAGCAATGCAGTACACAGAGGACATGAATCAACTAGAATTCAGAGAAAAACCAAAGGGTTGCAAGGAAAATCAGATAACTGGAAAAAAAAGAATGAAAGAAGAAATTGAAATAACAGGAGGTACACGCTCCACAGTGGAAAACAAACAAATAAAAAAGCAGGACAAAGACCTACATGATGATGGACTTCAAACACATAAATTATTTACATAAAGAGGAAGAAATTAAAATCTTCATATCTGCAGTCGGAAGTAAAAGAATAAACTGACTTCTGAATGAGACAGAGAAACATCTATCACAAATGACACAGCTCAACTGATGATGTATTCAAAGAGAAGAGAAATGGAAGAAGAGATGCCCTTTCAGGATCTACTTCAGCCTCTTTCTTCACTTTGATTTCTGTGAAATAGTAGAATCAAATGTGATTGAATGGCACTCATCAGTGACTGATACTTGTAACAACTGAACTTTAAACTCTGCCAAACTTCACAGCAGACTACTAAAAAGGAGACCAAGACATCACTGGGCAGGTTTGCACAGAAAAGGCAGATAATACACTGGAGTCAGTTTAACAAAATGCTCCTATTTGTAAAAAGAAATTTCTCTATTTCTTACCTGCATTTCTTTGCCAACAGAATATTTCATGTCCATCTTCCCAATGTCATAACTCTGGCTATCAATGATAAATGGAAGTTAGAATTAAACAGGATGACAGAGATAAATTCAGTCAGTCTTCTGATATGTTCAAAATTCCTATCCTTTCACAAAAAATAATCTCAGTAGCCACTTTTACCACAGAATAGAAAATTCTGGGTTCCTTCTACCCTTACATTAAAAATTGTACTCAATCACTTTCTTCAACTTGTTGCAGCACATTCTGTAACATCTTCTATTCAAACATTTTGGTAGGTTTTATCAATTTTAACCACAGAGATTTTGGAGAATCAAGTGTTTCCATTGTCACCTGGAATACAATATGGCAATACACAAAATCTATTCATGACTGGTCTCCAGACCACAGCACACCAACAGCAAAGACAGAACCTGTAACTCATGATTCCCCATTCTTCTTCTAAAAGTTAAATGCCAGAACAAAGAACCACCCAGGAGAAAACACAGTGATAATTCCACAAAACCAGATTTGATTATAAATGCTGTGAATGAAGAACTGTTAGAAAGAAAAACAGTAACTGGGCTCTTGTTTTCTAATCTAATATATTCTCAGACCAGGGAAATTTTAACCCACTAGATGGAGCCACACTCTTT
>NW_005054314.1:7616955-7625335 GCF_000277835.1 Geospiza fortis
ATTATTATTTGCACTGTGCAAAGCTTTATTTCCTCCTCAAATTTTGTCACCAGGACTCGGTATTTAATTTTCCAAAGGAATAAAATATAAAATAGTCTCCAAAGCACCAGATGTAACTAATTCTGAGCATTTCTACAAATCCTCTTTGACAACAGATACAACCATAACGATTTGGAATTTGATCTGTTGCCCTCCATTCTATTTAAAAGAACAACAAGACATTAACACAAATTTTCTGCAGTGAGGCTGTTACCATGGCATGAGGATGCTCTTCCTCACAGCCTACATTTCCTCATCCTTAGTAATACCACAATAGTTATTTGGATCGTACCCAAACCATCTCAACCCATTCCTTTTTCACCTTGATGTTTGTGCCTTTCATCAGTCAAGGACTCTTCAGAAAACTAATCCCTTAGGAGGAAGGGCTAGGGAGAGAATTGGCAAGAACCACGAGAAGATGACTTTCATTCTAATGGCATGAAAATCCATGTGGGAAAACAGATATAGATTTTAGGCAATAGATTGTACAACCATGACAAAGTATCTGCTCAGATCATTTGGTTCAGCTAAAATCTTGTATTCTCACATTTTTAATGGACCTCTACTTTCCTTTGCTCCACCCTCTCCTTCACACAGGATTTTACATCTCAGAAGCAAGGGTTTGGGTTTGTTTATTTGATTTTTGCACATTACCTGAGCCAGAAGGAGCTCTGTTCATATCTCTTCCATTCATAGGTTTCCACTCCAAAATTGTAACAGAGGATTGACAGGTAACAGGTCTGGAATAAAAGACTCCTGCTTCTATAATGTTCTTGTAAAACATCATTACATCTGTGGCACTCCACTCTCAGGTTCTTTAAAATGCATTTTACTTTCAAGATATATCCACTGCTATCACTTCTGGCCTTTTGCAAGGGGATGCTGATGATGACTAAATGGAATCATTAATTGGATGGGAAAGTGAAGTATCATTAACCAGACCAGGACACACAAAACAGCAGGATTTTGGAAACACATAAGGAACACAGAGTTCCTCAATAAATTACATTGAAAGCACTGGAACTGTGTAAATTAAACAATAAAAATTGAAATTTGAGAGGAAAAACTGTAATACCATAACCCCCATTTTTTTTTAATAACAAAAAAGTTTTACATAATTAAGTGAAGAAGACTCTACCTGTTTCATGGCAGGCTTCTTCCCAGCATTTCTCTTTGGGGTTAAAAAAGGATTACAAGATTTAAAAGAAAACTGCTTTTGAATGCTTGGTTATTCAGAGCTTTATCAGTCAGCCCTGACAACATCTGTTCATAACAACTTGTCATTTCTTTGAAATTATTTGCAGCTGTCATATGTCATCCAAAGAAGAGACAAAAAGTCATTTTATATGCCAGCAGGCTGCCAATATTTACATCCATTTTGCCTCTGCAGTATCTTTTTTTCCCAAATATAAATGATGCTTTTTGCAAGGGACTGCAGATTTCAAATTCTCAGACAAAAATGAGAAGGGTAGGACAATATCTTGCTTCAATTTATTTTTTTTTCTTGCAATCCAGAGGCAAAAGCACAGACTAGGTATACACATAAAGACAAAAGAGATCACTCTCAGATATGAAACTTTATTTTTCACAGGTTCATTCGTGAATGTTTTCTTTCCAGGAAAGAAAGTTTCCTGTACTGATCATTGGTTCATAGACTATCAAGGATCCCAATCCTCTCCAGCTGATCTCTGGTACCATACAACACAATAATCTCCCTGTGTTACTCTCCAGGGACTCTCTGGTGCAATGGGAGCCTGGAAGAGTTTAGGATTGAGAGCTACCCAGTAGCCCAAAAGATTTGGATTCACTCAGCAATCACTAGCTCTGTCCATTTTCCTCATTTTTTAAATACCACTTTTTAAATCAGAAGTAAATTGTATCACTCTCTCATGGTCAGAAACCTTTACCTTGTCTGCATCAGTGCTCCTGCTTTGTGAAGAGCTTTCATCACAAGAAGTTGAATATTATTTAATGAAGGAGTTCAAGCAGAAAGAATGAAATTAATTTAGAATTAAATGAGAAACAGGAGGGCAAAGATCCCCAGTGAACATTTTCAACAGTAAGAAGTTCTGTACTTATAATTCAAATCAAAGCTAGACCCCTGCAACTTAGTCACTCAGATACACTTGAACATGGCCTGCAGATGACAAAAAGCAATGTAAAATCAGTTGGAGTTTAATTGGTTAAAAACACAAATAAACTCCAACAATGTTTCCCATATTTTTCTTTAAGAATTTGCATCTGCTCCTTTGAATTCTATTATCTGTACCAGAGAAACAGGAACAAAATGTTTCTTAAATATTGGGAAAACATGTAAACAAATGAAAATAAATGTCAAGAAGTTTATTCTGATATAACTATAATAGACTTTTATCTTTGCAAACAAAAAACTAATCTGCACAGGATAGTTTGTTTTCTCTGTGAGACAAGAGCTACAAAAACCACTACAAAAACCATTCATAGCTCTACAGTTTCATGAAGATGAAGATTAGTACTGATGGTAGTGATAGACTTGCATATCAATAACTTTGTAACACAGCTCTTCTCTTGTCCCATCTGTCCCCAGACAAATGTTCACACGGGTACAAGATGCAATATACAAGATCAAGATATAAAATGCAGCTGGTTCTGTAGAGAGTAGGTGGTATATTCAATTTAGAAATCTTTTTGCCTTGCTTGCTGATTTGTCCTCTCATTGTTTAGGAAAGCGTTTATTATTCTATTTCAAACTCTAATCTAAGAGAAGCAATAAAAAATGCACTCTGAAAAAACTCTGCTGTTTCCACACAAAATTTTTAGCAACAAAATCTGAAAGAGGCAACCAATCGCAGAAGAGATCTTCAATTCAGAGTACTTTTCAAAATTTTCTATGGCTTATGTCATGCTTTAACATATAGAGAGGGAAGTGGGTTCTCAAAGTTTGCAATGATAAAGAAGGGAAGATTTCACTTACTTCTTTTGGCAATTTCATCAACATATCTTTGCAGCGCTGCACACACATCACCGCTTTCTGAAAATCCCCTTGAGCAACTGCCTGAGAAAGCAGCAGAGCATGCCAACAAACAGTTAGTGTGCAACTGCTCTTTAAAATTCACTAAAAACCTCACTCTTTAAAATAGGACTTGGGCTTTTCACATGCAGTAAAGCTAGGTTTGGGATTAGGTATCTGTCCTTGCAGTGCTATAATAATTCTGTCTATTTTTCCATATTGTCAGATGATCAAGAGATCCAGAAAATCACGGCAGTCCTTAGGTAGTGTGCAAAGGCCAGAGACATGGGACAGATCATTCACGTGATACAAGAGCTCAGCAAAATGTATACCACCTCTCCTTTTGTTTCCATGATCAAATTAAAATATGGGGCATTGCTTTGTCCTGTTTAGGGTAGCTCCTGAGAATTTTGGAGATAGCACTTCCCTTCAGATATTGAGGTCAGTGGTGTGATCAACAAATGCAGGAAACTACATTCTCTGTATTTGCACTTCTGTGTCTGTAATGCTCTGTAGGATTAATAGAGTTCTCAGGCACTTCAGAAGGAAAAACACTTCCTCTCAAAACTTAGAATTTCTAAATTACATATTTTAAATTACAGTTATTTGCCTTGTTCTCCAGTCAAGCACAGGACACTGTTGGAACTGACCCATGTATGATTCATACAGGCAGCTGTTTATTTTATAAACAGCCATGATAGCCAAATCACAAAGCAACAAATCTGAACTAGAAGAGATAAACACCACTGCAAGAATGACTGTGATAAATGAGGGAAATTAAAAATCATTAAATGATTGCAACACTGAATGCAAACATGAGATCTGCTATCTTATATCTAACTGAAGGAAGTCATTCCTCAGCAAGTCCTCAATGCCAAGCATTCAGGTATCTAATAACTGGGTCAGAGTTTCCCTCTATACCTCTACAAGGTATAGAGGGACTCATAAGGAAAATTGAGAACACATACTGATTCAGCTTGGTAAGAGAGTACTTTGAAAAGGCTCTTCTCCACATCAGCTCTGTGCACTTGAATATCTGTTTCACCCTCGCTCCCCTTCCGTAACTTGGCATACAGCTTTTCTATACTCTGGAAAACAAAGTGCAGGCATCACCCATGGAACTTACAAACAGGGGTGTATGTAAGAAATCAAACCTGGGAAAGAACTTACATTCATGGCATTCTCTAGAAATCCATCTGCAAGACCAGCTTTTCCAATATCTATCCATCCTTTCCCAGTTTTCATAGACATCTGAAGGAGGAAATAGTCTTTTGTGAAAATGCAGTCACTTTCAAGAAAGGCAATGTAAGATCTCATCTCATTGTAGTACATATCTAACACAGGACAAGGGTATGTCAGCTCTGTAATTTCTGACCAGCAGCTCTCACTTCTGAATGAACACTCAGACACAGAATAAGACTTATGGTGGCCTACTAGACAATATTATAAGATACTGAAATAAATACATGTGGTCATAACATATTTTCTCTGTGAGAAGATGGGATGCTAACCACACTGTCCAGACATTCCTAGCTCCAATGGCTGAGCAAAGTATCCCTGTAAGATACAGGTCCCACTTCAGCATGTACTTTGTTTTCTTAAAAGGGAAAAAATGGGATCATCAATCTTATCTTTAAGTGATGAGAAGAGAGAGTCAGCAATACTCCTGCCAAAACACCAGTTACCCTTCCAGAACTAAACGTACACTTCACTCCCTTTCCAAAGCAAATGTAATAAGATTTGAAGACTTCCCTGGGGGATCAACTGTATTTCATTACACATCCACAATTAGCCTTACCAAAATCTGTCTTCGAATAGTTCCCTCCGGAGGATCGCTGCCCTCACAAAGGCAAATCAGTCTGCAGGCAACAAACCGCACTGCAAGAAAACGGTGCAGGATTCAAAAGTCTCCTTTTCTCTACTTCTTAATTTTTTTTACAGAAAGTCAAGCCCTGCCATATCTGAAAGACTATCTGGCATTTTAAATCACAAGACAGAAAAATGTGAAAGCTTCAGGAGTCAAAGCAATCTGAATTTTAGCCAAGATGTTTAAAATTGCTTTTCAGACAGTAAGAAAAAAATATATATTCTCATTAAAATACCTATTAAACAATTTAGAGAGTTTAAGTTAAATACATGGTATTCAAAGATTTAATTACATTGCAGGTGCTTACAGTAACATTTCTTGAAAGCCTCAAAATAGCCTTCAGCAAAATAAGGAAATGAAGTTTAATAATCTTTACAGTTTCAAAGTAAAAAGCAAAAATATTTTCAGGCCTTCCTTAGACATCAGCGATAGAAAAGACACTACTTAATGTATTTAAAACAGCCTCTCCCTGGCCCTTCAGCTGTGATCTGAGAACATCATGCTCTACTTTGTGTCAACTTACCCTTTTCCCCTTACCTGGTGTAATTTATATGATGCAGATTATACATCATTTTGACTATAATCCCTCAAGACAAGAATGTAGGCCTGACTCTGCAATCCCACAGAACCACAGAAAGAACATGCTGAGGGAAAAGACCAAAAGCTCATTTCTGCTTTCCCCCAGCCCTGCTCCTGGCCCAAGAGAACCCAGGAACTCTGAACCTGGTTAAAGCAGGTCAGTGAAAAGAGGATTTAGAAAGTTTCTGTATGTAAACATGGATGAGATTGTTTTTTAAATGTAACTATCTCACTTGATATAAATTAAGTGACCAACAGTCTAAGATTTACATCTATGTTATTTCAATACATTTTTATATTTGACCCATAGCATCAGAAGGCAAATTACAGCTTCCTTTGGTCACATCACCTATTTACTGGTGCTCTGGCATGGAAAGGGGATTGATAAGAATGCCTACACTGATTCTGTGTCACAAGAAGATAACTATTACATCAGGATGCTTCATCTTGAACTGTTTATACAAGCCCACCAGTACATTTTTCTCTTTCTAGCCCATGTCTGCAAAGACTCAAACAAATCTCCAGCCCTGTTTATGTGCCTGCCAGCAGAGAGTGTTTAGTTTCCATGCTGCAGCACACAGAACGCCCTTAGGGAGGTACAGAACATACGTACATTTGGCTCTTTGCTCATCACTGATAACAGCACCCGTGTGTTTGGTCACTGTCCAGTTCCACAAGCTGACTGCACTCTCTTCAACCTGAAGAGGAGAATTCCACTCAGTTTAACTTTGTCCTGGATGTGGATCTCATTGAAATTTACCACTGGAAAAAGAAGCATCTTTCACGTGTTTCACAGGAATGGCCTCTCCACATGTTTACACAACTCCCTTTTACACCAAAGGTGTGAGTTTTCCATAAAACTGTCACAGGATCCCACAGGGACCTGTTGGGCAGTGACCTGAAAACAGGCATGCTGAATGGATGGAGCATTTCTTCACCTAAAATCTGAAGGGGTTGGAAAAGAACTCCAAGCATCTTATCACATTTGAGAACTATCTGTAGTAAGGCTTCACCTCTTTTGCACATCAAAAAGAACACTAAGTAGCTTAATTACTTTAAATACCTACACTGGGAAACTTCAGATATTAGCAAACAAAGAACAAAGGTTACTGACTATATGCTCTTGTTAAAAAGATACAGCACTACATAAAGGCAATAAGCTGCTTTAGCAACCCACCCTGAGGGGCTGATTTTCCATCACTTTATTCTACTTTTCATGACAGATCTTGCCTGTGAATACATATTTGCCTGTCTAGGAGAGAGTTCATAGCCCCTCTTATTGAAGTGGCCAGATTACAAATTTATGATTTCTCCTTCCTTCAAAAATAATTTAGCCCAACTGGTTGAGGAAGAACTGAAGGATACCACTTTTGTCCTCTTGTATTTCTTTACACACTGTACTATTGGCACTTTCTGTTACAACTCTTGCTAACTTATCTCACTCCTTGTTGCCAATTTAGGACTTCCAAAATCAATGTTCCTTAGCTGATAATTGCTACTTATTAAATGTCTCTTGAAAATATAATTTTAGAGGAAGAAGTTGGACAATATCTCAGCTGGTCTTTTTCCTTATTCCAGATTCATGTATTACCAGGTTTCTCTTTGAAAAAGGACTTTTAAAGTAGATGTTTACTTCTTTCTAAGTACTCCTCTAGGAGAAATAAACTAAACATTATAAAAAAACACCTGATAAACTTTTACAATGACTGAAAACTAGTACCTCAAAGGTAATATTGTGTACTGCAATATTGTTTACCAGGCTGTTAAATTACATGCTTGCTTGTTTTCTTCTTCCTTGGGTTATCTGCTGTCACTATGGGAATCCACAGACAGGGTGGGAAGGACCTCTCCTCTGATGCAGTACCAAACTCTTAATGCATCAGTGCTCTGTGCTTGCATTTGTACTTAAAATTACAACCACATACTACTAGTGGTTTGAAATAACAAATACCTTAACATCATCAGTAACCAGTAAAACCAGTAATTATTCCCATTATTATCATAGAATGCTTTGGGTTGGAAGTGACCTTAAATATCACCCAGTTCCAATCCCCTGCCACAGGCAGGGACAGCTTCCTCTAGACCAGGTTGCTCAAAGTCCCATCCAACCTGGTCTTAAACACTTTAAGGGATGCAGCTTTTCTGGGCACCCTGTGCCAGGGCCTCACCACCCTCTCAGTATCTTACTAATATCTAATCTAAGTCAACCTTCATTCAATATAAAGCCATTTCCCCTTTTCCTGTCACTTCAAGCCCTTGCCCAAAGTTCTTCTCCAGCTTTCTTGGAACCCCTTTAGGCACTAAAGGTGCTGTAAGGTCTCCCCAGAGCCTTCTCTTGTGGCTGAACTCCATCTGTCCTTCCCAGGAGAGGTGCTCCAGCTCTTCCATCACCTTCACGGCTCTCTCCAGCAGGTCCACATCCTTCTGATGTTGGTGGCCCCAGACCTGGACACAGCATCCAGCTGGGGTATCATGAGAGCAGAGTCAATGACACACACACTTTTACATTCAACATCATTTCACATTGACTTTTAAAAATAACATTTCCCACTTTATTTCGGACTTTCACGCTATTGGGGCAAACGACGAAGAAGTGAACTGTTTTCTTTACATTTCAGTAGTGCTACACTTGGTGGGAAGCAGCAGCAGCTGGTGTTTATGGAGCTGCAGCACCAACCTGTGCCAGGGCTGTGGGGTGTGGAGCACATGCACCCCCCGTTTCGTCAGACGGGCTGGGAGCGGGGGGCTCTCCCTCCGCCACCTTCCCGTCCTCTTCAGAGATGCTCTCCGCCGCCTGGAACAGCTCCTCCGTGAGGGCGGCGATGCGGGACGGCGCTTCTTCCCTCAGCAGCTCCCGCACCAGCGCTGAAAG
Organism: Geospiza fortis; assembly: GCF_000277835.1. Taxonomy (NCBI): domain Eukaryota; kingdom Metazoa; phylum Chordata; class Aves; order Passeriformes; family Thraupidae; genus Geospiza; species Geospiza fortis. Next base: position 7,625,302 of record NW_005054314.1, read on the forward strand.
ACAGGAGGACAGTGGGGCGTGACACACAGCCCAA
>NW_005054314.1:7625810-7629843 GCF_000277835.1 Geospiza fortis
AGCGCGCTGAGCCCGCGGCGTGCGCCTCTGTGCCCGCAGGGTAGCAGGCAGCTGCAGGAGAAATCGCTGAAGATTTCCTCCACGCTCTATGTCGGCAACCTGTCCTTCTACACCACCGAGGAGCAGATCCAGGAGCTCTTCTCCAAGTGCGGGGATGTCAAGAGGATTGTCATGGGTCTGGACAAGATCAAGAAAACCCCCTGTGGCTTCTGCTTTGTAGAGTATCCTTTCTGGTTCCCTGCTGTCATGTACGGGTGTGGTTGGCACCTGTAGTTCCTCTGCACAGCAAGCGTATCTGTGCTGCTGCTGGAAAAGTGATAGCCAGGTGCTTCCTACCAGGCACATCCTGTCCATCCTTGCACCTTCCTCTCTGCACCCTGAGACTGACTCTATAATGGTGCCATACGTGACAAGTCCCACCAGGGCTGTATTTTCTGGAGGTGGAAGAGAGCCCCTTTAATTAATTAATTTCTTTAATGCTTTAGGGCCAAAATGAGAACTGTTAGTCATCAGCCTGACATCTTCCATGTCCAGAGCACGTGTTTGCTTTCTCATCTCAACTGCACACCTGAAGGAAGTAGCAGGATAAGCCATGGGGGCATTTTCAAGCAGAGGGTACACGCTTATACAGGTTGTGCCAGGAGCTGTCTGTGCAAAGCTCTCCTTTTGTTCTATTTCAGTCAAGTTTTACATAGTACAAAAAGGCTGATTTCTTGCCCTTAGCAAGGCTTTAATGTCTTTGTTCCATTGTCTTGTCTGTGCAGGTACTCACATTAAAGTACAGAATCCTTTCTGAGCATTAGCTGGTCTTAGCTTGGATTTACATGAGTGCAGTTTTTGATCCCATAGAGAAGAGCAGAAAAGGCTGGAAAGGCAGTGGGGAGAGTTCAGCTTCTCAAATACAATACTTCCCTCATTTTTTTCCCTGTGCCCAACAAAAAGCACCCTGAGTTGTCCTTACAGAGTGCCTCAGGTACTACACGAGGGCAGATGCTGAGCACGCCATGAGGTTTATCAACGGCACCCGGCTGGACGACCGCATCATCCGCACGGACTGGGACGCAGGGTTCAAGGAGGGGAGACAGTATGGGAGAGGAAAGACTGGAGGACAGGTAAAAGCAATGCCAGTTCATCCCTGAATTCAGTCCTGTAAGACTCTGTGTACTTACTTGCTGGTTTTGTCTCAGGGAGAACAATGTGCAGACTGTAAAGACCTGAGAACCAAGGTTACTCACTCCCAGGTTGTTTTGGTAATTGACACCTGGTGATAAAGGCTGGAAATAGAACTTAAGGCCACTTTTGTTTAGAACTCCAAACTTCCTGCAATGCAAGCAGAATGTTCCCTAATCCAAGCTAGTACCCTTGAAATGATCCAGAATTTGAGTAGAGGGAAGCAGTGTGGCTGCCAGGCCAATCTCATAACACAGCAGTTTCCCCAAGGGCAAAGATGAGGTTTAGATGAGATAAAGTGTTCTGAAGGCCAAGCCTGGCAGTTCAGAAGGGCGTACTGAAAAGCTGAACAAAAATATTTTAGAGTCTTCTTTGCTTCTTACCTAAAAAAATCTCAACAATCAAATATATCCTTTTTGGTCATTTTCTCCACCATTACCACCTTTTTGGTGGATTAGTTGAAGAGATCTCAGACGAGTTGAAGTGCTTCTAATGTGAACTTCAGTTCCCCACCAGCTGAACAAGGAGGGGATGATGATTCTGAGGTCTGGCAGGGGACAGGGAGTGCTGGCTGTTCATGTGTGTGTTGTTGCTGTGCCCCAGGTGCGAGATGAATACCGGACAGACTACGATGTGGGAAGAGGTGGCTTTGGCAAGATCATCCAGATGCAGAAGGCAAATCACCAGCCTGCAATCTATTAATTGCCTCGTGGCTCCTAGCTCATAGAGGGCTCTGTCCTTCCAGAGCTAGCCCTGTTCTCACATTTGGGATCAGGGTATGGAGTGAGATCCAAGTTCCAGCAAAAGGTGACTCTCCTTAGACTGTGGATATACATGTGTTCATTCTCCCTTCTTCCTGAGCTAGAGAGGATGTTCTGTGCTGATACAGGGCAACAAGGGGAAAAAATGGACAGCTCTGTAGGATTTTGGGCAAGAAGAAATGCAGCATGTCACACACACCTTATGCTATGACATTCTCTTCATGTTGCACTTAAGCAGGTGGCTTCCTCCAAGCTGCAACTGCAGCTGTGGTTGCTTTCAAATGGAACTTTTTTTAAAAGCTTACCACCATTGGAGCCCTCCAGGTGCCTGGGCACCTAGTGAGGATGCACAAGAGATTCAGGTTTCTAATTTACAACCTCACCTGCTCAATAAACAGTATCACTGTTTGAATGAGGGAAGTGGACAAGGTCTTACCATCCACTTGGAGGTGCTTGTCTGCACATCTAGCCCTTGGGTTGGTCAGGGCCTGCAGAGCATTTCTCTTTGTGATGCCCCCAGTGCTGCCTGGCTTTTCAGATCCTCACTGTTCGGTGTGATTTTGTTAAAAGTTTCTGTTAATTTTTTTAAATAAACAGTTGTATTTGGTCTGACTGAGAAGAAGGTAATTTTACCCCTAGCAGCCTTGGAGAGCTGTGTTTTGTATTGGTTGCTAGGAAGCTGTTGATAAAACACCAGTGTTTTGGCTATTCTTGAACAATGTTCCCACAGCGTCAAGGCTGTCTGTAACATTCCCACCTCACCAGCAGGCTGGGGTGGGAGCAAGATCTTGGGATATTCCAGACCCTATGGCATCTGCTCAGCAGTTATAGCTAAGAGAAGGGACATGGGGGCATTCCTTATTAAAACATCTGCCTTCTGGAGCAGCTGCTCCGTGTACTGAAGCTGTGCTTCCCAGGAAGTGGCCGGACATCTCCTGCTGGTCAAAAGTAGAGAACAAATATTTAGTTTTCCTTTGCTCCCACATGCAGCCTTGCTTTTGCTTTATTAAACTGCCTTTATCTTGGCCCACAAATTCCATTCCCATCTTCCTTTCTCCCTGCCTTCCTTCCACTGAGGAGGGGAGTGAGAGAGCAGCTTGGTGGGTACCTGGTGTCCAGGCAGGGTCAGCCCAGCACAGTTTGGTGCCCAGGGTGGGGCCCAAGGCAATGGCTGTTCTGTGCTAAGTGTGCTTTAGCCATAGTAGTTACTAAGTAGGCAGCTCCTGTTGGGCCACAGTGTTTGTTGGCTGCATTTCTTATCTCTTTACTTTGCTGGGCTTTGGGAACATGTTAGTACAAGCCATGGCTCTGTGCTTTGCCCTGGCACTGATGGCCTTGCTCTGCTGGGGGAGCTGCCTTGTGGAGAGGATCCATTTCCCACTCCCACCTGGTGTGGGTGGCTTTATTGTTCCTGCTCAGCCTTATGTGAGATATTAATTAACACAGTTGGCATATCATGGGGTCTGTGTAATCTGGTGTCATCCTGGTGTAAGAGAAGACAATTTTTGGGTGAGTCAGTACTGAAATGTGCCCTGAGGCAGCTGGTCCGTGGGTGGCAGAGTGTGTGGAAGGATTTGGGCAAATGCCTGGGCTAGTTATCACCTCCCATAGCCTGGGACTACACCTGAACAGGCAAGTAACCCTGGCAAACTGACATGCCAACTGACAGAAGGTGCCTAGCCCAGTGAAAACCAGCAGCTTCCAGCACTGTACTGGGCCTTGGCATGTGCCTGCAAAGCCCAGTTCAGGGCTGTCAGAGGGCTGTGGTTAACTCAGGGAGCCCAGCCACCTCTGAGAGGAACCTGACTGAGACTGGGGACAAACTCCATCTGAGGTGATAGTAGAGATGGGCCCCAAACAAGAACAACTGCAGTTGCCCCAGTTGTGGAAAAAACCCAGTGGACATGGAAGTCAATGGGTCTGTATCACCAGTTATTAGGGGAGGAGGGAGAAGAAGGGTTCCATCCAGAAGCTGGTCCTTGAGAAAAAATACAGGAAGGAGCGAGGGAATTCAGACAAGAAGCAGAAACCACCCAGTCTGCCCTCATCAGAACTTTGAGACATGTGGAAAGATCACAGCCATGTGGAGTCCTTAATGGCTG
>NW_005054314.1:7629871-7643604 GCF_000277835.1 Geospiza fortis
CAGCAGGAAGGTAGGGAAGCCCAACAGCTGTTCAGCTCTTGGGAACAAAATCAGGGATGTCACCACATGCCTGTGGATGTAATCAAGATACCAACTATGTCTCCATCAGCTAGCAGGGAGGAGACACCAGCTTTCCCAGGCTGTGGGGAAATGCATGTTCCAGGTTACTGTTAGCTTGTGAGCCCTCTCCATGGAGTAACCTGGACAAATCACAGAATCACAGAGTGGGTTGGGTTGGAAGGGACCTTAAAGACCAGCTAGTTCCAACACCTTGCCATGGGTAGGGACACCCCTGAGGAGGAAAGTGACACAAGTGGCTTGGTGGGCACCTGGTATCCAGCCACTCCAACACTGAGTCCTGCAGCAATTGCAGTTTGTGTGTCAAAACCACTTTCTCTGTGACATAAACTGGGTGGGGGCACATCTGTTGGTGTCTTAAAGCTGCTGTCACTTGCAAACACAGAGATGGACATGAGGAGGGTGCATGAGTCTTACCATGGTTCTCTGCACTTCTGTCTTGCTGGCTTTTCCTCTTCTGCTGTGCAGTAGCTCAGGGCTGATGTCAAAAACAAGTTGCTTATGCTCTCAATCAGACCAGTCCTTATCTTTCATAACAGCAGCTTGAGAAAATTCAGGAGAATTTTCCCTGTCCTGTCATCTGTCCCACAATTGGAGTAGCCTATAAAACATAACAAATGCTTAGTGATCACTTCAGAGGAGGGAACCAAGAACTCCCTTCCCTGCATTTCTTCCCATTTTAAGATGAGCATGGCCAGCACTCTCTAGCCTGTTCGTATGTCCAAACAAGATGAGTTCTAAACCCTTTTTGATCTGTCCCCCAGAACCTCTCAGGCAGGGCAGGTAATTCCATTGAACAAGTTAAATTCTGTCTGTAAATTTGGTTTGTATTATGTAAACAATAGCAGCTGCTCCCTGCTCAGTAGTGTGTCATGATTTTTCATGCATTATCTTGTCCAGGATGATAGAAACTGTTGCACACCTATGTGCAGACCAGGCAGTTAAATTAGTTTAACACTCACATTACACCAAAGTCTTGATAACTGAGCTGGGAGGGATGTTACATTTAGTTTGTCAAAATGTCTCCTATCTGTTTGTTTTGCAAGTCAGGTAGCTGTGCCTGTACAACTGCCACAGGTCTTGAAGGAACTGCATGTTTATTCTTCAGCAGGTTTAAAAAATGTCAGGATTGACCAGGCCATGGTGCAGGCTGCCCTGAGATGCAGTGAAATGGAACAGGACATTGGCATAAAAATGGAAAAATAAGAGCAGTCATCTGTCCAGCCTTGCAAAGCACCATCAGTGTGAGGTCCTGTGTGGAGAATATAAATTAGAGATTTAATAATTGCTTGGATAAACACAGCAGGAAAATGGGAAAGCTTAAGGAGGACAGGGGGATGTAACAGCCTTAAAACTCTGTGATTAGCAAGAAATCTCTTGTGTATGAGACTGGGAAACCAGCACACCTGTGCAGCCTTTGGTGATCCTGATGGTGGCACAGAAGGGGTAGTTCATCAGGAAGTGGCCACACTGATGGAAAACTTCCCATCTGCACCATAAATGTGCCACTTGCACTGCCCATGCTGCCTCTGCCATCTCCTCCCTGCACCACTCGGTCACAGGCTCACTTCCACCTCAGTGAGGTGTGGGTGCCATGGGGGTACAACTGTCTCATGAGGGAGACTCCTCTGAAGCTCCAGGGTGACATCCTGCAGGGTGCAGGTGCCATCACAGCATGCTGGCAGCTCCAGGACAGGCTGTGAGAGGAGCCCCCCTTTGCCTAATTGCAGTGAGGACTGGGGGACAAGAGCAGGAACCAGGGCAGCAGCTGCAGCACTGGGAGGAAAGGAGAATAAGGGAAGAGAAACCTTGTGGCAGCAGCCATCATGCCAGGCCTGCAAAGGCAAAGAGAGGCGAGCACTAAGCCTGTGTGTTTATAGAGAGCTGGCCACCTGGCACAGCTCAGGGCAAGAGGATTATTGGATGCACACAGGCTCCTCACAGCTACTGGGTCATGTGTGCTTAAGCTCACCACGGAGAACAGAAGGGTTGGGCCCTGCCTGGAGCCAGGTGAGAAAGGAGTGATAAGAATCTCATCCATCACCTGCTTTGATTTCCTGGAGCCCTTCTGGACTGTGAGGGAGCACAACCCAGTGCTGGGGCAAAAATGTCAGGAGCTGATACCAGTTTGCTCTTACACCAGTGACCCCATCTGCCCGTATCAATTCCCTAGATTCCAGGACTCAGGCCCTGCTGCTGGATTCATCCCACTCAGCAGCCACTGCAGCTCTGCCCCACCAGCAGGGAAGGGGATCTGACAGTGCTCAGATTGACAGGGAAGAAGATGGCACATTAACTCCTCACATTGAAGCATTTGGTGTCACAGAGCAGAGCAGACTTGCCAGCCTATTTTAATTCCCAAGCGGATCAGAATTTAATCTGCTGCTACATCACTGCCTGCCAGGGCCTGTTCTGGCCAGGGAGCAGTGCAGGGGCAGGCTCTGCAGCTGCAGCTCTGCCTCCAGAGGCTCAGCAGCACAGCCCCCCATCTCCATCCTGCCCCAGCCTGCACGGCCACACTCATGGCCTCTTGGTACCCCCCAGGAGGTGGCAGGCATCTGGTGTCCAGAGAGCTGCTCTGAAGGGTCCACCAGGAAAGCCCCATGTCCCCCAAAACCAGCTGGATACGAAGTTATCCAGGTAAGACAGGAAGTTATGAATGCCATGGGGTGTGGTGGAGCCAGATGGGGAGGGAGGCTGGCAATCACCCACTCTCTGCCCCCCCAACAGCCCACCCCAGCAGCACTGCATCCCTGGCATGACCCCAGAGCACATTGTCACCAGCCAGTGGCCACAAAGGCCTCCCCAGCCACCTGCCTGCTCAGCATGGCTTGGGCCAGACACAGTGGGACTGAACAGCCCTCCTGCTCCCCTTTCAATCCAGGGGGGAATGGCGACAATGAAATCACAAATCAAGCCTGGGGAGGAAATGACCCCACTGCCAGGGCAAACCACATGCAGCTGTGTTGGGGGTGGTTCCTTCCTTCTTTCTTTCCCCAGAAGGGTGGGTCATCACAGCCCTCCCAACAGCAAAGCCAGGCTCTGCTTTTGGCTGATTCTCTCAAACCACAAAAGGGCCCCTCCCAGACTGGTAGAGGAGGGGAAAGCCACCCTCCAGCCCCAGCCCCTGACAGGCTTCCCCAGGAACATGCTTTCCTCCCAGGCTCTGGGGGATGGAGCTGGGCTGCTATCAGAGCAGACTGCTGGGGCAGTGGGTACAGCAGTGACACAGATGGTTTGTGCAGACACACACTGAGGCTCTGAGTGCTGTTCTGGCTGTTGTTGTTCACCAGCTGCTGTGCTGAGATGGGCAGTAACCCCAGCACAGCCTGGGAAAGGCAGAGGTGCTGCCCAGCAGATCTGGTGCCATCCCTGGCAGCCCTGCTAGCCTGCACAGAGAGGGAGGCAGGGACCCCCAGAGTGGGTGCAGAGCTGGGGACAGCCCCCACAGGCTGGTGGCCAAGGACAGGAGCCTGGCCCAGAGCCTGGGGGTGAACAGGGCTGCTGTAGCCATGGCTCAGTGGCACTGACTCCCCAAAGCTGCCAGACAGCTGCTTGCCCTGCTGAGCTGCCATGGTGGGAGCTGTCCAGAGCTTCCAGAATCCTGCTCCATGCCCTGAACTCTGCCAGTCCCAGTGGATGCCCAGGCTGGAATGGCAGAGCTCAGTGGGGTGGCCTGTAAGGCAGGGATGTGCCCAGGAGCACAAACAGACCCACAAATGGACACAGGCATGGATGTGCACACGTGTGGGGGGACACAGACACAAACAAAGGCACAGGGGCTGTGCAGTGTCAAGGCAGGGGGTGACAGCTGCAGCTGTATCACAGGCCCATTGCCCTCTAGCCTTGGGTAGCAGCACCCAAAACTGGGTGCATGAGCACAGGGCAGGCTCAGGGCTCAGCAGGGACCCTGTGCTGCCCCTGGCCAGAAGATACCCACGAGGTGGGGTGGTGAAGCCAGCATGGCACACTGAGGCACCAGCCTGACTAGGAGGGCTGGCAGCACCCACAGAGTCACCTGTGCCTGGGGGCTGGAGCCTGAGGCTCTGGCAGGGACAGCAGCCTGGGACACCGGGGCAGTGAGTGCCAGAGCAGGAGCCACAGCCCCTTTTACTGCAGGGACAGCCCTGAGAGAGGGCTCCCAGCTCCAGCACAGGGGCCAGAGCAGAGCTGATGGTGCAGGTCCCTCACCACTGACCGTGCAGTGACCCTGCACCACTGCCAATGAACAGCGAGAGATGCCAAAACCAAGCACAGTCCATCTGCCTTAATTAGGTTTGTTTTGGATACTTATGTCAGATCTGATTTAGACCAGACCAAAATCTGGAAAATCATCTCTCATGGATGCAGCCCAGCTTCTGGTCAGGCTTCCTCTGCAGGCCATTGCTGGCACTCCAGGAGGTATTATTTCCAAGGCCTTGACTGTATCCGCTGCTCTGGAACTTGGTGGCACAATCCCTCCCTGCACAGGGCCTGAAAGGCAGGACCATGGCAGGCTGCTGTGCTGGCCCCCAGGTACCAGCAGCACTGTCTGGAACTGGTTTGAAGCACTGCTTCACAGCTCCTGGCTCACAGTGAGCACTGGCAGCTCCAGCTGGCAGGTTTTGGGCAGGGATGTCACCCAGCACAGCTGGCTGGGACCAAGCACTGTTCTGCACTGGCACCAGCCTGGCACCCAGCCCATGACCCCAGGACAGTAGCAGCAAGACTAACAGGAAAAAGCACTTAAAAACATTTAATTTAATAGATTTAAAAATTTACCTTAAAATTACAGAAAGGCAGATGAGGTTGGACACAAGTACAACTACACTGCGGACATCTCACTGACACTTGAGCAAGATATTTACGTCAAACAGCATGGTGAGGGCAGTACCAGTTTGCAAGCAGTGAGTACCAGAGTACTGTGAGTACCAGAACAAGTTGCAGTAAGCCTTCCTGCAGAGCTCCTGCCATGGCTGCCAGGTACAAGTCTGGCACCTGGAAGGCAGGGAGGAGGTGGTGAACACAGCCACGTGGCAGATGGAATGAATACAGATGCACCATCATGTGGGGCCTCCTGTGCACAGAGAAAGCAATTTTCATGGCCAGGGGGCTGTGCTGGTGTCACTGCCCCTCTGTGGGACTGGAGGGGGGCAGAGACCAGCCCTGGGCCACCAGAACTTCCACCCAGCCAGGTGACTTCCCTGTGAGGGGCAGAGGCAGCACATGACCCAGCTCTGCAGTCCTGACACTTTTGCCAGTAGGTAGGGTCAGAGACACAGACACCAAATTAAGGCCTATAATTTCCATACTGTTCTAAGTCCTCAGTTTCCTCTAATTGTACTCCCAGTTACCTGTCCACAGAGTTCCCAGTCATTGTCCTACACAATACACCCTGTGACTATAATCACTCAAGCTTCACAATATCCAAATAGAGCTCAAGAACATTTCATGCTTTGGTACCGCATGGATTGTCTAGTATCAGTGGAGGTAGTTGGTAAGATAACTGTTTCATGATCATCCAAACCTTAACATACAATGCAAGTATCACAACAAAAAGCAAAAGGATTAGCATCAATAAAACAACACCAGGGTGAAGCACTCAGTTGAAAATTCTGGTAGCTGTAGGCATCCATCTGAAAATAATGTCCCACCATCCATGTCTCCATCACATGATGGATTTCTGCCATGCCATGATGGACAGCAATCAAAGCCTTTTATCCATTCTCCTGGGCTTGTTTCAGCAAGCCTCGGGTCCGTGTGTTGGAACAGAACCTTTACCAGTTCATACAAATGGGAGTAAAACTAAAAATCTTAATTTAAAAAATATAAAAAAATAAATAACTAAAAGCCTATCATTGCAATAAAGTTACAGGTACAAACATTGGAGTGACTACTTATATCTTCAGTAACATTATCCACAAATACAACATCACAAGAGGTTCTCTTGCATCTTGTCGTACACAATCTCACAAAGTGTACCACTGACTTTTTCAGATCCTGGCCAATAATTTGCTGTAGGGTATTTAGTATTACATCCAAAGCAGCCAAAGCTAACAAATTACTATTGTGAATGTTATTCCAAAATGCATCTTGCACAGAAGAATCCAAACTCAATCTAAAAACTTCTTAGAGTCCCCTGAGTCTAGGGTTATCCCTGATGCTCCCTGGTCACGCAAGCATACCACCCAAGAGACAAGAGGTTCCCCTGTTTTTTCCTAAACTGCTCAAATATTTAATTTACTTCATGCTGAGTATAATCCTCTATGAGTATCCCTCCTGATCATTAGCATCTAATTCTACAATTTGTCTCCATGCTGGTCTCACATCTACAAATTCATCTCGGGAACCAACCTCATCAGAATCCACAGCAGCCCAAATATCTCCATTCCATCCATCAGGATCCCACTGCACACCGGCCTCTGCAATCACTGCATGCATTTTCTTGTGCTTCACTTGCCCCCTCCTTTCCTTATACTGAGCTACTCTAACTGCAGCCTTCTCAGCAAGTCTGGTAAATCCATCTTATCACCAAGCAGCTTATTTTGGCATTTTAGCATTACAATTTGATTCTGCAACTCACATCTGTTGGTTCATGTTAGAGCATTTCAACAACTGTTCCTTTTGTTGGTGTTTTGTTTGTTTGATATACTGTTAACAAAATCCATCCTTGCCTTTCCAAATCCACAAGTTCTTTTCCTTTTTTAGTATGTGATTTTTGGATGCATTTCAATACATCCAGCAGTTCAACTTCTTTTAACTTACTTCCCCATTGCTCACATGGTCCTCCAACCTTAGCCCACTTGAGGACCAGTGAACTATATGGAAGTTCTTCCCATCTGGGAATTTCATACAGGACTGGTTACTTTAATTTAGATTTTAAAAGCAACAGTTTGTTCTGACCCTGATGACTATGCTGATTTTGTTTAGCTGGTGAGTAGGGTCAGAGACACAGACACCAACTTAGGGAACAGTGGTATTTACTACAATGGAAAACTGCAAAGAATCACAAAAGGAGAAGCTAAGCAAGGCACCTAACCATGAGCAAAGAGTTGCACAGGGACAAGCTGAGCAATGCTAATCATTGCTAGGAAAGAATGCCTACAGTGATTAAGGAAGATCCATCACACACCATCCAAGCCCAAGAGACACCAGCTCTGGGGGGAAGCTGTCACAGCCAAGGGCTGGAGAACCACGCCAGGAGCTGGGAGCTCCTGCAGTGCCTCCTCCTCTGCAGGCCACGAGGCTCCCCCACTTTGCTGTGACAGCAGCCCGGGTTTTACACTGCTAAACAAACCAGCTGACATAATTTCTAATTTCATTTTCCTGTCAGCTTCCTCCCAAAGCCTGGCCAGGGCTCAAGGAGGACCCAAGGGAGTTGTCTTTGATGCTATATCCCCTAATTAGGCCAGATGTGGCCTTATGCTGTTTCTAGACACACGTTTTGCCAATAAGTACACCTAACAATACTTTGTTAATGAGTGGAAACATACAACATTTGGTTGGAATATTCATCCTAGGTCAGCTTTGACTCAGGACCTTTTGTTCAGACCTTAGTACTTCACTCTGGGACTCAGTCTCTGCAGGAGAGGGGATGGATGTACTTTCTGGATCATGATCTTGTCCCACAGTGGTGAAGAGGTCCATGAAGCACTGGTCCCCAGGCCCTCAGACCGCAGCAGCCCCAGGGCTGAGGTCCAGCCCAGGATGGTGCAGAGGTTTTTCTGCTGAGGCAGGGGCTGTTTCCGCATTTTTCCCTTCCACGCTGTTCCAAATCCCATAGGCGAAGTAAATAACGAAACCTGCAGGACAGTTTCCATAATGAAATGTGCAATGGTGGCTTGGCAGCACTAACAGACCCCCAGGAGAGACCCGTGGGCACTGCATTGCCCAGCACAGGATACCTACCCACAACCATGCAGATGGCAAACCGCGCCCAGGTGCCCTTATCCAGCTGGACCATCAGCAGGATGTTAATGAAGGTGCTGAGGATTGGCACAAGTGGCAGTAAAGGTACCTACAAGGGACAAGAAGTGCTGTGTCAGCTGTGCCTTGAGGGACCAGGCTGGGCTCGAGGATGCTACTGGCCAATGGCAGAACGCCGTCCCTGCCACAGCCCAGAGCACCCAGGCACTTCCACACTGAGGACTGCACCTCAGAGAGACACATTTCAGGGCTTTCCTGGTGACTGCCTCACAGCAATCCCTGGCAAAACCTGCAATGCCCAGATCCTGATGGAGTCCAGGGGGTGCAGACACCAAGATGCAGGGGGTTGCACTCACTTTGAAGTTTAATCGTGCATTGCTCTGCGGCTGCCTCCAAATGATGATGGTGACAATGAGCAGGGCCACGAGGAGCAGCACCAGAAGCACAACAGAGCCCACATTGGCATCCTTCAGCGCAGCCACATTGAGGGTCAGGACCACGCAGATGACTGTGATCAGTGCAGCTGCAAGATAAGGGGTAGTCAGGAGACTGTATGGCACATGGCCTCCCTGGGGCCCTGAGCCTCACCCACAGCTCTGCTGAGGCACCCACTCCTCATGGCCAGGTCCACCATGCACTGCCTCTAACACCCACCCCAAAGGAAAGGGGTTTGCTGGAGGCACCTCCCAGACCAGCAAGCTGCAGGGAGCCTGTGCTTGGCTGGGCTTGGACCCAGCTCTGACTCTCACCCAGACCTGGCTGAGCCACCCCACTCTGGCTGTACAATGGAGCCATTGACAGACGGATCAAACCCCGCTGGCTGAGCCCAAGCACTCTCAAGGGGCTGGGGACTGCCCTTGCTGGTGTCCAACGTGGGTCAGGCTCATCACAGGGATCTCCCATGACCACCTGCACATCCCTGGCTTAGCACCCATGTCCTCCACCAATGCCTGTGGACCCCAAACCACACCTGTACCCTGCACTTGGCACTCTGCTTAGGGCTCAGCACCTGCTGGCACTGCCAACAGCAACTGGCAACCCGGCCCCTCTCCTCTGCCTGGCATGCTCACCATCCCTTCCCAGCTCTACAGACAGGCCAAAACACCCCAGGCCCTGGCAGGAGGGGACACCAGCAGCCAGTTCCCACAGACTCACCAATGACTGCGACACAGACATAGACAATGCGCCCTGAGAGCACAGTGGGGGTGTCCCCAGGCGGGTTGAAGAGCGTCACCAGGGACAAGGTCTCTTTGTGCTGGGCACTGGCAGCAGTGATGGCTGGGTTCATGATCACTCTCTCCTCCTCCTTCCCATTCAGCTCCAGCATTTCCACGGCCTTCGGGGAGTTCGGCTGTCTGGGCTGGTACCTGAGCAGGTAAGACAAGCTTGCAGCAGAGCCCAAGCAACTTCCTAGCCCAAGGGAACAGTGGGCAGCACCTTCACATCCCTGCTGCTCCGGCAGTGGCCCCGCGACAGCCACTCCAAGGATATGCCCAGAGTCACACACAGGCTCTGGTCAGCAGCCTCCATCTTGGGGGCTTGACACTTCCCCAGGATGCATGCCCCTGGAAAACAGCTGTGGCTACAAGCCCCCAGGACGATGTGAGGAACATCCACCCTGGGCACCGCCAAACACGAGGAGTCACGCACCGGAGGATGAGCACGCACACCGCCACCAGGGAGTAGGCCAGCAGCGTGCCGATCGACATGAGGTCCACCAGGTCCTTCAGGTCAAGCAGGAGGGCAAACACCGCTGCAATGAGGACAGGCAGCATGAGCACAGCTCCAGACCACATGGAGTCAAGATTCCCATCTCTTCCCTCATCCTGGGGACCCGCAAACACCGCCACAAACCACCGCAGGGCTGGGTTTGAGGAGGTGGCCAGGAGCCTTACCTGCGAAGAACCCCGAGACAAAGGTGGCGATCAGAGGGGTCTTTCTGCCACTGTGGATCCGGGAGAGGAACTTGAAGAGCAGCCCGTCCTCTGCCATGGCATGGATCACTCGGGGCATGGGAAACATGGAGCCCAGCAAGCTGTCGTGGAGAGAGATTAGGCAAGCTACCCACACCTACCACCCAGAAGGGGAAGGGACCAGCTCTGTGCCAGGAGCAGGACAGCAACTGGACAGAGCAAATCCCCAGCCCAGCCAGGTTAATGCTGTCGGTCCCTGGGCTGTGCCCCAAGCAGTGCCAGGAATAGAGCCAGTCCTACCTGGTGGAGAGGGCACAGAGCGAGCCAACAGCAACGGCGTAGCGGGCGGGCTCCCAGCCAACCGCCTTGAAAGCCTCAGGCAGAGGGCTGCTCTTGTTCAGGAGGAAGTAGGGCACCATGAGAGTCAGGGATGCAGAGACCCCGAAATAAGCCACAAAGCAGATGAGGAGGGACACAATGATGCCAATGGGAATGGAGCGCTGCGGGTTCCTGGCTTCTTCCCCTGTCCAGACACAAGAGGCCACATGTGCCCCACTGCACTGCACAGCATGGGGCAAGCACCCCCAGGGGATGAGCCAGAGTAGGGACTTTCCATGGCAGCACAGGACTGGGGAGCAGCAAGCAGGGGCTGTCGGAAAGGAGGGGTCCCTGGCCACACTGCTGCTGCACTGGCAGAAGGAATGGAGCTGCCTGGCAGCCTGGGCTTGCAGCCAGCCCTTGGCCATGCCAGCCCTCCCCCCCCACCATCAGCTCCCTCTCCCTACAGAGCCTGTTGAATGAAGAGCCTCCTTGAATGTGTGCTCAGCTTTGCAAAGGTGTGCTGCACCAGGCTCCCAGCAAGGGGCTCGGCAGCAGGAAAGGAGGAGACTGCTGGGCAGCCCCTGGAGGCAGGGTGGCACAGGCAAGGTCAGGCAGAACAGCCTGTACCAGCCACCCACTAAGTAGATTTCTGGGGTAATGAGAGGAAATTAAGAGAGCTGCCTGTGCTCCAGGAAGCAGCAGTTTTGCATGAACCCAGTCATTTGGAAAAAGGCTGCCTGAGGCTGGGAAATAACCAGGAGACACCAGCAATTCCCAGCACTGTGGCGGGCTCGGCTCAGCACTCAAAAGGCTCCCTGCTGCTCTGGGAGCTGGCTGTGCAGGCAGGGTGCAGCCCTGCTCCCACCATGTGGTGTAATGAGCCACTCTTCCTGGGGCAGGGCAGGCTCTGAGCCCTTTTGTCTGGCCAGCTGAAGACACAGACTCCACAGGGAAACCTCCCAGGAGCGGTGAGACCAGCTGTTTTCCCACACCATGTGGGAGCATCCTCCCCATCAGCTCCCAACCAGCTGCTGGCTGTGCAGGGGAAATGCCCACACCACCCTCACCCAGGGCAGTACCTGTGGTGGCAATGCAGTCAAAGCCCACGAAGGCATAGAAACAAGTGGCAGCGCCGGTCAGCATCCCTTCCAGCCCAAAGGGGAAAAACCCACCAGAGCCAAAAGCTTTTTTCCTGGAAGAAATGCAGGAGAGCAGATACCGTGAAGTGCAAGGACAGCAGGGCCTGTGCCTGCCCTATGCCAGATCCCAGTTGCTCTACTTACATGTCATCCGGCTTGTCTAGCAGTGACAAATTGACACGGCTCTCCTCTGAAAGCTGCCAGTTCTTGATGTCTCCCTTGATGAAGCCAGCAATGATGACAAAGCTCAGCACCAAGAGGTTCACAGCTGTGAAGATTTTGTTCACAAGGGCAGATTCGCTGACACCAAAAGACAGCAGTACTGTGGGGACAGAAGAGGTGAGTGAGGACCCATCAGGCTCCTGTGCCATCGCCCATGGTACCATGGAGCCACTCTCCCGCACACCCACCAGTAAGCAGCAAAATCAGGATCAAAGCAAAGAAGTCTGGATGCTCAGCCAGCACTCCTGGCACGTGCATTGGGATGTTGGTGGCGAAGAAGGTGGAGATGTGGTTGCCGATGATGTTGTCAAACGTTGCACTCCAGGCTCGAGCCACACTGGCCGTACCTGGTTGATGGCAAATCTGTGCATTAGTCTGAGCCCAGGGCAGACTGGCACCAGCCACCCACACCTGAGCACCCACCTCCCTGCTGATCCCACCCCACACCCTGCCCCCAGAAGCCCCCCATGGTGCCAGCACTGGAAGGAGCCCCACACAGGCTGCCTGGCCTCGTACCTATCACATAGGAGAGAATGAGGTTCCACCCGGCTATAAAAGCCCAGATCTCGCCGACAGTAACGTAGCTGTAGAGGTACGCAGAGCCGGCCTTGGGGACACGGGCCCCAAACTCTGCATAGCAGAGTCCAGCCAGTACCGATGAGAAAGCAGCCACCAGGAAGGAGAGGACGATGGAGGGACCAGCCATCTCCTTGGCCACCTCCCCGGCCAGCACATACACACCGGCTCCTAGTGTGCTGCCCACCCCCAGGGATATGAGGTCCAGCGTGGAGAGGCAGCGAGCAAAATGTGTGTCATCGGAGCTCAGGTCCACCATGCGCCGGCGGATCAGCTTCTTCCCAAAAACGGTCATTTTTTCCTTCAACATCTTGTCTTCTCCTCAGTGAAGCTCGGCTGGTGAAAAGCCCTGCAAGAAAAGGGAAATGTGAAGCTCAGTGTCCTTCAGGGAGCAGGACTGGCACTGCAAGGGGCAGAGTAGGCAGTGATGCCCACAGGAGCCTTGCCTACCCTCCTCCCAGCTCACTCATTGGCACCACGCCCCTGCCACACTGGTTGGCCAGAGACAGTGGTGGGGCACCCTCCAAGGCACTGTGGGGCTGCACACGCCCTGCCTGCACAGCCCTTGCCCACAACAGTGAGTCAGGGACGAACCAGTCAGTCCATGCTGGGAAATGCTCATTGCTCAAGCCCTGTGTGGTCTCAACCATAGAGCTCATAGGCGCATCCCAAAGCCTGCCCCCTGCTTCCCAGGCTTGGCAGTCTGGAGATCTTTCAGACCAAAGTTGACGGCTGGTACATTTCTCCAGCCTGGAATGTGGGCAGCAACGATGTGGAGACAATTCCTCCAGCACAGGATTTAGCAGGCTGGGATGGAGCCATTCCTTTGTTGCTTTTGGCATCTCCAACATATTCTCTACAGGGATGCATAAGCAGACAGACACACAGCATGGGTTCCTGGTGCAAGCCCCCTGCCTGCTAACAGTGCTTGGTAAGCAGTCTGCAAGCTCTACAGGCTGTAATCACCCCGAATGTGTGACATCCCCACTCCTCTTGCTAACAGCAACCACCTATCCCCAAAAAGCTCAGAAGATGAGCAACCTGTGAAGCAGGCATCCAGCACAGAGGAGCTGCAAGGAAAGTGGTTCCCAATGCCCATGGCCACAGCTGGCACCTCTGCCCGCACCGAACCATCAGCCACCAGTGCATTCTCCCTGCCGGTTTCTCCCTTCATCGGCAAAATGAGAACACTCCATCCACGTGCCCAGCACCGCATGCCACACTACTGTATCAGCCTAAGCACACAAGGATAACTTTGTGACCATTTCCATAGCGCATTATCAGGATCACAGCGGCAGCCGCCAGCTCGGCTGTTTCCCCATAACCAGCAAACCATCCTGCTTCTTCATAAACCTCCTCTCGAGCTGGCACGTGTCACATTCAGCCTTTACCCAAGAGCAACAAGTCCCCCAGCACCAGCACCCTCCTCAAACACTACCTGGACAACTCTAGCTGCCTTCCCCAGCGCTGCTCAATCGTTCCAAGTACCTCCAGCAGCCGGGCTCGAGATCCTCATGGGTCAGGCGGCAGCAGGAGCCTCCCGCTGCATCCCGGTGCCTACCGCAGCTCCGTAGCGGCT
>NW_005054314.1:7645564-7646006 GCF_000277835.1 Geospiza fortis
CCACCCTACTGTATCAGCCTAAGCACACAAGGATAACTTTGTGACCATTTCCATAGCGCATTATCAGGATCACAGCGGCAGCCGCCAGCTCGGCTGTTTCCCCATAACCAGCAAACCATCCTGTTTCTTCAAAACCTTCCCCCCAGGCTGGCACGTGCCACATTCAGCCTTTACCCAAGAGCAACAAGTCCCCCAGCACCAGCACCCTCCTCAAACACTACCTGGACAACTCTAGCTGCCTTCCCCAGCGCTGCTCAATCGTTCCAAGTACCTCCAGCAGCCGGGCTCGAGATCCTCATGGGTCAGGCGGCAGCAGGAGCCTCCCGCTGCATCCCGGTGCCTACCGCACCTGGGAGGCGACTACCGCCCCCCGCCGCGACTTAGCGTCGGTGTGGGGAGCTGTTAGCTCGGGACCACCGCCTCAGCCTCCGGGGGAGCATCT
>NW_005054314.1:7646367-7651705 GCF_000277835.1 Geospiza fortis
CGGCTCGGCCGGCGGGATTGCGGCTGCTGCGGGCAAGAGGCTAGGGCAAGGCACCTTGCTCCCTGGGGAAATGCCACGGAGGGAGCAGCTGAGGGTGCCCCGAGCCCAGCTGTGCCATGAGAACGGAGCCTGGCCCGGCCAGCTCGGAGCGAGGCGAGGCCAGCCCGCTGCGGGGGCTGCGAGCGGAGCTCCGCCCGCGCCTTGTGCGGGGCCTCTCCCCGTTCTGGGAGCAACAGGCACTAAGGGATGGGAAACGCCATTCCTGGGAGAACTGCTCGGCAGCCAGGAGCGAGGCACGGGCCAGCACCACGCTGTCCCGCACTCAGGCTGGGAGCCGCCCGTCAGCGGGCCGCGCCTGACGCACTCCCGTGTCGTGAGCGCCCGTTCAAAGCGGCAGCGCAGGGAGGTAACCCAGCCCCTCGCCAGCATCATCGACAATGCCCTTTTTTCCTCGCTAGCGAGGAAAAAAGCTTGTCAGTCTCTTGCAGAGCGGAGGGGAGCAGGGCAGGGCAGGCGGGAGCGCTAGGCAGTGCCTCCCCCGCATCCTCCGGGTGGGGGAAACGCCTGGAAACACCAGCTCATGCTTCTAACTGGAAGCGGGGGCAGAGTTGCGTCGCTTCTCAGAATCGAGGAACTGCAGCTCAGCACCCCTGACCCCATGACGAAGTAAGGTCATTACTCTGACACTTCCCACTCATTCCAGGACTGACAGCTGTAGGCAAGGACCCACCTGGGCAGCACCATCGCCGAGAATGGTCTCAGACAGGATAGGCAGCACCACGGGCACAGCAGGACTCCAAGCATGGTCACCCTGTCCCAGACAAGCAGGCGCTGGGTACCCAGAACAGCAAGGAGGCAGATTACATTTTCCTATTTCCAGAAACCTTCTTGCAACATCAGGCATTGGGAGGCAGTTTCCAGATAGGAGCATCATCAGGACACCAGAACATGTCTCCAGTTCCCAAACCTCACGTGCAGCTCCACATGTCTTCCCAGTGTCCCATCCTCACCTCCCAGTCTTACTGCTCCCCATTCCCATCATCCAGGGCCCTGATCCAGCAGCACAGGCCAAGGGCTGGGAGCAGGCAGAGGCACGGACCAAGACAAGTGCATGTCTCAACAGGAGCAGCAGGAAGGCAAATAGTGGCAAAGCGCACATAGCCAGCATCAAAGGAGGGTAGGAGATGGCTCCAGCACATAAAGGGAGCCAGAAACCCTGCAGAAACAGAACAACATCAGTCCTTGGATGCCCCCACCACCTTCCACAAATGAAACATTAGAGTATTTCAGATTGGAAGGGACCCATAAGGACCATTGAGTCCAGCTTCACCCACGAGTTCTTCTCTGTTTACAAAGAGCAGGGCACTTTTTTGAGTCAACTCCCTTAACTTCTCGGTGCAGGTACTATCTTCACCATGCAAATAGATGGAACACACAGCATGTTAGGGCTCTCTGCTGCAGATTGTGCCAGCACTGGAGCTGCCCCAGCAACCAAGTGCCAAGCAGGGGTGGGAGACAGCCAACACAGCTTTCCTGTGCAGTCACCCCTGCACACAGACCAGGGCAGTGCCCCAGGAAGGGGTGTGGGCTACCTGTGAATGTGCATTCCAAGGCAGCCAGGAACACCAGCCAGAAATAACAGGAACAGGCCAGCCTTCCCAGCCCAACCTCAGGGCACTGCCAGCACCAGACTCCCCAGTGCCTCACCCAGACACAAGGCAGTGCAAGAAGGCGCCTGCATCAACTGAGCACAGAGAGAAGGCAGCAGAGCAGGGCCAGCATGCAGGAACAGTGAGGGACTGGACTGAGTCCCAAGTGCTGCTTCCCACCATGTGCCCCTAGTCACTGATAATAAAGCAGCAATAAATAGCCAAAGCCTGCAGAAGTCTCATGTGCCATCAGCCAGCATTGGCTTTTCCCACATCCAGTGTGAAGGTGGTCTAAGGAAGAAACCTGCCCATACAGCTGCCTACCACCACCATACATCCAAGCATCCCACCTGGAAGTATCAGTTTTGTTCAGAAATGCTTCCCCAGAGCCACACTGTACCTCTATCCACCAGCACCCAGCTCCTCCTTGTAACAGACCTCAAATCTCTGGCTAAGCAAAACCAGCCATAGCCAAGCACAGACCTGCCCTGTTCACCCAGGGCACTGCCTCTACCCAAGCAGACAGCAAGCACCACTGCAAAAGACAGCTTTATTTTACATACAAGGAGTTAAAAAATTAATTAACTCAAGAGCTCTACATATATCACTGGCCCAGGGGCTCACACAGCTGGACAATGGCTGTTGTCTGTCCCCATGTCCCAGCTGTCAGTCTCTCTCCAGGTCACCACTGTCCAACACAGCTGCATCTTTCAGACAGATTCCTGGGAAGCAACATCAAAGCAGTAATACTTCTGGCACTCAGCACCTGACCCCTGGGAAAGGCCATGAGCTGTATCCCTCCCACCTCACAGCCCTCAAGGGATCACTGGAGCATCCCTGCAGCCTGCCCAGAAGCGAGTGAGGGAACAGTGAGGGAACATACCTGCTGCTCTGAGCTGAGCCTGCAAGGAGGAGATTGTCTGCTGATAGACTTCACACTGGGCAGTCTTGTCAGCTGCAGACAGGAGGCAAGAAGGTGTGTGCTCAGCCCATCCTAAATACCTCACACCCAGACTCTCTAGGGCAGCACTGAGATCCTGCTCTACCCCCTAAACACGAATCCAGCCCCACTCCCACAGAGCTGCAGGCCCTGGGCTCCAGGTACAAGCACAGGGGATGTCACCTGGACTACAGGTGTCCTGCAGCCCTTAGAAGAGCCAACTCCACATACCAAGCTCGCCCTTCACTCGTTCCAGCTCTTTCTTCACACGCTCCAGTTCCTGGGACAGCTGATCACCTGCAGACTGGCAAGAGCAGGGTGTAAGTGTGATGCAGGGAGTTGCACCCACCCGACAACACAGCCACAGCACAGCCCATCCTCTGGAGGAGCACTGCAGCCCATCCAACACTCCAAGCTCAGCCCCCTGGGGGCCACTGCCAGGGCACATCCACCACGGGAGCAGTGCCTGGCAAAGGAGCTGCTGTAGGGAGCATCTGCCAGCACCCAGGGGAAACAAGAATGCCTTTGGCTGGCTGCAGCCACAGAGTGAAGAGCCCTAAAACTGCTGGAAAATGCACAAACTTATTTTGCAGGTAGGAGATTTCCTAACTTGGGAGATTCATCTTGCAAACTCTGCACACTCCATCCTGGGACCATGTCCTACATGTCAGGACATATAAAAGCGACAACACAAGCCACATGAAGTTTGCATGTTTCAAAAGGCCCTTAGAAAATCTAGCTGGACAGAAGCCTGCACAGAGAGCTGGTAAAGCCAGGCAAAAAATGCCCATGGACTTGTGTGAACCCCAGAGAAAGGCTGAAACAGCTCAAGTGCCAGACAGAAATTGGCAGGTCCAGGTCTCATCATCTCCTACTTCTGGCATAGCTGGCCCAAGCCAGAGACTGAACAGTGCTCTATGGTGACAGGACGCAGCTGGCTCTTACCTGCTCAGCAGGGACTGCATCTTCACACCCTGAAGTCAGGCCAGGGGCCAGCTCACTGGACAAAGAGGACTCCACACATTCCCATGTCTGGTTATTTCTACCTGTGAAGAGAGGTGTCAGCATTAGAAACCTGCCATCCTCAGCCCCTCTTCAACCTGGCCACAGAGCTGCTCCAGATCAGGGAAAGACAGAACCTGTCCAAGAGAGCCAGAAGTCTCCCAGCACTTCCAGCCCAACAGCTACAGGCCAGCTACTGGCTTGGCCTGTATGGGTGCTGCTGCATGGCCTGGCTCCCAGCAGCTCTGGGCTGCTGCTGGGAGTCTGCTCTCCCAGTGAGGGCAGGCAGCTGCCCGGGCAGGGTGGGACAGGGCTGTCGCAGCAGAGTGGGGAGAGCCTCCTGGCCTCCCTTCCCTCTGCAGGGCTCAGCACTGCGGGCTGCCCAGCTGCAGTTCCTGGGCAGGCAGCACCCCCTGCCTGCAGCACGGGCTGGAACACCCTCAGCCAGGGCCACACCTGGTCAGCCAGGGCCCAGCTGGGGAGCAGCACTGCCCAACAAGCAGCTGCCCGTGTTTCTCCACGCTCCCCCCAACACAAGGCAAGAATCTACACCTCCATACTGCTCACCTGCTCCCAAGACAATGCTTGCTGCAACCAGCCTTTCTTTGCTCTCATCATTTTCCTTCAGCTCTCGGGTCCTATTGCACACCAGCTCCTCTGTAGTTGATTCTGAAGTGACATCCAGGAAAGGAAAATAAAGAGCATCAACCCCTGCTAAGAGACTGACCACGGCCACTCCCTCTCCTATCAATGAGCCTCAAGCACCAGATATGTTTGGATTCTTTGCTGGATGCCTCTCCAGCAAAAGTGGGAAAGGACTTCACCCAGCCTTGCTTGCTTTGCACTTTACCTCCCCTCCTCTGAGCCCAAGCACATGCAGTATCCCCCCAGTCCATTCCCCAGGATGAGCTTTGACCCTGCAGCGAGGACCTGGATGTTCTTCCCATGGCAGCAGTGCCCCTTCTCCCATGACTCTGCAGCCTCTGAGGCTTCTGCCAAGACTCACCTTTAATGAGGCAAAAACGCTTGGAGGAAATCAGTTTTTCCGGAGGCCGCAGTGAGGAACGGGAAGCCACAGTAGGAATTCCTGCAGAAAGCTTTGAGGAGGGCTGTTTACAACTCCCAACCTTGGCAGCAGCTGTAGTGAACAGTAAACACAGAGGCCGCTATTCCCAAGCAGCATCATTGCACCTTCTTCAGGCAGGCCGGGGCTCAGCCAGGTTGCCTGCCCTAGCAGCACAGGCACCTGTGACCCCACAACACCACAGGATGAAGGCTTCAAACTCAACAGGCTGCCAGCCCACACTGGCGGGAGGCCAGACAGTGTTAACACACCCCTCGGGGTACGAGACTATTTCCTAGGCTCCTACCTGTGCCGCTCCCATGGACTCCCCACTCCCCATGCCCTGTCCCCTTCTTGGGCTGCAGCCCAAGCCCTTCCCCTTCTCCCTTCTAGATGCAGCACCGTAACCTACGTGTTTCCCTGCTTCGCGCGAGGCAACCGGCAGGTGCAGAATTACTTTTCACCCCTCTGGCCCAGGGAAGGAGTTTGGGAAGGCTGGAAGGCTGTGCCTGCTGCGAAGCCCCGCTGGCACGCTGAAGCCTGGACCTGGCAGGCGACGTCAGCTTCAGCGTGGTCCCTGGGGGAGAGAGGGGGTTCTGCAGGGCTGGCCGGGCGGTGCCGTGCCGGGGCTCCCCGCCGTGACCCCGCTTACCTGGGGGCCGCAGGAGCCGCGTTTCCCAGGCG
>NW_005054314.1:7652512-7657071 GCF_000277835.1 Geospiza fortis
GAGGCCACGGCCGTCTCCACCGGCACCGGGCTCCGCGCTGCCCCACGGCCCTTTCCGGACCGAGCCAGCTCCCGGAGCAGCTCCCTCGCGCTTTCAGCGACTTCTCCCCAAGAGCCACCTCTCGCCCAGCAGTACCAGTTCCTCACCAGAAAACAGAGGGGACGTTGGGAAGGCCTCGGGGAACATGCCTGGCAGGAACAGGAGGGCATCCACTCTGGGCCTGTGCTCCAAGAAAGGCTCAACTGTGCCACAACAGTGACCAAGCACTTAAACCAGCCAGCCTTGACCTGAGGAGCCCCCGAGCTGAGGCCTAACCTCACTCATCACAGCTGTGGCAACTGGGGGAGCCTCCAAAGGACACTTGTGCTGCAGCAAGTCACAGCCTCATTGTTCCCTCAAGCTCTGAACACTTCCCTGACCACTCAAATGTTCTCAGTTCCACACAAGTGACTGCCTAGCTCACTGCAGAACAGGGGAGAACACACAAAGAGCCACTGCCACTTCTCCTGCTTTGTAAGCAATGTCTAACCTAGGACTAACTCCCATTTTCTGCTGTCCTTTTCTGGAGAGGTGGCCTCACTCCGGGCCCCACTGCTGGGCTCCTCCAGCTGCAGCCATCACAGCTGCATCCTACAACTGCTCCCACCAGCCTTCTCTTGCTCCTCCTCAGCCAGCCAGTCTGCTCCTCCCAGCAGCTGGGGCCCAGGATAAGGTCACTAGGCTCAGCCGAGCAGGGTGCTGCAGGCAACACCAGCCCAGCAGCCTATGCTACAGCAGGCTGTGGTGTTTCTTAAACTCTGGGCCAATGCATCACAGCACGTGTGGCTACAGCCCAGACTATCCCATCTTCCATATGCCAAATGGCCCACAAAGAGCATCATGAGAGCACATGGGATGGAAACCCCTCGAGCTGCCAGCAGCACCTTAGAAAGGAGGGGACACAAATACACCAAATAGGTCTGTAATTCAGGAGGCTGATAGCGGGGTTTGAGTAGGTGTTGGGTCTCAGCACTTCCAGACAGTGAAGAATGGGGGTTTCATGCAGGGTGAATGGGGTGGATGACAGACTGACACACCCAGGCACCTACTCACTGGTTTGGATAAACCTTACTAAAACTCTAATACCTGATATAATCACTGACCAACATGACAACTGCTATTCTTCAAAGTCTCCTGCAGAGATGCTTGGGGCTGCACAGACAAGGGAGTGAAGGTCATCTCTTATCTTCCTGTACAGGGAGAGAGGCAGCTCCTACACCAGAACGCCATTAGCAAGTTCCTGCTCCACACCTATCCACATCTGCCCCTAGATGTGGGACAACACACTCACTTGCATAAATCTTCACATCTTTAGGCCACGACCACAGCCCAGTAGAACAAACTGCTGCCAGTTACAAAAGAGGAAAATACTGAACAAACTGGGAGGTTCAAGAGAGGAAAAGCTGGTTCAGAGAAGACAGATTTAGTGTAAAAATAAATGTCATTTTTGCAGGAGGGAGGGTGGAATGGAGGAAGACAGTGCCAGGTGCTCCTACTGGCGCACTTTCCCTGGGACGTAATTCCTATCAATAGTCTCCTCTTGCAGGAACATATGTAAGCAGCGCTCGTTCTGTGCCAGTGGGTGTCCAGCAATTCTGGAAGAAAATCAGATGTGGAGGTTAGCACAGCTGCCTCCAAGACCCCCCACACCTCTGATGTGTGCAGGAGGGAGTCAGGCAGCCAGCTCAGCACACCTGCACCGCGCTCAGCCCAAGGTCACGCATGGCTCTGCAACAGGACCAGTAAGAGGAGCTTGAGCACAGGCTGTTCCCTTCCAGGCCGTGCCCTGAACCAACAGTACCATGCTGGTGGGTCCCTGTAGCACAGCTGTTCTGCTAATACTCACTATGCTCTCAGGAGAGAGCACAAAGCACAGCCCCCACTCAGGGCAGGACTTGCTCCAGTTCCAGTTTCATTACGTGGCTGCAGGTGCCACCCTCCAGCACTGGCACCTGCCAGAAGCAGGTCAAGACTCAAGACTCTCTCACAGTCAGCCCACAGCCAGCAAGAGCTAAAAAGGCAGCACACAGCAAAGCCAGGACATGAAGCTTACTTGTTAATAAACTGTTCTAGGCCCTGTCTCCGCTCCTCGATGAAGGACTCCTCAAAGATGCCTTCATCTCCTCGGAAGGGAAGCTGTCGTTTCAAAGCTTTTCCAGGCAGCGGTGGCACTACAATCTGAAAGCACAGAATCACCCCATGAGCACAGCAGCCACCTGCCAGCAGACATCCTCTGCTGTTTGATGCTCATCTCCAGTGCCATCACATGGATAGAGCAGAAGGTGCCCACTGTCAGAGACTGGCTAGGTTTCATGTCTCAGAACATTTTGGGATGCTCGGCAAATGCCGGTGTGTACGTTTGGTGGGAGGGGCAGATCAGGGCTTGTGAAGGGCTCCACCCCCCAGCCCAGAGCCAACATCCCAGCCCGGCAGAGCTGTTCATCAATCACACACTGTGGGTGGTGCTAACCCAGCCCCCGAGTGACCAGAAGCTCCACCTTGGGAGGCGGACACGAAAGCCCTGGGGCTTAAAAGCTCCCATGAGGGACTTCCCTGGCCCTGCATTCTCCTTTCATCTCACCCATGCTGGAACCCTAGAAGTTGGTAGCTATGTGTGTTTTTCTGTACCTTTTCTGTCTTTCTCTCTCTTTTCCTTCTAATCATCTTTTCATGGAACTTTTCTGGGTAACATAGCAACTTAAGGTTTTAAAGGTTTCTAAGTTAAGCAGGATAACATTATGCGAAGTTAATAGTAATTTACTGCTAAGTAATGTTATAATAAATGTATCAATTCTTTTGCCAAAATTCCTTATTTTTGCCAGTAAACTTTTGTGCATTTGTAACCTCTTGAGAATATCTGGTTGGGATTTCTCCTTGCACCAAACTAAAGGAATCTCAGTTTAACCCCTAGATTTAAGTATCTGGGGTGCAACATCCACCATCACAGCCCCACTTCTGGGAATCTCAAGATTATTGCTGCAACTGTTCCCACATCCTGGAATAAGGAATGGGGAGGAATAGGGAGGACTGAGCCAGCCTCACCTTACTGTCTCGTTCCAGCTCATTCTTCAGCCACTCAAAGTCGCTGTATCGTCTCCTCACACACGACTCCTTCAATTTGAAGATGGGGAGGTTTGTCTGTAATGAAGCAAAGCAGCTTATTTGCAGGTTGCTCTGGAAGCCACACATATAACTGAAACCTGAAGCTGCAGTGAGAAAATCAAACCTCCTGAGGATGTATGATGGGAACACTCAACTTCCTTATTCAGGACAGCACAAACACCAAAATCCTTTGGATCCAAGCAAGCCAGTCTACTCAGTGCCAGGCATTCCCTCTCCCTTGAGTGACTATTTCTGGAACATGCCTCCTTCCCAGGGGCACACACTGGAACCAGTGCTGACAATATGATTGTCAGGAGAATGATCTTTTTTCCCGGCAAGTTTACTCCATTTTGAAGTGATCTACAAGAGAGTTTTGCAGCAGCCCGCAGAGCAAAAGAACATCTGACTGGACACTGGCTTCTCCATGGAAGGACTAAGTGAGGAAATCTTGCCCTAGCAACTGTTCAACCTTATCTACAGTCTTCTCCCAAAAGAGAGCACCCACCCTAACAGGCTTTTCATGCCCATTTGTCACTGGAGAACGGTGCAGCAATTCCTCACCTTTCTTCCCTGCCTCTGGAGTCCAACAAATGACAGCTGCATTAACTTTACCTTTACCCCATCAACACAGTCTGAATCTTTCCAGGAACTGAGGTAACAAAACCTTCTGATGGACAGCACTCATATATTACTGCAACACAATTAACTCTGTTCTTATGAGTCTGTGAAATAAACCCAGCTGCTTCCAGAGCATCTCTGCTGGTGTCAGTGGGACTAAGAGGTTCCCATTGCCACCTGCAGGCTGATGGGAGCCAAGCACCAGAGCAGAAAAAAGCAAACACCAATTCTTCTGAAAGGCAGAGGAGACTGAGCAGTTAAATCACGCTATAAGCAAAAGTTAAACCAGAACCACAACACATGCTAAAGGGACCTTGTTTTAGGGGAAGCTCAGTTTTACTTTTCCCATCTATCAGCCGCAGAGCTATGAAGGGGTCCCCAGTTCAGCTCGTTTAAGGTCCAATGAAGAGAACCCCGCTCAGCCTGCTATGCACACTCCTAGGCCACGGGCTCTTGGTAAAGCAGCCAGCACGCAGTGTGAGCAGCCCCACGCTACTGCCACCCAGCTCTCCTCCCATGCCTGAGATAAGCAGCTACGTGCAGCCATGCCCTGCTCAGCAGCCACCCAGCGGGGCTCTGGAGCTGCTGAGGCAGCACCTCGCTGTCCGTGTACGCAGCAGCCCCCGCTGGATGCCGGACGAGCCCATCAGCTCTGACCTTGAGCCCCGCAGGCTCGCCCCAGCCCGGGGCTGCGCCTCCTCCGCCCCCCGCTCCTCCACAGCGGCACCGCTCCGGCCCTACTCGGCCGCCGCGTCCCGAGCGCTGCCGCCCCTCCCCCGGGCGCACAACCGCGCACCGCG
>NW_005054314.1:7657491-7657801 GCF_000277835.1 Geospiza fortis
GGGCAGAGCCCGAAGCTGAGGCAGCCCGCTGAGCGCCCGGCTGGAAACCGGGGCGCGGAGCCAAGATATGTACACAGGGACTGCGCCATACAGCGTCTGGAGTATTGCCAGCCCCGGACGCTGTACAACGCGGGGAGCGCGAGGCCCTGGAACATGGTTGCCGCGACTCTGACAGGCAGATCGGGACGCAAGACCCATCACGCCTTACGCCAGGGAGTGTCCCGGAAATAGGCTCCCATCCGTGACGGGATGGCGGAGGCAGCATCACTCTCAGGCCGACCCGAGTGCCGCGGCGCACTCTGAAGCGGGC
>NW_005054314.1:7658740-7688739 GCF_000277835.1 Geospiza fortis
TGCTGGGGGTGGTTGTGGCATGGCCCAGCGAGGCTGCCCCTTGCGCTTTTTGCGTTTGGAAACTTTTCCGGGAGAGAAGGGACACATTTAACAGGCTGTGTCCATGGTTCTGTGCAGGGTAAAGCCTCGGCTGAAGGGTTTTAAATCGCAAGGCCGCAGTTCTTTGTCACGTGATTGTTAAAGCTCTGTATAAATAACTGTGTCATAGCAGGCGTGCGTGGCTTTCAAGAAGGGCTCTTGAAAAAGCATCCTGCTTCCAGGAACGTGATGGGGGCCTCTGCTGGAGTTTGGAAAAGGGAAAGCAATATTTTGCTCTAAAGGCTCAGCAGTGTCTTGTCTCATTCTGGAAATAGGTGTGTGCAGGGCTGTATTGAAAGAGCTCCAGACTCTTTCAGTTCTCTGCTTGTGGCGACCTTGTGCTCCCTTATCTTTAGTCTAAAGAGTTCCAGCAAAGAGAAAGGGAAATGTGAGAGCTGGCTTGCAAAATAGCCCCTCAGCCTTTCCTGTGGATCTGAGCGGATGCCATGGAGACTGGACTCTGTTGCTCTCTCACTGCAGACTGGAATTACACTCTTGTTTGCAGTATTTATTAGCAGTTCATCCGTGCTGCAGTTCTGCAGGAGGTTCAGCCAGCATGGTTTGGGGCTTTGGGCTTCCGTGACTCCAGCCACGTGTTCCTCTGCTTGTCTGACTGAGCAGTAGGTGAGGACAGAGAGTTAATTTCCGACAGTAAATAAATAAATAAACGTCAGGTTCTGGTAGGTTGGCTTTGAGCTGGCTCAGCTCTCTGAAGTGGCACACCACGTGGTGGTGTGAGTGCAAACATTTGCTCGAGAGGGTAGAAACATGGTGAGAGGGATGCAGCTGTCACAGCTTGGGCCAGCACACGTCAATACAAAACTTTTCACCTTTCCGTTTATCAGTCATTGACAGTTGCTAGAGTGCACCTAGTTTAACTAATACGGATTGTTTTCTGTTACTCATATATATAGGTTGGATTCTGCATACTGAGTTCTGATTTGGGACAGTGCTTGGGTTTTGGTGTTCTTACAGGAAGATAGTTCTTGTTTCCTCAAGCTAGGGCTGCTCTCCTGGTCCTGCTGCTCCTGCATGCAGTTGTGTTAATTTAACAGAACTGGTACATTTCCTTGTCAGGAATATGTCTGAGTATCTGTTGGGCAGTAGTGCCTGAGATTAAAGCTCATTGTGCTTTCTGAAATGCTCCCCAGGTACTGTGCTGAACTTGGAATATAGTGGGATGTACTGCTGGACTGGATGCACTTCTGGCTTAATCCACTATGGCTGTGCTTTTGTTATACCCATTCACGTGTAATGGGACCATCAGCCTTTGGTGTTACTCTGTGTTTTAATAATGTGTCACTTTTGGGGCATGTACAGATAGATTTCAGTTCCAAAAGTTCACTTTGAGAATTTGTGCATACATGAGTGAGATTCCTGGTCAGATGCTGTCGTAGCTTTTCTGTGATTGACTTTTTAGTGTGGTTTTTCAGCCTGGGAACAGACTAATTCTGGCTTTTTCTGGAGAAGAAAAAGAAACTTTTTGCCAAGAAAGATGAGGGCCGGCAGAACAACAACTGTGGTGGGAATCAGCCTGTCTTATGATTAGGGCAGTTTAAAGCTCTTGATTTAACCAGCAAACAGAAAATCATGATAGAAATACAATACATTTTCTTTCCTGCTCACTCACAAAATCCTGTTGGCAGAGCTTGGCAGGATGTGTGACCATGGAACTTACTTTTAGTCTTTCTTTCTGTTAACTCACAGTTACATGGGTTTGCAAGAGGTTTGTTTGTTTTACTGACCTTAGTCTGTTTGCATTCAGATCCCTTAAGTGAGGGGAGGTCAGACATTTACAGTTTTACAGATGGGGAGTCAGTCCAGTCAGTTCAATTTGACTTTTGTGGACTTGGAGCAAAATTAATAGGTGTATATTTAAGACAAACTAGATAAACAAAAGATGTGTCTTCACTTGAGGAAAGGACCTGTTTTTTTTTTTGTTTTATTCTTGTTATTTTTAGAGCTGTGAAGCTCTGTTTCCATGTTTTGGGGGTTTTTAATCTGTAAAGTAAAAGAAAAACTTCTTGAGTTGTCTTAGTGATTTCTCAAATTTGAGGTGGATGATTTTGCATTAAGGAGATAAATGTGAAGCTGCTGTTAAAGGTAGCTGTAGCATTTTGATGCCTGGTAAGATGGTGGTACAGCTCTAAAGTTCTGGCATTTCTGTCTCATTTGGACAGAGCCAAACTGATAATACATTTTATTTTTATGTAGTGCAGTTTAACTGAGAATTTTGATTAAGTAATTAAAATCAAGATGTCTTTAAAAACTCTTAATCTACTTTAGTTAATATAAACCCCATAAACTCATTGTTGTTTCATAATTAATTTAGAGCTGTCCTGCTCCGCTATACAATTGGGGGAAGTGTTGCTGTTGCAGCCTGCCAGGGTGTGACCTCCATGAATTCCGGAAGAATCTGTGTTTTCGAGGAAGATGGAGTTGGCTGTTCTTGAAGTGCTTCAAGCACCTTGTAAAGGACACATTTGCTGTGTGTGCAGTCTGTCCTTTCCCTGCAGGAGTTCAGCTGAAGTTAAGAATTAACCAGCCTGCAAGGCAGAAGTGTCCTTGTAGGGGCTGTTTGGGGCTTCTTCATAATCCTTCCCTGGGTGCTCTGCAGGGTAGGCTGGGTATCTACGGGTAAGAGGATAATTCCTTTTGGTTTTGAGATTACTTGCAAGGGGAAGGTGTTGAGGGTTTGGGGTAAAGTGCAAAAACCCTGCAGAGAAGCAGTTTGTACTGGTTGTTACATCCATGAGTATGAGCAAATGTGGCACAGTGAGGAACAAGAAGGACTCATCTTTCTTAGTGAAACAAGCTGTGTATTCTCCCCAGGCTCTTGTCTTTTCCTTTGGAGGAACAGAATAAACTTTAAAGCCATCCTATTCACCCTCCAAAAGTATGTCACTGAAACAAAAATCAGATGTCTCCTATGTATCTATGTATGCAACATAAAGATCAAATTATTCTGCACTATTACACGAATTATGGGAAGCTGATGTCACACTTCTGCATCCTGGTATCCCTATTTATTTCAAATGTGTGCATGGATATACACAACATGTGTACCCTCATACACATATATGTATAGTGTGTATGTGTATATATAGGAGCTGTATTATGAATATCAAGGAGCTGTATTATGAATTAAAAATTACCAAGTGTTCTGTTTATCTAAAACAGATGTCTAGCTCGTAATCTTTGTTAAAGTGGGCAGCATTTCCTGAAAAGCCTTCCGTTCCAGCCTTGGGTTATGTACATATTGCGTGTAGTTGATATTAAATGTTGACCAGATGGATCAGGAGACCTGGCTGGGTCTCAGTCACAGTCAGTCACTTCACTGGCTTTCAGTGCTGGCTCTGACAGTCCCCAGCCTCTCCCAGAGCTGTGGCTGTCTGATCTCCTGGCAGAGCATGTGCAGAGCTCCCTCAGGTTGGAGCAACTGCTCATCCTGTGGCCCTCTGAAGCTCCTCCATGAAAGATAATAGGCCAGCAGACAAAAGGAAGCCTGTCCATCTTCTGGGCTATTTCTGCTGTGCTGCAGCTGGTAGATTCTGCCAGGCTATCTTTATGCCTTGCAAATAAATTCCAGTTCAGTAGATACAAAATCATGTGAACACTAGTTTTGGCAAAGTTGAAAAGTTCATTGTTTATTGGTGTGCTGACTATCAGTCAGACAACTTTTTTTGTTTTTTCTGAAGTCAGATCTGCAAATAAGCAATGATAAGTTCCTAAATTAGGCACATTTGCTGTTTCTTTATAGCTGCTGGTGTGTCCCTGTATCCTTTAAGCTTATTTCTTTTTGCTCAGATTTGTCAAAACCTTAGGTTCTTAACTTGAACCACTAAGGGGCCAAATCATTATCAGGAGAACCTTCTTTAATTTCACTAAGAAACCCTTTACCTGGACAGGAACATCGGGTGGCAGTGCTGGGCTTACTTTGACTTTTGGTAATGGTAATTGCAAGATAATAGGATTACAGAACGGGTTGGGTTGGAAGAGACCTTAAAGATCATCTCATTCTATGTCCCTGCTGTGGGCAGGGGTGCCTGCTAACAGACCAGGTTTGCTTCAAGCCACATCCAGCCTGGCCTTGGACACTTCCAGGGATGGGGCAGCCTGTGCCAGGGCCTCACCACCCTAACTGGGAAGAATTGCTTAATATCCAGTCTAAACCTGCTCTCAAGTTTGAAGCCATTCACCCTCGTCCTATCACTCTACACCCTTGTAAACAATTCCTCTCCTGATTCCTTGTAGCCTGCCTTTATTTACTGAAAGGCTGCAGTGGTTTGAGAAGACATTCAGAGTATTTCCCTGTGTTTCCTCACTGAGCCAAAACTGAATTGATGCCATAAACCAAAAGGATGCATAAAACTTCAGCTCAGCATCTTGGCTCTGACCAAAGTGTAATTCTGCCCAGCTTTCAGCTTGGTGCAGGTTTGTGCATAGGTGAGGCACAGTGTGGAGTCTGGGGGTGTCTGTGCTGCACAGAGCCACTGAGCTGTCTGTGAAGGAAGGCTGCTCTCTGTGACTGTGTTGAGAAAGCCTGTAGTGTTTATTCCTAAGTTCACGTGCCTGAAAGGATACAATTCCCATTAAATCTTCTGGCACTAAAAATGAAGATGTGTCCTAAACTGAATTGGAATAGTGATGCCATTGCTGTCATCACTGATACATCATTTAAGTCCACCTGCTCTTTAATGGTGCTGCTCTCTGATTGTGTTGGTTTATTTTGGTTTCTTGGAAATTGCTGCCTTGCAAAGGGGAGGGAGGGTCTGTTTGAATCTTGTGTAGCTGAGAGTGGGTAGAAACTGCTGGACTCTTGCCATTACCTCACGTGCTGTTAGTGATGTGCTTAGTCCTGGCTGCAGGGCGATGTTCCCTGTCCCAGCTGCTGACAGCCCAACTGGCTTTCTTAAAGCAGGGGGGAAATAAAAAACAAACCAAATGAGGCTTGTTCAGGTGCCATACTGAGGAGTCCATGCTGGAACCCTAGTGAACACAGGTGCATATTGTCCATCATCTTTCTCTTAACAGGGTATTTTACCTTTTAATCCCAGTAGTCCTTAAATGGTCTGGCGTAGGTGAGGTGGGAGGAGGGCAGCGGGGCATGGCAAGGTGTTGTGAGTGGGAGAAGGGCTGAGTGCTGGGTGTGGAAAATGAGGCTGGTGGCAGTGCACAGAAGTAGGACAGTAGGGCAGATGTGGGGTCACCAGGTGTCCTGTATTCCAGGTGGAAGAAAACTGATGAGTACTCAGCTGTGAAGAGGGCAAACCATCACAGTGTAGCAACATACACTTAACCCTGCTTAAAGTGACACTAATAGGCCCTTCTTTGTTGTAATGCACTGAAGAAGCATGAAACATAAGATTTTTTTTTTAGTTTGAAGCCTTGTTGAGTGTGGTTGTTCCCCTCAAAAGTTGGGAAAAGCTCATTTTTTTGGTGAAAATTCATTTACTTCATACAATGCCTGTTAAATTACTTGAAGATTTTGCTGCTACTCTTCCATGCTCCTTGCCAATTTTTTTCTGGAAAGCTGCTATGCTGAATGATTATTCCTTGCAGCACAGCTCAGTTTTCCAGGCAGTTTTCAGAGAAGGCTGTTCCTGGGCTGCTGGTATTACTTGTTCCAACAAGTTTCTTCTGCTCTATCTAATCCTAAACAGCTTTTGTTGTGTATGCCTGCCTGTCTTGTAAATCACCTCAATCTTTGCTTTTTAGAGAGCTATGATCTTCTTCTTCTGGCCTCCCACTGAAAGATTACAGAAAGGAAAATGTTCTTCCTAAGATAGAGATCCCTGTCTGCTGAGCTTGGCGTCTGTGCTCGTGTGTGCCTTCTGGAAGGGGATTGCTGGGGAAGTGTTTCAACTCCCTGGCTCTGGAGCAGTTGTTTACTTGCTGGTGCAAATCTCTACAAGGAAGACTTTTTCCTGAAGCCTTTGGAGCCAAGTGGCTGAGACAGGCACTGACAAATACAGCAGGCAGAGTGTTCTCCCCTTGCAGCCTCCCAAGAATGCCATGGCAAATGATAATTCAGCACAATTATAGGCCTGGCACTGGAACGTGGCCCTGCACTGGGATGAGACCAAGTTCTTTGTATGCCTCCAAGGCAGTGAGAGTGTATTACAGGCAGCTGCAGTGATTGCATGCATTTTCTTTTTTTTTTCCTTCTGTCACTCATCCTTTAGAGAGACTTTTGTTAAGAAATCTGATCCTCTGTGGTTTGTAGTTTAAACTACATGATGTTTCCTGGGAGAATGGCCAGGAAAGGAAGGAAGCCACTGTGTCTCCTGGAAGGGTAGCTGCTCTGTCTTGTCTTATTGAGCATAGCTTGTGCTTGGCCCTGAGTGCTCTGCTAGCACAGGCTGTGCACCACTGCTGCATGGATGAGCTCTGCACAGGAACTTCCTTCTGCTCCTGTAAACTTCAGTTTTATGGTAGGGAGCCTCAGCTGTACCTACAAAGCTGTACAGTCTCCTGGAAAGGTTGTGATCTTCTGTAGTCACTTCAGCTGAGCATTTTCCATGGTATCTGTGGCAGTTGCCCATGAGGCTGACTGGGCAGAACAGTGGCTTGGTTGTGCTACCAGCTCCTGTGGTAATTCCCTGATGTGAGACCAAAGCACTGTTTGGTTCTGGGCAGGATCCACAGCAGCACTGATGTTGCTGCAGGGGCAGGCCTGTTTTGATGGTGAGAAGTGTTGTTGTCCTTTAACTGTGGCCAGGAGATTTTATCAAAGAAGAAGATTTAATGTTCTGGTAACTAAGATTTAGGGGATAGTTTGCATAAGCTCCTAGCCACACTTCTGTGGCTAGTCCATATATCCTAGTTTGAAGACACAGTGGTTATGACCCAGGGAATGGTTCACCCTTCAGTGTACAAGTTTGTCTCTAGCCAAACTTGATTTTTTTGCATACTATCTGTCCTTAATTTCAGACTCGTTTTGTCTGAATGTGGTTTGCAGGAATCATCTTTGATCTATGATGGATTTAGACACACAGGCTGGCATTTTTGTTATGGCAATGCTTATCATGCAGCCATAAGTACCACTATAAGATACCTAAATAAATAACAATATCCTTCCCTTAGTAGGGGCTGAAAATGTTCCTATGGATTTGAAGGATTCCTGCCTGCACCTCTTCCTTCAGGTCATGCTTCTCTATGATCAAAGAGTTGCAGAGTCAAGACCTGGTGTGTTTTGCAGATGCTTAAACCAACTGGGAGCCTCCCACGCTGCTGAAGTTGAGCATCTAAAAAGTTAATGTCATCTGTATCTTACTGGTGTGGGTTGCTTAACATCAAGAAAGGAAATATGTCAGGGTTGCCCGGGTGACTGAACTCTGTCATTTCCTCTTCTGTCAGGTCTGACTTGCAGGTCTGGGATTATTTTAGCATAATTGATCTGTCCCTGGCTTTCTCAGTGAGATTGGAGGGTGCCCTCCATGTGTTGAGTGTATTGGATCACTAGCAGGTGCATTCAGGCTGGTGGGTGTGTGGGTTCAGGTGGAGTTTGGGACACTCTGGGCTCCAGCCTGCAGCCTTGCAGCCAAACTGGGTCCTGCAGGTGAGCTGGGGCTCTGCAGTGCTGAGCTGCCTCCCACAGTCTGCAGGAGAGCTGCAAAGTGATGACTTAGGCACTGCACTTTAGATAACAGTTAACCCTGTTGAAAGAAATGTTCTGGTTTTTTAACTCTGCCTCCAACTACACGTTCTGTTTCTTCAGTTTCGGTGCTTGACCCCCATGGTGAGGTAGTTCAAAAAACAGAGATAAAAGAGGCAGGAAAAGTAGTTTCCAAGGAAGAGTAAGGCTGCTTTTCAGTTTGATTTGCTCTCTGAACTGCTTATAACGTCACAGATGCTTGTGTTACAGAAGGATGAGAGTTTGAAGATGAGGAAGGAAGGAGTGGTACAGCAATTATCTGTTTCTACAGCTTTGCCATTATGTCAGTTCAGCAGTAACATGTAAAATCACTTTGGGACTGTTTTATAAAAGGTACCAGGCTTCATTGTGCTCATGTGAATCCTATTCTTATTCCAAGATGTCTCATTTCAAGCTGCTTTTCAGCCAAAAATTAGTTACACAAATTGTCTCTTATGATACTCAAGATGCCATCATGAGTTCCCAGGCTACTTTCAGGAGAATAAATGAAGAATTAGTGACAACTTAGTGGTTCTTATTGCTGCAGTAGTGTGCATTCAAAGTTATGCACATTTACCTGGGAAAAGGGATGGGATTCTTTGGAAATGAAAGCAGCAGCCTTGCAGGAGACAGTGCACAGTTTGATTTACTTGTTTCAACACTTGAAGGAAAGGAAAGCTTTGTTTAGAGGAGATGCCAGGCAGGACTATTGTACAGCTATTACTGTGAACAGCTCAAGTAATAAAACTGTGTAAGGGCATTGACTGACACATGTTCCATCAGGCTCTGGCTCTGCAGTCCAATTAAGAACATGTGTATTCTCCAATTAAGAACATGTGTATTCTTTGATACCAGTTGCAGCAAGCAGCCAGTCTTCTCCAAATCCTCAACAGCCAAAGGTTAAAATGAAAGCTAAGCCAGGATGATTCTCAAATCTCCTTCAATCTCCATGAAATCTCTCCACTTTGCCTGTATTGTTAATTTATCTGCGTCTCCTTTTTTCTAGGACAGTACTTTTGGTTAGGTGGCCAAAATTAGCATGGGGAGGACTTTTCCGAGAGGAAAAGGGTGGGGAGAGGGAAAGCAGCAGACAGGAAAGAACTGTGTTGAGAGTTGGTGGAAAAAGATGATAAAAGCACAGTTAATTTGTTCAGAATTAAAAAGAGTATGCATGAAAACTGAAGGTTGTTATATAACTTAGTATGAAAAAGATATTGTGCTTGGACCCCTGTTGTTTTGCAATGCAGCACCTTTTAATCATTTGTAATTTGGCCATCCGAAGAAATTAAGTGCAGATATCAAATAAATTCATAGGCCTCAAGGGGAATTTATGGAGGATCTGTTCAAACAATGAGATCGTTGCTTCCTGATTCTAAAATTCTGGGGAGTTTATCAGCTGCAGGATGAAAATTGAGTTTGATGATGGTGTACAGACATGTTAGCTTGCAGTTTTCAGCAAAGCAAAAGGAGGGAGCTGGGAGAGGCAAGGAATGTGTGTCTTACCCAGAGAAAGATGGGAGAGGCTAAAACTGGCA
Organism: Geospiza fortis; assembly: GCF_000277835.1. NCBI lineage: Eukaryota > Metazoa > Chordata > Aves > Passeriformes > Thraupidae > Geospiza > Geospiza fortis. Next base: position 7,667,990 of record NW_005054314.1, read on the forward strand.
TGTTCTGTGTGGGAGTGCAGTATCCACTGAACATCTTACCCTGTCAGGAACATGCACCAAGGAAAGCACGCAGCCTCCTTGCACAGGGAGCCTGCCAGTCTCCAGGATTCTAGGACTCTTGTTCCTTGAAGTTTCTCTCCCATTTCTCCCAGTTTTGGGGTGTTGTTAATGGATGCACTGAATAGAAGTGTTTTGCCATCTCTCTTCACCCAGTCTGTTGGATACTGTTATGCTCTGCTTGACTCTGACTGAAAACTGGCCATATAAACATTAAAAAAATTAGCCAGGCTCATGCTGGGTAAAGGGATTGAAAAAAGGGTGGGAACAGCAATAGCTCAAATTCAGGTAGGCTCATGTTGAAATTGCAGGTTGTATTTTAGAACTTGTTTACTTGCTCTGTGACATGCCTAATTTTTTGCAGATTCTGTATGATCTTTAAAGTCTTTTGTGTTAGTATTTTGCTAGCTGAAAGCTGCTAGTTGTCATGGTAGCTTCACCCTTGATATTGCAGTGAAACATGGCACTGCTTGCTAGTGCTGCAAAGCATGTTCAGACAGAAATAGCAGGTTTTTATGGATAGCTTTTTGTTATAACTTTCTTCTCTGCATACTGTCTGAATGTGTTTAAGCTTGTGGGGTTTCTAGGTGGGAGGTGTGTCAACTGTCAGGTCCTCACATTTTGTGGGTTTTATTTCTCTTTTTTTCAGAACTCTATTCGACATAACTTGTCCCTGCACAGCAAGTTTATTAAAGTCCATAATGAAGCCACAGGGAAGAGCTCTTGGTGGATGCTCAATCCTGAGGGTGGCAAAAGTGGAAAAGCACCAAGGAGAAGGGCTGCCTCCATGGACAACAGCAGCAAACTTGCAAAAGTCAGAGGTAAAGCATCCAGGAAGAAGCCTCCTCTCCAGTCTGCTCCAGAATCCTCTGCTGACAGTCCTGGCTCTCAATTTCCTAAGTGGCCTGGGAGCCCGTCCTCGAGAAGCAACGAGGACTCTGATGTGTGGAACACCTTCCGGCCTCGAACCAGTTCCAATGCAAGCACCATCAGTGCCAGGCTTTCTCCTATCCTGACAGAGCAGGATGACCTCCATGATGAGGAGCTGCTTCCTTCTCTCGTGTACTCCAGTGCATCCAGCAATGTTCCACCAACTGTGACCGAGGAGCTCGAGCTCATCGATGGCTTAAATTTGATGTCTCCCAGCTCATCTGTGCTGTCCAGCCAGCAATCTGCCTCCAGTGGTCAGATCCAGAGAGATTCCAGCTTTTCCTTGCAGAGCCCAAATGCAGCTGGTCAGACTTTTGGCAACTCCCTGTTTAACCCTGTTGATATTTCACTGCAAAGTTCTGTCAGCCATTTCTCTGCCCCTCAGACCTTGGAAGCTCTTCTGACACCCAGCTCTCCGCCTCCAAGGGATGTTATGATGACTCAGGTGGATCCAGTTCTCCCGCAGACTGGTAACAGGATGAGCAGCCGAACTCTTCTGCTTCTGGGTGGACAAGCTGCCCAGAGTAAGATGAGCTCAGGCAATCCACGAGGAAAGCCTGCAGAGCAGCAGGCAGAACCAGTCGGTGCCAGTGTTTTGCCATCAACGCTTCCCATAGTGACATCTCCTCAAAACACTGCCAGCATCACCAGTTTGAAGGCTCCAGTTTCTGCAACAACTGCCCAGTCAGTCCAGCTGGGCAGTCCAGTGCTCCTTTCATCTGCCAGCCCTGCTCCCTTGGGATTGAACCAGGACAGGCTGCCCACTGACCTGGACATTGACATGTACATGGAGAACCTTGAATGTGATATGGATTACATAATCAACAGTGAACTCATGGATGGAGGACTGGACTTTAATTTTGAACCTATTCTGCCTACTCCCAGCTATCCCAGCACCTCACAGGCCTCCAACCATACCTGGGTACCAAGTTAACTTCAGGAGCACAAAAAGGTAGGTGTAGTTGTGTAAAATGCTACAAACAGCCCTGTCTAGGATGGTTCCTTTGCCCACCTCTGCAGCAGTTAAAGGAGCCTCTTTGAAAGCATAGTAAAAAGCTTTTGGAAGAGTCATGTTCCCTTTTAAGAGGAGAAAAAGCTGTTTAAAGGGGGGTGGATTTAGCTTACCAGGTAGTCAGCTCCTTTATGAAATAGAACAGCAAACTGAATGAAACTCCTATTGTCTCCTGTCACCCAAGATGACTCCATCACAGGACATCAGGCAGTGCCTACAGCTCTACAGTTGACATGAGAGCATGTGCTGATTCCATAAATAAAGACATCCACCAGTATGTACAGAGTGGTTGAACTGAGCCAAGCACACACTGTGTTTCTACCCAGGTTATTATTATCCCTGCAGAATTCTCTAGGATATGTAGTACAAAGCATGTTCATGTCATGGCTGTCTGCTTTGGTCTGTGTGTAGCAGGTCACAGTCACTCTTATCACATGTTCTGCCCTGCCCTTACCTGGGGTAGTGTCTGGAAAGTCAGGTAAGTTGGCTCACCAGCATTAACTACTCAATTGCTTCCCATTATTAGAATAGGAAACAGGAGTCTGCAGTGTGCATGGAGGTGGAAGGAAGAAGGATGTGTTAGTGCTATCCCATGTACTGCAAAGCTGCCTCTTCAGCAGTTTGTCATATTTGCACAAATTGTGTCAGTTTGGCAAATAGTGTATATGACAACTTTAAAATATCTTATTTTTTGAGGCAGTGACACCCTGACTTGAAACACTTAAACCAGAGGCAATGGAAGAATTAGGGAACTGAAGCTGAAGTCCTGCTTCACACTTGGAACTCAGTTAGCTGATGGAAAGTAGACAGGCTGGAGCACAGGCTGGATATTGGTTGGCAAGTGGAAGCCTTGCCAAGAATATTTCCTTTTTAGGAGGCAGATATGGTATTTGTTAGTGTTGCAAATTCAACTGCTAATACTGTCCAGCTGAGCAGGCAGAAGTAAGGGCAAACTGCAGATACAGCTTCATTCTGGGAAGCCCTTGAGCTTCAAAATCCTGTGGACAGAAATGATCATCTTCTTGGCCTTAATACTCTTTCCTAGGCACCTGAGTAACTTGGAGGTGGTTTGGAGCAGGTGACCTTTGTCAGTGCAGCCATTCTCTACAAGTGTCTTGAGTCTAGACAGAATAAAATGCTGTCCTTTGAGCTGGTGTTACTTAAACTGTGTGAACATATTGATGCATTACTATATATTGAGGTTTTAAACACAATTTAACTCCCCCTTATTCTAAGTCACATCCCACTGCTTATGATGTCGTTTCTTGGTAGTGTTCTTCTGTTTGTGCCTAACAGATCTCTTTATTGCAGGGAGAGGAGGATCGGTCAAGCTTTTCTGTTTTCTTGTGGGACTTTTTATAGTGATGTGTGTTAACTGTGCATTTGCTGAATTACTGAGTGTCTTAATTTAAAGATCTTATCTTCAGCTGAAATACTGAAACTCAGTTTCGATTTCAAATTTTGGTTTCGTAATTTGGTTGACAAACTATGGTATCCTTCTGTGTTAGGACAGTTTGCAAGTTAGTGACAGAGGGTGTGGCTTTTTGAGCAGTGTTTCCATTGGATATTGTCCTGAGCTTTTGTGTTGGTTTTGTTTTTTGTTAGGGTTTGCTTTTTTGTTTTTATGCCATGCTAGGGCAGGCCATTATATTTGTGGACTTTTCAGGGGTAAAATATTTTTCACAGAAGTGTTTTCAAAATATATGCAGGCTGTCCTGCACTCCTTGGCCAGGTAGATAAGACCTCTTTTTAAAGCATACCAGGTATAGATTATTTTTTAGGAGTGTAAAGCAGAGAAGCTGAGGAATTATTTACCAAAGGGTAGGGTCTAGTGCTGTTGAAAATGTGGATATAATCAAGTGCTTAAGAGGGAGAACAGGAGCTCTTAAAAGCATGGTTATGTTCTTGTTCCATTTTATATTCTATGTGAATTGCTTAATCAAAACAGAGGAGCTCCTGATGTTAAAACCCCTGGATTTTCTTTGTTCCACACATGATACTTTGTGGGAAATGTGCTGGGCATGAAGGAGTGAGATCTGGAGCAAGTTCTGAACCCCCATTGTGTTTGGGCAGAAAGCGTAGCTCCCACGTGCCTCGGTGCTCTGGTCACAGCACTGCTGCCCCAGGAGGAGAGGCCGCACCCTGCCAGTGTGCTTTGCTTCGAGCCTTTTATTCTGTCCTTAGATTATGTTTGGCTTTTGCAAAGCTTTTCTGTTTTGCCTGTATCCTGGAGTCCATGGAGTGGGATGAGGGAGAGCTTTTTCCCTGAAGGAGAGGAAGTATTGTGCAAAAGGCTGCCCAGAGAGGTGAATCAGGTTTCCAGCAAAGGGGGAGCAGGGCACGTGTGGAGAGAAATAGGAATGTTCCTGGGAAAAAAGGCAGAATGTTTTCTCAACGAGTTACAAAACCAAGTGAGCTGCAGACATCAGTGTCCGTGAGGAGGTCAAAACTCTGTCAGTTGCCCCTTAATGCAGTGAGTTCCTAGGATCCCTGTTTGGAAATCACTGTTCAGGGGAAGCTATGTATTGCTCTGGTGTGGCAGGCATTTTTCCTTTAATATCCTTTCTGTTACTGTGCTTTCCTCTGTGTTAAATTCACATTGGCAAAAGCTATTCTTAAGTGATCACTAACATAGAGTTGTTCTGAGTAGTTCCTGTGGGCCTAACTCGTGGCCTTCTGGGTCAGTTAGGGGTATAATGCTGAGCAAAAGCTGTTTATCAGTTAAATCACAGTGATCACATTCTGATTTGAGCTGCCAGAATGAAAGGGAACTGGGGAAATATTTCTCTTTGTAGACAAGAGGATATCTTTAGGAAAGAGTACTTAGTCTTATCTGCAGCACTTAGGAAGATAGGAGCTAGTTGGTGTTACCCTTGGTGCTCAAAGCTCCCATGATTCTATCCTCTTCTTGCAAGTTAAATGTCAAAGAGCTTGTCCACAGCTTCGCCAAGAATCTGTTTGAAGCCTGCCTGTGTTTTCTTTGCATGGACATTAGAGATCAAACATTGAAACTTGGTCTCTGCCCAGCACTGATGCAGCACCCACAAACTGAGCTATTAACCACAGAGGAAGACAGCATAGAAATAGAACTGCCTTTTTTGTGAAGTGCTATAGTATTTGTCTCACTGTTGAGTGTAGAATCCATTTAGTCTTGTGGTGGATATTATTTTTACTTATTCAGTTAGACTCCCTATGGCTTCAGAGTCTGGAGAACTCTTTATCCCTTGCCCAGTTTGGTCTGGATTCATGCTTTTTTTGCTCTATCGAATTCCCTTTGCTCCAAACATTGGATTTTTGTCTGACAGAACATAAATAAATAAAACCCTCATAAACTTTCAATTTCCCAAAGCAGCCCATTGCTCTGGCTTCTGTTTTAACTTACTGTCTTTTCTTGTTCGGGGCTGATTCCCTTTTGTAGTTTTGGGGGTTTTTTTCCTTTTCACAGGTTTATTTCATGCTCACTGTTACTGAATGCAGCTGCTGGGATGCCCTACATTTATCTCGCTGTTTTGCCTTTCAAAGTGGATCATATACCTACAGTGGTGGTTTTATGTCAGTGTCCTAAGTCAGCTTAGACTTATTCCAAGGCTTGTTTCAATGAGCTGTGACAGCTTTTTTGAGGTGAGGCAGAAGACCTGAGAAGAGATCTTCAGACTTTTGGGAGATTGAGATATCTAAAAATGTTTAATTATTTGGAAGGTAAAGACAGGATTTCTCTAAGTGGGTGAGCATAAACAGTTTGTGTGTGATCTTTAAAAGTCTCTTTTACAGTCTTTTCCTTACCAATTGATATTTGTGGTTGTTTAAGGTGAAGAGTAATTTTCCACTTTCCTGCAATGCCTCTAGTGTTAGCCAAGTCCTTCTTTAAACTTCCTTATCTTGCAGAGCTTTGTTGGTGCTGTCAGCTTACAGGAGGAATACTTACTGCTGACCTTTCTGTCTCAGTCCTACTCTGAAGCTTGGAGCTGAGCAATTGCATCCTCCACTTGACTCTCTGTTGATCAAGGTTTCTTGTGGTCTGTTTGTTCTGTAGGGGCAGATTGGTAGTTATTAACTCCTTATCTATGCATCCAGGATTCCCGCTGGAGAGGAGCTCTAACCAGTCACTTTTATTTTTCTTCTTCCTAGTGTCCTTCAGGTTTTGAACATTGGGTTCTGACTTCACTTCCCACCCCAGCAGAGAAGAGAATGGAGCATGTTGGATTCAGTTTCCCTGCACACCATGCCTTGGGCAGAAAGGGCTGCCCATCTGGGAAGAAGGGGCAACCTGCATCTGGCTGCAACAGGAAGAGTTTAAAAATAATAATCCTGTTATGTGCCATGACTCTTCCTACAAAACTGACCCTGCCTTGGACCACCTGGAGAAACCCATGTCCAAAGAGGAGCCCTGGTAAAAACCTGGGCCAGAAGCCTCTGTGCCAGGCAATAGTGTTTTCCTGTGTGATGAGTTGGGTTTGCTGGAGGAATCTCTCACTGGCTGTCCTCTCTCTGCTACGGCAGAAAGTCTCCCAGTGCCTCGGACTGGTGGAGGGCTGGCTCTGCTCTCGCTTGGCTTGCCTCATGGGGCAAAGTAGTTGGACTTTCTGATTAAGCCACCAGATGTGCACTTGGTATCCCACAGAGGAATTGGTGGGAGCTTGTTGGTAGAAGCCCTGTGGGAGAAGGGTGTGCTGTTTCAGGGGTTGGTTTCAGTGTGCCCATCACTGGAGCATCCATCATCGTTCTGCAGGGAAGGGTGGTTCTCGTGGTGTAGAAGGCTTCCAGCTGTCCCCCTGGGTGGAACAGGAGGACACTGAGTTTTTCACTGTGCCAACTGAGCCCCATTGAATCAGAAGCATGTTTTGAGAAGTCCCTATGCTGTTCTCAGCACTTTCCTGATACACCAGGCTGCTGTAAAATAAGCACAGGTGCTAGTAGCTGCTTTCTGGGACATAAAAAACATTGTTTTGGGTTTGTTTTTGATCTGTCTTGCTACAGCAGCAAAATGGAAAGCCTGGGTGTGGCCTTAACAGAGCCCTGGTTGCTTTTCAGAAGGGCATTTTCTATAGATGAAATATTTTTTTACTAATCTGGGAACTTTCTACAATGAACATGAAGCCAATGTAATGTGTGTCCCTATTATGCATCTCTCTCTCTGAGAAGGCAACAGTGACAGACTCTTTTTCAGAGCTGTATTAGGAACAAACACATCTGATGTTTGATGATGTATATAATTGAGGGGAAGAAATTGGCAGGTCCCCGTGGTTTCAAACCACTGTGGGGAAGAGTTGTACATTATTGTAATCTATATGTAAAAGTAGGTGCAAATTACATAGAAGCTTTTCTAAACCTTTTTAAATATATATTATATATTTTAATTGAAAAACGAGATTATTGGATAAAAAGAAACAAAACACATTTGCTGCATCTGTCCCCTTCATACCAGATAACACTACAGTATGGGAGGGGGCAGGCCTAAGGCATTTTGGGCCAAGAAGCTGAAAATGTTGGAAAAGTGGGAAGGACACAGCAGTGTGACTGGGGAATGGCTGCTCTCCCCAGAAGAGGCAGAGGGAAGGTGCCTGGCAGGGCTCTCAGGAATGCTAATCATTAACAGTGCTGTTCTCAGCTAATCCCTGAGTAGCTGCCTGCAGCTGATCCACAGGACACATTCCCTGGTCTGCTGAGGAGATGGTGTGGACTGGATTGTGCTAGATCTGCTGACACTCTGCATAGCCCTTACCGAGGGCATGGTCAATTGGATTTGGTAGCTCAGTTTGGTTTCTGAGGGGTTTTGTTTTCTTGCTGAAGCTTCTGCTACTGCTGGGGAACTTGAAGCCTGTAGGCTCACCCTCAGGGGTCCACCTGGGATCCTGCTCTGTATTCTTGCAGAATAGAAATTAGGGGTCAAAAGATAAGTTCAGAGCATTAGTGACATGTTCCTATCACTGTTTTGGTGTTTGCAGTGGCAGGATCTGTGGGAGACATGATGCTTTCATGGTGTTCTGGTAGGCTTGATCTGGCAGAAAGATTCTCCAGTCCTTTTTGAAGGTGGCTTCAGTTCAGAAAGTTTGTATTATGCAGTGCAATGAGCCACAAGGTTTCACCAGCTTTTCTGCTCTGTTTTCATTTTCATTTGAGTGGAGATTGGAACAGGAGTGATTGCCTGGTTACCTCCAACAAGGAGTCTTCAAAAGTCTTATCTACAGCATGCTATGCCATCAAAGCCTTGAATAGTTTGATAACCTTTGTTTTGAAGGCTGTCTTCATGGCAGACTTCCCAGTGATGTTTCACATTTGCCCACAATCTACATGTCTGGCCACACCTCGTTGTAACAAATAAACAAAAAGGCAGTTCCAAAGCTGGGATCCCAGAGTTTGTACACTTGAGGCATGGATGAACATTCTCACTGGAGTTAATTCATTACACAAGTGGATAGATGCCCTTTCACAACACTTGATGGCACGTGCCACACGTGAGAATCAGCCACTCTGAGCTGCAGTGAACAGACTGGAGAGATTTATATTATTTGGCACAGAGTATGCTGCCTTGTTAGCTTGGGTCCTGAAGGGAACTTGATCCAATGATGTACAGAGCAGGTTGAATGGCTGCCCAGGATTCACAGCCATGTATCAAAGGACAAGACACCAGTAAGTGTGGTCATGTTAAATGTGAATCTCTGGCTCATTTCCCGTGAAAATGGAACTCAAAGCAATAGAAAAGACAGTATTAGTAACCAGTGCTTCAGACCACATGGTGAGCTGTTCCTGGCTGGGTTGGTCTGTGGGAAAGAGGTGCTGTCTGCAGGCTGTTACAGAGTGTCCCTTAACTGTGACAACGCTGGGAGCTGGCCTGATCCCTGTCTGCAGAGAGCCTGGCCCTGGGCACTCAGGTACCACCCCAGGGAGATCTGGCAAAACCTCAGCTGGTTCATGTCCTTGAGCTGATCCTGCTGCAGGAGGTGTAACCCCAGGATCCATCATGGTTAGTGCTCTGGTGTGAATTCAGAGAAGACCCTGTCCTTTGAGTAAGGAATACAGCACATACCTATTTTTTTTCCCATATTCCCCTGGCCATACTTGTGAAGATAACACTGGAGATAGGGGCACCTCTGTCTGGAGTCCAGCTGTACCAGGGTCCTGGCAGTGACATTTCTGCCTTGTAGCAATCTGTACAGGTGGTTTGTGTCTCCTCAACACAGCAGGAGCTGTCAGTGGTTGAAGAAGCTTGAGAGTGCACCAGTGCTGAGAATGGTGTTCAGAAGACTCGTGGAGTGCTCAATAAACCATGAATGTAATGCTGCAGGCTCAAGCAAGCAATTTAACTTCTTTTTTGTATGTTTAGCAGGATAGCTTGTATTGTGGGCACAGAGGGCAGGGATGCAGAGAATTTAGGAGTTCTACAGACACTTCATTTTCATGAACCTTGAGCTGCTTTAGCCTGAGATACTTCCTCATAGGACACAGGAGAGATTGAAGTTCCTAAACTGCTGCTTGCAGAAAGGCTGTACCTGTCAGGGGGTTGCTCAATACTTGTCCAATTTTTTGTATTCTTGCCCAAAGCATTTGCTGCTTGCTGCTGCTGGAGCCCAGGTCATGTCTTGGTGGCTCTTCATGCTGCATTAGCACCACAGGCCCCATACTTTGGGTTGGTTTTTGCTGTAATGAAGGATTGGGGATTTTGAGAGCAGCTGTGAGTGGGGTGAGAAGGGGAGGGGCCAGTGACATGGAGAGTGGTGCTCCTGGGTAAGTGCCTGAGGAGAGTGGGCAGGGGACTCTTGGCACAAAGCATTACTTTATGCTGTGTTCCTTGTCCTCCCTGAGCTCAGGCAACAAGTTTCTCCATCTTCAGAGGGTCAAATGCCATCTTACACAGCATTGAAGCCACCATGCAGCTCAGGGCCACAAAGGATTCAGGTAGCTAGGCCCATAGAGCTTAGTAGAAAGCAGACTTGTTGCTTTTATTTACACTTGGGTTTAGCAAATTGCTTGAACTTTCTTTATAATTTAAGCATATTTTACTTCCAAGCATGTACTTCCAGCTTCATGTGAGAGCTTGGAAAATTGGAAGCTTCTGGGAGCCCTTAATTTTCCTTGCTGGTGTGTCTTAAAACCATGTCATCCCTATCCTGTGCTGCTTTAAGAACAGCAGTCAGATCATCCTGATGAGAGGAATGAAGCATTCCAGAGCCTGGGTGTATTCATAAACAAGAGTCATAATAGAAGCAAGTAGCACTAATCAGCTTTTCCAAAAGAAATGCCTAGAAAGCTTTTATGTAGATAAGAATTTGTTAATTTTCTTACTTAGTTGCTTATTTAATAGCCATGTTCAAATGCTTCAGGGCTAGCCTTGCTCCAGGATTGAGTAACCTGTGTCTGGTGCCATGGGTAGGAGTGCCTTGGGAGTGGTGTCCTGGACTGCCACCAAAATGTAAAAGTTTGGATCCATTATTAAAAAAAAAAACAAACCCAAAGCAAATCAATCAACTTTGGGACATGAGCATCAACAGGGAATAGCTTAGGGCTTGCCTCAGTTGCATGTCTAATGAAAAACATGTTCTAATTAATGTGGGGAAAAGCAAGCAAGAGGTGACTTCTGAAGCCTGAAAGATGTGTCTGTGTGAAGGCTTGGAGCATGAGCTAACCCATCACCACACTTACCTGACCTTCAGGAAAGGGATCCCCTCTCTTCACTGGCCTGTGTGTCTTTCCCTGCACCTGATGTGTCTGTAGCTGATGGAGAGCAGTATCTGATGGAACCAAAATCACTCCTAATGCTGTGGAGTACAGCAGGGAGAAGAGGCAGCAGAAGCTGAAGGTGTAAGAGCTGACAGTGTTGCATTTATGGTTCATTGGCTGAGGCAGTGTTATGGTGTGTGGTAGAAGGGGATGTTCTGGGACACAAAAACAGCCCTGGTTGCTTTTCAGAAGGGCAGTGGTGTGGGACTGATGGTGTGGGGTTCCCCAGGGTGTCCTGAGAGGTTTGGCTCAGTAGAAGATAGGTTACTTGTCCTGAAAGCAGCCACCTTCATACAGCACTGGGGTGGTTCTGTGAAATGGTGCTTCCAGCACAGTGGAGTCTTCACCTGGTGCAATCCCAGGAAAGGTTTCTGCATTGCTAGCACAGATGTCTGCTGCACACAGGGCACCACTATCTGACACAGTTTCCACCACGTCCCCTGTGCACTCTTCCACCCATTTCTCACAATATTTTTTTTAAATAAACCTCTGCTTTTGTTTGCTCTCTGTAGCAGTGTAACTTCTGAACCATTACAGGCTTTGTTACCATCTGTGCTAGCAAGACTGTAGAATGTGCTAGACTAGGGGGGAATGTTTGAAAAATAAAAACCTGTAATCCTCTGCTCTGTGTCTCATCCAGTTTGTTCTGTTCTCATGGCAAGGGCCAGCTATTTCTCCTTGCCCTTGTCTTCTTTGCTCTGCCATCCTCACCTGTTGGGGTCCCCCTCAGTGGAATGCCCCTTAGCTGGCCAGAGGCAGAAGGGTTGCAGCGTGACACCCACAGAGTCTCTGCTGTGCCCTGCAGTGTGTGGAGCCCCTTGTTACAACTTGCTGGCAGTGCTTGGGGATCCATGGGGTGCCAAGCCCTAAAACTGACCCTGGGGAGTTGTAAATCCTGCAGGACTAGTCTAGAGTTGTTTCAGTCCCTTCATTTCTTGCCTTTCTAGACCTCAGTGCTAAAGGTGACTCTGTTTTGTATAACTGCATTCAAATGTCTTTGTGTGTCAGCAGCAGTGGTGGCAGGTAAGGAGATGAGAGAGAAATGAGGGAAGGAGTGTAGACTGTGGATTCCACTGGCCAGGTTAGACACACAGAGGGCAAGTTGGGGATGTTCTAACACTGCTGAGGGTAAAGGCTCATTTGTGAAATTGCACAATATGTGTACAGCCAGAAAACTTTAATTCAAAGCCTTGGATACCCACTATATTATTTTTGAATTCTATTCTTCACTACAGTTAATGTAAATAACTAAACTCTAAGGGGCTCTTAAGGGTCCTGCTTCAAGATTTAAGCCAGTTTACAAAAATGGGGAATTAGGAGGAGATCCTTAGGGAAACTCTCTGCCCCTCATCTGTTCCTTGGGTAATTAGGGCTTCTTGCAGGCACATAATGACAGGTGCTCTTGGAGGTACAAAATGCCCAAGATTTTGCAGCTGATTGGATCAAAGTGAATGTGTTCAAAACTTGCCTCACAACAGGGACCATGCATTTGCCCAGTAGCCATTAACACTTCTTTTACCTCCTTGAGCATTGGTCTGTGCCATTTAAGCATTGCCAGAGGAGAATAAAATGGGACCTGAATGCTTTGTCGCAGGGTTGCTTTTGATGGTGTGACACTGTTTTCAGTAGCCACCAAGAGTCCTGCTGTGTTCTGTGGTTTCAATGCATTGTGTTTGCACCTTTCTTGCAGTCTTGGACACCTCGTAGCTCTCCCAGCTTGTCCCCATAAGTATTTTGGCCTATGGGTCGTTGTCTGCAGAACAGCACTACATGAAACCAGTGCAAAAACAGCTTTTCTGCTCAACTGGGTTTCTGGCCACGCTCCTGCTTTGCCTCCAGCCCCTGCTGGTTGATGAATACCTGTGTGCCACCAGCGATGGGCTCACGTGTGGAAGCACAGTGGGGAAGGCTCTGCCCTCTGCATGTGTCCTTTGTGGTGGTGTGTGAGGAAGGAGGGCTGGGGCACAGGGAGATGGTGGGTGCACACTGCCTTCTCCCGAGCTGTCCTCAGCTCATGTGCTGTTATTTCCCCTTCAGAGCTGTGCTTAGAGCAGCAGCCAGAGGCCTGACTCTGACTGGGTGGGTTGTAGGAGCTGTGGCAGTGCCATTGCTGCAGTGGGACTTGGTGCTGTCCATGGGCTAGGACACACCATTCCTCCCACCATGCAGCTTGGGAGTGGCTCAGCTGTTACAAAAGCAGTCCTGGCTGCACCTGCCAGCACTTCATTCTGCTAGAGGCTTTGCAGGAAACTCAGTTACTGCTTTGGGCACGAGCCTGCAACCTCCCCTGGGTAATCCCCAGTACAGTCAGTGTCCCGCTCTCATGTGGAGGATCTCCTGGAAGGTTCCTGCAGAGGTGAGGCAGTCTGTACTCTGGCAGTTCTTGCAGCCACAGAGCAATAGGGAGGAATATCCTGGCCCAAGCACATGAAGGATGCAGGGGCCACCAGGACAGGGACCCAAGCACTGAAATTGCCAGACTTGTGGCATGCTGTGTGTGACTGCCTGCAGTCTCTCCTGGCCTTGCCAGCAGCTCTGCTTGTTTCTGGTCAGGCTTGAGAAAGCATGGAGCCTTTCATCTTACTGCTGTGGCTGGTATTTGTGAGCTGGAGTGTGTGGCAGCTCCAAGGCCAGCCCTTAGTGCAGGTGTAGAGATGAGGTAAAAGGGAGCCAGCCTCACATCACCTGGGACAGGCAGCCCCTCACCCCCAGCCAGAGCCATGCTGTCACTGCCTTGTCCCTGTGCTGGCCAGCTGGGGGTGGTGGTGGGAGGTGAGGTTGCTGCTGCTGGCAGCAGGCTGGGAGCCAGCCCAGGCTGCCCAGCCCTGCAGGTACTCTGCTGGCTTCCCCAGCAGTGAGCCCTGTGGGGAACTGGCTGCTATGGGTCATCCCAGCCCTGCAGGGGATGGAGCTGCTGTTGCAGGGACAGCAGGGAGTCTGGCAAGCTGGCTGGCATTGGTTAACCACAATGCTACCCCTGGCAGCCAGCATTACACCCAGCTGCCTGGTCCCTGCCCAGCCCTCACTGGGGCTGAGTGATAGTACAGCAGGCAGTACCAGCACTGTCTAGCCAAGCCTGGTGGCAGCTGTCCCAGCACCAGTCATGCTTGCACTGGTGTCACTGTTCCAGCACCAGTACTGACTCAGCTGGTACTACCCAGCACCAGTTGTCCTGGCATTTTGCTGCCCAGGCACCAGCTTGGCCCAGTACAAGCTGGCCTGGCCCCAGTGGAGGGAAAGCATCAGCAGCATGGATCAGGAAAAAGTTGTTCCTGGCTCCTGGCCTTGCTCACTGAGCGTCTGCTTGGGAGTGTGAGCAAAATGCTGCTTCTTCAGCTGCAGAAGCAGCACCCCCACCTTGGCCATGTGTGACCAGGTACCAGCCAGCTCCTTCCTTTGGCACATTCCACTCCTTGCTGGAATGCCACAGCTCCTTGAAAAACTTTCCTCTTTTCCTCTCAAACACACAATGCTGCAGCAGTTGCTTATCTGAGCATGGCAAGAGGACAGAGCTGAGCTGAACAGGATAGGTGTAGGCTCAGTGACCAGCTGCTGGCCATGGACCAGAGCTGTCAGTGCATGACCCCAGCCTGGCTGAGAATGTTGGGTTTCCTGACACTTGGGCCATCTCAAGTGCTGTGCTCAGCCAGACATTGCTGTCCTGCCTTCACAGCAACCATGCAAGTCTGGATCCCCTTCCCAAAATCTAGCAGAAATAAAGCACACATCCATGTCAAACATAATATATTTATAGCAAAAATAGGCTTTTTCTGTAGCTTCCATACACAAGGTTTTCTCCCCGTATATTTACGCAGTAAACAGGTCGACTGAAGCAGCGTGCACTGGCTGACTCGACAGCTGCCCTTGCTTCAGGCTCCCACTTACAACGGGTGGCTTCATTCCCCTTTGTGGCCGCTCTCTGGAGCCTGCACTGGTGCCCTTGTACCTCTCCAGCCAGGGAGCAGCCCAGGGAGATGGGAGGAATGGTGGTGTAGCCCCCCAGGCAGAGAGCAAGGCTGGTGGACAGGCTGCCTCTGTTCAAATGGGGCAGTCCCAGGAGTGCCCCCCAACCCACATTCAAGGAGAAGCTTCCTGTAGCTCACCTGTGCTGACCACAGGCTCCTCCACCATGTTGCTAAGCAAGTGACTGGGCACAGGACCTCAACCTTCTCATGGTGGTAAGATACAAATCACATTAACTCAAACACATTAACAAGCCTCCCTTGTTCCTTCTGCCTCTCTGCTGATGGGAAGCAAAGGAGGGGCTTAGGACTGCCAGAGTCCCCAGCAGAAACCTCCAGTGCCTGAACACTGTCAAAGACCTTCTCATCCCGCTGTCGGAGAAAGCAAAGCACGAGGATGCTCTGCCAGCAAGAGCTTCACAGTTTGGAGTTTGCTGGGTCATCTCTTGTCCATCCCAGAAGGGTTTGGCACATAGACCTAAAGGACGTAACACACAGGCAGCAAGTGCATCCCCTTGCTGTCCTGGGGAAGGGCCCTTGCTAGGAGCCAGCACTCTTGCTATCTAACCCTGCAACTCAGAACATTGCAACACACCCACATGCTGCCTGCACTGTTCCCAAGTGAGAGACACCACCCCAATGAGGACGGGTGCCCAAGCGTGGCTTTGCAAGCAAAGCAGCCACTGCAGCACAGGGAAGGAAGCCAGTTGTCCCCTCTGCCCTCCCTGTGCCACTGAGGCTCCCACAGCACCCAGGCAAGGAGCATCCCTCTAATCTGGCCCCAGTCCCCTCCCACTTCCCTCTCCCCCATGTTTTTGGCAGTCCTCCTTGGACATGTTCAAGTCTCCAGCATCTCAGCAGCACGGACTTGCCTCACAGTTTGGTAATTGCACGTAACAGGGCCACTCAGTGACCCCCACAAGGCGGGGGGGGAACCAACAAAAAGGAACAATAGAGTCAAGTGAACTAAATCAAGGAATCCCTCGCCGTCGGTCCCAGCGTGAGGGTCCCGCACGAGTCCAGGGACAGAGGAGGCTGCCGGGCCCTGCAGCAGCTCCAGCATTTAGGAGATCATGTACTGGGTGATGGCCTGCAACGCGTACAGCAGCTCTGCCTGCATCCGGGCTTCCAGGATCAGCAGGTTCACGTGGACCTGCAGGAACACGGAGAGGCTCAGGCAGCTGAAGTGTGCTGTGCTCAGCGGTGCAAGCAACTGCCCACCTGGGCAAGTGAGTCTTGTCATCAAAATGCCACCAATTTTTCCAGCTCAGGCAGCTCCCCTTCTCTCCTCCTCCCAGTCCTGTAGGCTGTAGCTGCTTCCCAGAGCTGCGTGCCAGGGAGTCCCCTGCATACTTGGCACCAGCATTCCAGGCTGGCAGCGGCACAGTCCCTGACACCCACAGCAGCTGCTCCTGTGAGTTACAGCTTGAAAGAGGGCTTGCCAGGAAGCACTCACCACTGGGGTAACGACCTTGGAGATGCCTGTGCTGCTGGTGCCCCTGGTCTCATCACAGTGGGCAGCCCCATGCCACACTAAGCCCAACTCCTTACAAACAGCCAGTTTCCATTCCCCCCACCTGCCTCAGACTGGTTTGGTGGCTCAAAAACCTCCCATATACCCCCAAAGCACCCCAGCTTGCAGCCCCTGCCCGCTCCCAGCCCCAAGCAGTCAGAGCCAGGGGCCAGCTATCCCACCTTTTCACTGTGCTTGAACTGCTTCCAGAACCTGTCAAACATTTCTGAGTTTGTCTTCTCTGGGTAGCAGGTTACAGTTTTAATGTAAACTTTGAGCATTCGCTCCAGGAGCTGATTCACTTCTGCATAGTCATAATCATCGTACCTGTGGGGAGCACAGGGGGAGTCATGGCCAGCACCTTGCCTGTGGCCTGCCTGGGGCATGGCACAGCCACAGGGCAGGGTGCACATGGCAACAGCCAGCAGGCACCAAAACCTGCCCCAAAGCCCCCTGCCCTGGCCAGAGCAGTTCAGGATCTGTTGCCTGCCTGTCTCAACATCCAGGCAGGGGATTCATCTCTGTCCCTTCTCCATGCTCATGTGGATGACAGACTGAGTGCCCTCCCCTCCCGCCTGAGTCAGCTCAGTTTTCTCCCCTGGACCATGAGGTTGGTTTCCCTACCTAATGCCAAACATGCAGTGGATGTAGTTCCAGATGCCCCGCTTGAAAACAGAGGGTTCACAGCCCTGCCGCTTGGCCATGGCACTGCTCTGCAGACCATCCACCATCCTAAACTTCTCATCCAGGAGATGCCCAATGTCAGAGTACAGCCGGTTGACCAGTGAGAAGCCATGGTCTTCCCAGGAGTAATCCTGTTGAGCACAGCAAGAGGATTTTGCAATTGCAAAAATTGGAGCATGTTCCCAGGAAGAAGGGCTGGAAACCTCGGGAAGCAGAAGAATTCAGTGAATATGCTCTGGACGTAGCTCTGCCCAAACCACATCCCTTATCAAGCAGCTTTTGAATTACTTTTACCCTTGCCTCCATGAGGGCCATGTGAAAAAAATCATCAACCCTTGGGGACAGAAGTCACCTCCCTCTTCCCAACCCTGGTGGGGCTGGGCTAGTCTGCAAGGGCAACTCTGCCACTATTTATGGGAGGGCAGGGGAAAGGAGGGGAGGGGCAGCCTAAGCTGTTGCCCACCCAGAGAGCAGGACTCTTACCTGGACTCTGAACACCTGCGTCTGATCCTCGTCACGCCGGGCAAAGTCTTGGTATCCGAAGTCAGGGTCCTGCATGTAGCATGCAAGGTTGGTGGCACCGGTGACTTCCCCATCAGTGTCTGCAAGAGGGGAGAGCCCTGCAGCTGGGTCAGAGCAGTGCTCAGCTGCCCTGTTCCCAGCCACATCAACCAGCCCCTGTTCTGCCCCACATGCATCCCATGAGCCCCTCTGAACAACACATCATGGAAAATGTAAGGCATAGAGGGGCAACAGACACACAGGGGTGCCATATGAACTCCCACCCTACACACCCACCCTGCTCCCTGCCCCTCACCTTCCTCTCGGTCCTGCTGCAGCAGCCTCATCTCATCCCTGCCCTCAGTCTCCACATGGATCCGCTGCATGCGTTCCCGGAGGGAATCCAGCTCCATGCAGGAGTCCAGGGACTGCACAGACACAGGCCTGGGGGTGAGGGCAGCGCTCCCAGGGGCATCCCCCATCCCCTGCACAGCCACCCTGTCCCCCCACCCCTGCACAGCCACCCTCGGGGCTCACCCGCTTGCGGTTGATGCGCAGCAGCTCCTGGCCGTAGCTGTTGCTGGCAGTGGCCTCACAGAAGCACTGGTTCCCGAGTGACAGTGGCTTCAGCGAGCCTCGGCCCCCCAGCCCCTCGTCCTGCTCGCAGCCACAGCCGAAGACAAAGCTGGCAAGTGCGTGGCAGTGTGCCAGGAGGACGACGGCGTGCACCAGCTCTGCCAGTGACCAGCTCCACTCGCTGATCTTCAGCAGCTTCTGCAGAACATGGACACACCAGCAATGTGACACATAAGCAGGGTGCTGGCAGCCCCTGGGGACGCTGCTGTCCCCACTGCCATCCTGGTCCCTGGCTGAGAGCCCTTCCCAGTACCTCAATGTGCTCCTTGGTGATGAGCCACGGCCGGTGTGCCAGGATCTTGTTGATCTCGTTGAGGTTGCGGAGTTTGGGGGGGATGAATTCGAGGCCGCGCAGCCACTGAGGGTCCCCCCCTGCCCGCAGGAACTGCAGCACGTGCAGGTTCACCAGGTAGCGGCACTGGTGCCGGGCTGCTGCCTGCAAGAGCAGCACATCATCATCACTGCCCCAGCAGGACAGGCTCCCACACCCACCTCTCACTCAACCTCCAGGACATTGTGATTTTGGCCCCTGACGAGAGGCCCACAGCACAGGCTGTCTGCTGGAGGTTAAGGAGAGCCCCACCGGGCTGAGCAGAGCCCAGAGCCCCCGTCCCCTCTGGCAGGTCCCAGCAGGGCTCACCATGATGGCGATGTAGTGCCGGCAGTCAAAGGGCAGAGGGCCGTCCATGTGCATCAGGTAGTGCTGCATCTTGAGGAAGCTGTCCAGGTACTGGGGGTGGTATCCCATCTGCTGGGTCACCGCCTCCAGCCGCCCTCGGCTTGCCAGCACCTTCACAAAGAGGAACTGGGGGCACTCAGGGTCGCTGCTGGACATCTTCACTACCTGCAGGAAACACGCTCTGCTTAGCTCTTCCCAGAGCAGCCCCTGCTGCAGCAGCACACCCCAGCTAAGCCCAGGCTCTGCAAGAGGCAGAGATCCCTCTCCCAGCTTGGTGCTACCAGAGGGACACTCACAGCCATCAGGCAGAGCACTGCTCAGTGACACAGGTAGCAAGACACACAGGTTGGTCTGGGAGAAGGCTCTGCGTGGTGAACGGAAGCAAAGGGCAAACCAGGAATGATCCTTGTAGTGGTGCAAGGCCAGATCAGGAGAAACACAACACAAAATACATTCCAGAATGGAGCAGCCCATCTGCCAGCACGGAGCCCTCCTGCCCAGTACCAAGATGTGAGAGAGCTGTGGAAATGGCAGAGGGGCACCCAGCCTCCTGCCCTGGTAAGCCAAGAGGCAAACCATGTCCTGGTACCTTCCATGTGATCAGGAGCACACAGAAGAGCTCCCCACATGTTGCCCAAGCAGACAGCATGGGAGTGGGTCCTGCAGCACAGAGCACAGCTCTATGCCCACCAGAGAAAACACAGGTAGGCAGCTCGGCAAGACACAGACACCCCCAGCAACGCCCACACCAGCCTTGCACCAGGGTCCAGCACAGCTCCAACCCCTCCTGAGAGGGTGGTGGGAACAGGGGGCAGGGATGTTGGAAAGATGCCCAGGCAGCTGCCGTGCTCCAAGGACTGTGTTGCCACAATTCCCGGCCAACAGCATGGTCTGCACCTGCAGCCTGCCCACCCCAGGGTACAGGTACAGCAGGTGCTACCCTTGTCACACAGGAAGCCACAGCTCCTGCTCACATGTAGGAGCCCAGCAGCACCCCTGGATGCAAAGGATTCATCTCTTCTTCCAGCCTTGAACTGAAATCTCTCCTGGGAAATTCTGGCCCTGTCTTGTTCCTTCCACCTGTCTCTCCAGTGCAGTCACCCAAAGGCTGGCTGGTGACTGGAGCATGGGAACAATGGAGAAAACCAGGAGCACTTCTGCAAACCACCAAAACTACAGAGTGCATTGCAGAGCAGCCAGGGGTGAGGGGCAGACAGAGCAGGGGTGAGTTGTGTGGCAGCACAGAGCAGTTGCACCCACACTTCCAGGCAGTGCAGGAAGCAGCTCAGGCTATTTTCCACCATCCTGCACTTCTGGTGAAAACACCATCGCTCAAGTAACAAGAGGTTTACTTGACATTTAGAGTGTCCTCTTCACTTCCTCTGGTAAAAGGGGTCCACAAAACCCCAAAACTCATATTAAAATGAAAAGATGAAAAGCACCAGCTTCTCTGATCGACAGGAGAAGATGAAAGCCAGAAGTGACCTGCAAAAGCCCCCTACCAAGTCCCTCTGCCTGGGAAATGAGATGTTGTGAGGACACCCAAGGGGCTACAGCCCTGGTATTGTCCTGGAGGGCTGAGGTGGAGGAGCCAAGGGCCTTTCCACTCCCTCAGGGAAAGGTGGTCCCAGTAAGGAGCTGTGCAACCATGGCTCAGCCTTTGGTGCTGCCAGCTCTCCTCACTCCGCTTGTCCAGGTGATGGTGGAGCAAGCAACCAGGCAGATATGTCTTGGAAGGAGGTGATGAAGGAAGGGGAGGGGATGAAGGTGCAGAACAGCCACCTCCTCGGCTCTCAGCCCCTGGCCAGGCTAAACTGCCCACTCCCAAAGAGGCACCAGCTCAGCCCATGGTGTCTCCTACCGGCACCGCCTGCCACATTCCCGCAGTCCTGCCTCCCCAGCCTCTCGCTTGACCCCAGTGCCACCTTCCTCATCCTCCTCGGCCACAGCCCTCCTCCTCCTCCCGGAGTACATCCTGAGCTGTGGGAGCATCGCCTCCCTCCCCAGGGGAACCTTCGTGTGTCCGAGCCCCCCGAACTCTTAACAGGCACTTCAAAT
>NW_005054314.1:7689873-7691341 GCF_000277835.1 Geospiza fortis
TGTGACAGGGCCCGGCTGTCCTAGGGCTCGACTGTGTCAGAGTCTGGCTGTGCCAGTGTCCAGCTGTCCAAGGGCCTGGCTGTGCCAAGGTCTGGCTGCATCAAGGCCCAGCTGTCTGAGGGCCCAGCTGTGCCAGGGCCCAGCTGTGTCAGGGCCCGGCTGTGCCATGCTCCAGTTGTGCCAAGGTCCGGCTGTGCCATGGTCTGGCTATGCCAGGACCTGGGCCCAGCTGTGCCATGGTCCGGGTGTGCCAGGGTCTGGCTGTGCCAGGGTCCAGCTGTCTGAGGGTCCGTCTGTCCGAAGGCCTGGCTGTGCCAGGGTCCAGCTGTGCCAGGGTCCGGCTGTGCCAGGGCCCAGCTGAGCCTCCCACTCTTCTCCCAAGCAAGCAGTGATAGGATGGGAGGGTGTGCTCTTATGTGCGTCTGCCAGGGAAGGTTGAAGTTGGACATCAGGAGGAATTTCTTCCCAGAAAGGGCGATCAGACATTGGATTAGACTGCTCAGATAGGTGGGGGAGTCACTGCCCTTGGAGGTGTTTAAGGAAAGACTGGACATGGCACTCGGTGCTGTGGTCTGGTTGACATGGTGGTGTTTGGACAGAGGTTGGACTCAACGATCTCCAACGTCTTCTCCAACACAATTGAATCTGGGATTCTGTAAGAGCAGCTGCAGGGGGCTGCAGTCAGTGTTGGCCAGAAACATCTGCTCATCTGCAGCAGTGGCTGAGGGCTGCAGGTGGCCCCAGAAGTGGTTGGAGAGCCCAGAGCAGAGCCCATTGCCCAGTGAGGTCACAGCACATCACCCGAGTGCAGGGAGCCCTGTGAGACAGCCAGGAGGGGACCCACCCATGTGCTTGATGTCGATTGATGAACACACTGCCACTGTGAGCCTGGGACAGCAGGACTGGCCCCTGCCTCACTGTGTGTGAGAGGTCAGAGGTGCTCAGAGCTGGGGCTCCAGTGGTGCTTTCCCCAGACCCTGCAGGACGAGCCTGGGCAATCCCCTGGTGGGCAGAGCTTTAGTGCCACCAGAACTGGGGACACAGGGGAAGGAGCAGCGAGGCCTGGGGGAACTGCCAGGATGACACAGGGGCTGGCGGCTGAGCCAGCACAGGCAGGACCCAGGAACAACCACAAAACCACAGATGAAAAGCAAAGAGGAATTTTATTTTCATTACCTCACCCACTGCAGGACCCCCCCAAGCAGCACCCAGGCAGAGGCACATAAGCAGGGATGCAGGCACTGTGGATCTTGGTCTATCCTAGAGGATCATTGAACCTGCTGTTTTTGCCTGTTTATCAAGGATTTGTGCAGTTGTGGTTTACCACTGTGATTTGATCTTTCCCACAGCAGGCCAGGAATCTCAAGCATGTTAAATAAGGTGCCACTAAGTCTATCACAGGCCTGTGTTATCTAAACACACAAGTTCTACTTACTGAATACACAAAGCTAAACAACACGAGTATGGT
>NW_005054314.1:7691402-7694529 GCF_000277835.1 Geospiza fortis
ATCTTTCCTTATTTTTCCACACTTGGCCCCCCCGGGATTCCTCATCCTGTGTGTCCCCATCACTTGGCTAGTGGCCCCTGCCTGCTTAGCTGCAGCTGCCCACTCACCAGGACACGTCCCTGGGTGTGCTTGTGGGCACCTGGGAGCAGGGAGGGCACTTGGCAGGAAGCAAGACCGGGGGTCCAGGGCATTTGGCAGAGAAATGGCAGGAGCAGTAAGGTTTGGGCAGCAAAGCTCTGGAGAATGGGGCATGCAAGGGTGCAGGAGTGTGTCACAGCCTCCCATAGCTGTTCTGGTAGGGGCTGTGCTCACTGGAGGTGGCTGGGGGCCCAGGCATTGGAGGTGGTGCATGGTTGCTGCTGTCCCAGAGGGGCTCGTGGCTGTCCTTGGGTGGCAGCTCAGTCACATAGCAGATGTTCTCGCTGTAGTTGGGCTTGAAGCTCTCCACAACATCTTTGGGGACTCCAGTCCATTCCTCCAGGGAGCAGAGCAGGGTGAGAGGAGCCACCACCCAGCCCAGCCCCAACCCCAGCCCCCACAGCCAGGGTGAGCCCAGGGCAGGGCTGCCTGCACCACCTTACCTGGAAATTGCCGTTGTGGGTGATGAACAGCTCATCAAAATTCTTGCTGGGGTTGGGAATTCGGGGCATCAGGATGACCCATACCCTGTGCAGGAGAGGTGTGTTAGAGGGAAGAGCCCCAGTGCTGCTGCCCCCAGGCAGCTCCCCACACTCACCTCTCCATGCGCACCAGCAGGATGACAAGGACCAGCAGCAGCAGGCAGGAGGCAATGGGGACCAAGACCGTGCGGATCCCAAACCAGTACAGCTCCTCCACCGTGCCTGGAAAGAGCGGGGTGACACTGATCCCCAGACAACAAGCACACCACCATGGCAGTGGGGTGGGCCTGCAGGTGGCCCTGCGTGGGTGGCCACGGCATTGCTCATGGTAGGGCTCAGCTGGGAACAGAGCATGGAGAAGGGGCCTGTCCCCAAACGCTGCCATCCTGTCACCATAACTAGCGGGTCACCCTGTCCTGGCTCAGCCATGCCCTCCAGTGCTATAAATCCCCTGGCAAATTCAGCAGGTCCCACTGGTGGGGTGTGTTTTGCTTCCAGAAGTACAAAGGATGCTGCTGCCAGCACCCCTCATGCCCAGATGGGTTTTGTCCCTACAGCTGATGCCTCAGGCCATTCTCTACTTGCTTGGCCATCTCTCACCTGTGAGCCCTGCCATGCTCCAGTCCATCCTACCCCACTGCAGCCCTCAGAACATACCCTTGCTGGTGGAGTTGCTGCCCCAGATGGCAGGAACGCTCCACTCGCTCCAGAACTGGGTTCTGCCACAGAATTTGTTGATCTTGCTGCGCACGTAGAAGGTGTAGGACTTCTCATAGTCCACGCTGGGTAAGGAGAACACATCTCCATTCACCGAGAGTTCCTGCAGAGACACGAGCCCTGAGCTGCTGGCTGGGACCACCTTGGAGGCTGGTGCTCAGCTCACGCCAGGCACAGCCACAAGGGTGCCGTGCCCAGGGCTCTCACCGTCCAGCTGGTGTCCTTGTTGCTCTTGTACTTGACAGCGTGCTCCAGGCACCTGTTTCTGGGGTAGGGGGAGGCCCAGGTCAGCTGCAGCTGGTTGTTGCTCATGTTGCGGATGGTCAGGTTGACAGGCGCCTCTGGTTTCACTGCGAGGGACAGGTGATGCCCAGTGAGGGCTGGCCCCATGGCCAGGGCCCTGCTCCCAGCTGGGAGCCCCCAGGGGAGCTCTGAGAACCCACAGGGGGGTCCCCCCACCACTCTGTACCCAGGTCCTGCAGCTCCATGTGCTTGCTGGGGATCTCCAGGGTCTTGCCTCCAACGCTGGCATTGATGAGAACATGGAAAGTCTGGAACTGGATGAGCTCGTTCTTCTTGAAGTAGCAGCCGACCCTGACACCCTGGTGCAGCAGGTAGTGCTTGCACTCCACCGCCTTGTCAGACGTGTTCTTGTACCTGTGCCACAGTGGGTTACCAGGACTCCCCAAGGCCTCACATGCTCCAGCCCTCTCCCCAGCACAACCCACCCTGCTTGCCCTGGAGACAGAGCCTGCCCCACCCTGGGCCTGGGGAGCAGGAGAGGCCTGATGGACCAGCAATGCTGGCAGCAGCCTCCCTGCACAGGGACCCACTGCTGGACACTCTGCTGTAGGACTGGCCATGGGGCAGGGGCACCTACCAGTAGAAGAGGGAGTAGTTGACTGTGGGCATCTCTTTGTTCCCCCACGTGCAGTTCATGTACTCCTCGTTGAAGAGGACACACTCCACTCCTGCAAGCAACAGACACTGCTGTTTATGGCACTGGTGGGTGGCTGTGCCAAGGCCCAGGGGTGCACTGCAGAGATATGGCACATGCCAGATCCCCATGTATCCCTATGAGCCTCCCTCTGTATGAACCAAACAAGCTCATCAGCCAGCACTGCAGGGGCAGGAGAAAGCCAGAGTTGAGCTTTCCTGGGTCGTAATGTAACACAATGGAGCAAACAGGCTGCCCTGCTGGAGATGGAGGGCACCTTCCTGCCAGCCCAGGAGGTCCAGGGATATAGAGGGGTTTTTTCCACAGAAAGCTGTTGTTTTACTGACAGCCAGGCAAGGAGTGCATTTTTTCTCAGAAAACAGTGGCTGGGATGAGAGAGCCAGGTGGAAAGAAACGCCTCTGTGTCCTGTCCCCTTCCTGTGCACAGCACTATTGAGGGGACCAGGAAGGAAAGGGCAGCTGGTGCAGATCCACGGACCATCCTGGCCAGCATCCACACATAGCACAGACCAATAGGATCTGCCAGTAGAGTGATGGGGCAAGAGCACTCCCAGGGGGCTGGTGGGGTCAGAAATGCTCCAGCACTGCAGTGGGTACAAGGACACTCCAACAGGGCTCCCTGGTACAGCCTGACCCTCCTGGCAGCCCCACTGCCAGGGGCTGTACAGGTGCCACAGGTCCTGGGACACATCAGGGGTCGCAGGGTCCCTGGTGTGTGCCACAACAGCGCGCCAGCCCCCACAGCCCCACATCCTGTCCTCACCCGCCATCACTGGGGAGCTCCAGTCCCCAGCCCCAACCACAAAAGGGGCCCGGGGCATTCCCTTGTTCC
>NW_005054314.1:7694542-7695779 GCF_000277835.1 Geospiza fortis
GCAGCCGGGTAGGGCCCCGGCCAACAGAGGAGGAGGAGGAGGACAGGCACGAGGAAGGCGCCAGGAGCCGCCATGGGGGCTGCTGAGCGGGGACGTGTGCGAGCAGCCTCGGTCAGGGCTGCCAGCTTCCGCAGCACTCTGCTTCCTGCCCACGGCACCGCCTGCAGCCGGCACCCTGCGTGCCCCAAGGGCTGCCTTATGGGGCACTGCTCATCCCACTGCAGCCCCACAGCTCATCCCACTGCAGCCCCGCGGCTCATCCCACTGGGACATCACAGCTCATCCCAGTGGGATCCCACAGCTCAACCCACTGTGACCCCATAGCTCATCCCAGTGGGGTCCCATAGCTCAACCCACTGGCACTCCATGGCTCATCCCAGTGGGATCCCATGGCTCATCCCAGTGGAACGCCATGGCTCATCCTGTTAAAAATAGCTTAGAAACTGTTGTAAAATAGTTGATAGGTCATTAAGCATGTACTGTTAGTTTGGTTATTATATTGTAAAAGAGGTTAAAAGGGTATTTATGAGAAATCGGGTACTCAAGGTACCATAACACACCTCAGTACAGTGCACCACGGGCCAGCCTGGACAGAACTGTCATGGGCCAATCGAGCGCCTTAAACCTGCATGCAAATGAAGGATCCAAAAGAAACCAATCCAAAGGGACAAAAAACAGGATCAAAAGGGGCTTCTGACCCACTGAATCTGTGCTGCTCCATCTGGGACATCGGGGCCATCGCTGCTGAGCAGCCCCAGCGCCGGCGCTGCTCCATCCTCGATGGGAACGCTCCTGCTCGGCCCGGGGCCCCCTGCTTTAGGCCTTTCTTTTATTATAATAAATGCTGAAATCACTTTAGCACCGGGAGCCTGCTCTCGTTTTTAGCAGTCCCTAGGATACCACAGCTAACCCACTGGGACCCCACAGCACATTCCACTGGCTCGTCCCACCGGGACGGTGTCACCCTCCCTGATCAGTTCCCACGTCTCACACCTCTTGGACCCCCCCATTTCATCCTGCCGTGTTCCCGTGGCTCATGCTGTAGGGCTCACCGCCTCTGGGCGGCCCCAGGAGCATGGCTGCGATGGGGATCCCAGCGCCCAGCCCGCCCGGATCTCTGGCAGCATCACTGGCAGCATCACGGGGAGGCACCGAGGCAGTCGGAGGGGGCGTCTGCAGGAGGGACTCACAGCGGGGCTTGGTGTGTGTGACAGTACGGCCGGTGTCCGCGGGGCTG
>NW_005054314.1:7696507-7732267 GCF_000277835.1 Geospiza fortis
TGGTTCAGCCCCCGCCGTGGGGACGGAGGCTGCGGCGGTGGGCGCGGAGGGGCCGGGCCGGGCCCTGCTGACCGTCCTTCCCCCGCAGGATGAGCTGACTGCGCTGAATGTCAAGCAAGGCTTCAATAACCAACCGGCGGTCTCTGGGGACGAGCACGGCAGTGCCAAAAATGTCAATTTCAACCCGGCGAAGGTGAGAGACGTCCCGACGGTCGAGGGCGGGTTTGGCAGGGCAGGCGGTTGGATCTTGCACAGTCCTGGGTCTCGTTCCTTCCGTGTGTCGAGAACTACGAGATCTTCCCCTTTTGTGTGGGTGTTTTTAAGACTTGAGCCTCCGTTTCTGTAGAATCCAAGTTCTGCATTCATTTAGAACTGTGTCCCACCTCTGAGAGAGCGGGTTCTTGTCTAGTTCAGTACATCTTAGGGGCCGGTCTATGTCTACAGTATTCGTTAAGCCAGCATCTAGGACTCCTTCAATTCTGCTATTAAAGCACAAGACTATGATAGTCGGAGAGAGAAACTCCTTATTGGTTTGGTTACATGATTGCCATAGTAAAAGGAAAGTACAATTTCGTGGAACATCTGGAAGTTTAAAAATGGGAGTTATATAATAGGCTTCAACTCCATTTTCCAGTCTCTGAAATCAAGATGTTGACTTCCTGACAAAACAACTAGTAATGACCTGGGTTGGAAGGCAATCAATAAGCACAGGATATTTGTTTTTCTTGGCTGACTTCTGTCTGGGGAGCCTTCTGTCTGGTTTGACAGGTATTTTTTTAAAGGGTTGTGTCCATCTCAACTTGAGTCCCTGCTTGATTATTGTGTGAGTTGTCTAGACACATTAATCTCTGCCAGTATAACAAAGGAGTTATTGGCAGTTACTTTGTGTTTCAGAAGTTGATACTGGTGATACTTCTGGTAGAAGTGATAAATTAGTGATAAATTTTAAGCACACTGATCAGGTCTTTGACCTCTGAAATGTAATGAATCCTTTTTTTTTTCCTCTCCTCCAGATCAGCTCCAATTTTAGCAGTATTATTGCAGAAAAGCTACGGTGCAACACCCTGCCTGACACAGGCAGACGAAAACCCCAGGTCAATCAGAAGGATAACTTTTGGCTGGTGACAGCACGTTCTCAGAGTGCCATAAACAACTGGTTCACAGATCTGGCTGGAACTAAGCCCCTCACTCACCTTGCTAAGAAGGTATGTTACAGGAGAGGCAGCCTGGCAGGGCAGAGAGTTTAATCTGTGCTTGTTTCTCGAGGTTTTCTGAAGGTCTTTACTGTTTGCAGAAGTTCCTTATCTATACATCTTGTGGAGCTTTAAGCTTGCAGAGTGGATGTAGGATTTGTAGTGCCCTGACTGTAGTCATCCACACTTTGAGATGTGGTCTCTTGGCTGTTATTTTGAGGTGTGTTCAGCTTTGCCTTTTGGCTTGTAGGACATGACTGATTTATTTTAAGGTTCCGTTGTTTTTCAGAAGAGCTGCCACTGTTGCCTTTGGTCTGTTGTTTAGATTAGGACATTTCTGTTGTGGAGGGTTTCTTAAGTTCTCAAAAGTCATAGTGAGAATTACTGAAAATAATCACCTAAATGACTTCCCAGACTTCTGTTGCAGTGAGGTGTTTCTGCTTTTCAGCAGAGGGGAGTACATGTGGTCTTGGCCAGGCTACAGTATTTCTGTGCCCTGGAGTGTAGGGGTAGATATTCGCCTTAGAGCTGTGAATTCTGTAGAGTATGAAAGAAGGGTCTTACTCTGGCATTTTATCAAGCCTGATAGCAAGGGAGATAGCTCTCTCTCAGGGGAAGCCTACAAACAAGGTGCTTGTGAATGTGGTAATGCACTGTGGAAAAATCATAACTCCCAGTTGCAGAATGGAACTTTATTTTCCTGGGGGGAAAATAAAGTAATCAGATTTTCCCAGTATCTGACTCTTTATAAGCTTAGTCTTTCTTTGTGTTTTGACTGTCAGTTTCCTGAGGTCATGGTAAAAGCTTGAACCTTTCAAGGTTTTCCCCTGTTTTCCTGCTATAAGCTCCATCCATTTTCGTGAACTTAGATGTGAAAGAGTGACTGTCAGTAGCCAAGTAGTCTGACTTTGAGGCATCAGAGAGTAATTGGGAAGAATGTAGGAAACATAGCAGGTAAATAAACATCAGTAGTTCAGGATCTTGAAGATACCTGTCAAATGGACCTGTTTCTTGTGAATTTCTTTCATTCCTCTGTGAAAACACACATACTTTTGCTCTCCAGAGTATTGTGTGGAAATGGCCCCACAGCTGTACTTTTCCCTGATATATGTTATTGCTTCCTGATTTATAGTCCTGCAGCCTGATGATTTTACTGGTATCCTCCTATATTGTATCTTGAATTTTGAATCTTGGATTAATGAATTCTTTCCTGCTACGCACTCAGTTCCCAGTTTCTCACAGTTTTCTGTTGAGTACTTGTGATATTGTGAGACTTCTGTAACCACTCGATTTTGTATACAAAGTGAAGAGTCCTGTCTTCACTCTGCATGGGAGATACTCTGTTACTGACTCAGTCTGTATCTTCCGTAGCTCTTTATGTGCTCTCTGGAGGATAACCTCCAAGATGTTTGCAGGATTCAGGGCATGGATTTACAGGGACGTAATTATATGTTCTGTCTTCTTTCAGTTTGTTTTGTTTCTGTTTATACTGAAATGCAGCTCTGGTACTGTTGCTTTCTGACCACAAGTGAATTTTGGCAGCAGGTTTTTTTGAGGTAGAGGTACTGTGTTGCTCTGTTCCCTTTTTACCTTTTTCATACCTGTAGCAGGTATAGCTGCTTTAGCTGCTCAGTTCTTATTCCAAGTGATTGGTTCAGTTTTCCCTCTTCATTTCATTACAGGTGCCCATCTTTAGCAAGAAAGAAGAGGTCTTTGGTTATTTGGCCAAATACACTGTTCCAGTAATGAGAGCAGCATGGCTCATCAAAATGACCTGTGCCTATTATGCTGCCATCACAGAAACGAAGGTGAAAAAGCGTCATGTCATTGATCCCTTCATTGGTAAGCACTCTGTGTGCACCACTGGCTTTGTCCAGCGCAGCTGTTTCCTTCTAAGCCTGCTCTTGCTTAGTAAGAGGTTGCCTGGAAATCTAAATAAAATTGTTTCCTGCTGATAAGTCCTTGGATTCTGATGTAAGTAACTGTGAGTAACAGGGCCACCTGTGAAAGTACACTGAAAAAAAAGTCTTAGCAGCTATGGAAGCCTTACTTTTCTTTCTCCCTGTTAAGCTCCCTGAGCTCCTTTGCTGCCTTACCTGTTTTTTTCTTCCATACAATGATTGTAAAGTTGCAATTTAGTGATGACTGATTAGCTGCTTCCCAAGTGAGTATGTACGTTTCCCAGAGAATTTTGGTATGTTACTCCCTGTCTGTGTTCTCAGTTCTATTAAACGTTACTGGATCCAACATCCTTTGCATCCTGGCCTGCTCCAGATTGCTGTGGTCTAAAAGAGTTCCCCTGACTGTGTTCTGGTTTTTTTTGGCTTTCTACCTGTGCACCATCCTGGTTCTTTCCTGCTCCTCTTTGCCACAGTGCTCACTGCTAACCTCTTTTCTCCAGAATGGACACAGATCATCACCAAGTACCTGTCAGAGCAGCTGCAGAAAATTGCAGAGTTCTACAGACAGCTCCCAGGGCAAGGCTGTGGTTCACCATCGGGACCAATGCCCCAAGAGGTGGAACAGGCTTTGAAGCAGTGGGACTACAATGAGAAACTGGCTATGTTCATGTTCCAGGTGAGGGGCTGGTGGGAGCTGCTGGGTCGGTGTGAGCAGAGGAGGGCAGGGGTAGTGGATGCCACATGATCTATTTCTGCAAGATGCTCTCTTACCTAGTGAATAGACCACTAGGACCAGATGCAGTTTTGAGCTCAGTAATAGGACAGGGATAGCACAGAACTGTGAAAACTTCCAGAGTTATTTCCACTGTTGGAGTATAAGCTGCTGCTGCTCTGCCTTACCTTAATGGAGGTTATTTCAACTTTCACCCATTTACTCTGCTTTTATCTGTGTGCAGGATGGCATGTTGGACCGGCACGAATTCCTGACGTGGGTCCTCGAGTGCTTTGAGAAGATACGGTCAGGAGAGGATGAATTTCTGAAAATGCTCCTTCCTTTGCTGCTGCGGGTGAGAAATACACTCTCAGCTTGCTTTAGGAGAGTGCTCACTTCTGCTTTGGCCATCCCATTCATATTGGATAAGGGGATAATGAGTTATTTTGCACCAAGAACACCAGGGATTGTCCCTGTGAGCATCCTTCTAGCTCATGCAAGGATGTCTTTTTAGTGCTGTTCTTTTCCAGTTTTTTTTCTCCTTTATCCTTTTTCCCTGCACTGGACTTGGTAATCCCTGCCCATGCCACAGCTGTGATAGTTCCACTGGTTGTGCACCAGTACGTGGAAACTGCTTTTTGCTTTCTTTCTCTTGCAATAGATTCTGGGCAAACCTTTGAATCTCTGGGAAGGCTGGGTGTGGGTACATTTTTGCACATTAAGTCATTGCCTGAGAACATTTCAAGGCTTTTTCTGATGCTTAGTAGCCAGTGGGTGACCCGTGATGCTAAGGAGCTCTCTGTAAAAAGAAACTGCCTCTTCAAGGCAGTGTCACATAGTGTAGTACAGTGGGAAGGTCAGGGTTTTTTCTTGTATTCCCTGTGACAAGGATGTTTGCCCCTCCTTCCATGTTCCCTGCAGTACTCTGGAGAGTTTGTGCAGTCTGCGTACCTGTCCAGACGTCTGGCCTACTTCTGCACCCGCAGGCTTGCCATGCAGCTGGATGGTGCTGGTGGGCACCCACCACACATCCTGTCTGCCCAGACAGGGAATGCTCTTCCTTCAACTCCCACCCCTCAGCCAGCTGCAGGGAATCCTCCTCCCAGCCCTTTCAGCGACTTATTGCTGTGCCCCCAGCACCGACCAGTGGTGTATGGGCTCAGCTGCATCCTTCAGGTACGTTTCAGTGATGGTGATTCTGGGGTCAGCAGGGACAGTCTGGGTGCCATCACAGAAAAATCATTACAGTCTGAGTCAGCAGCTTTGTAAGTACAGAAATATCAAATCATGATTATCTCTGCTGATGTGTTACAGAGCTTTTGTCAGACAGTGCTGTAGCAGTGCCCTTGACTGACTTGCATAAGAAAAATGGTTTGGAATAGAGCCTTTTGCTCTACTCACAGGTGCCTCACATGGCTGGGAAAGCTTTACAGAAGAAGGGATGAGGAACAAAGAAAGGGTTATTTCCCATATGTATATCAATAGTAGGTTTTCATCCAGGAGAGGAAATTATGCTAGAAATGAAAGTGCTTTGTAATTTTGTCAACTCTTAAAAACAAACATCTCCCTCATCAGAAAAAAAGTTCCTGCAGAACAACAAAAAAAAACCAGACACAACCAAACAGCACACACAAGAAACACAGCCCCTCCTACTTTATGGAAGAATATGGTGATTTAGGAGTGGTAGCAAGCTGTGAAAAGGAACTACTCTAAACTCATAATCTTTGTAGGTGGGATTGATTAAACGT
This sequence comes from Geospiza fortis, assembly GCF_000277835.1. Lineage (NCBI taxonomy): Eukaryota > Metazoa > Chordata > Aves > Passeriformes > Thraupidae > Geospiza > Geospiza fortis. The sequence continues at coordinate 7,702,062 of NW_005054314.1, forward strand.
TACATTACAATAAAAGGGCAAAGTTGCCAAAGTCTTACTGATAGATGTTCAAAGAACTGGTGCTGTTGTGACACTGGGATTCAGTTCTTACTGTCCTTGTGTCAGAGAGAGGCAATTTCTGTTCAGTGTGTGCATTCATTCATGATTGTGTTTTTCTCCTTCAAGAGGAGAGGGACTAGGTGAGGTGGGTCCATGCAGGAGTGGAGATTGTTTCTTCCAGGGGAGAAAAGACTTGTTAAAGCAGAGAAGGTTCCAGAGAGTGCAGAATGGAGCAGGAGTTGGAGAGGAAGAGGGCACAAAGCTTGGGAATCTGCTGCTCAGAGAGGAACTTGAGAGGAAGGAGCCCTGGCAGGATCAAGAAGCAGCCAGCCAGCTCTCAGAGAAAAAGAGGAAAAGAAAATTTCTGTAGTACAGTTGGCTAGAAGTAAGGACTTTTCTGGAAGCAAGGGTTAGAGAGCAATGTAGGGTTATAAATAAACATTTTGCATTCTTATTAAGTCTTGTTTGCTTTCTGGTCAAGACGTTTAGAGGGTTTGTTGGGGTTTTTTTCTATTTTCTATGTGATAAAACATGTCTCTAATATAAAAATGCTGTACTTGGGGAGTTGCTTTAATGAAAATAGATGAGCATATACACCTCAAAGGTTTGTCTGATTTGGAGTTCAGACACAACCTGCTTAAAAAGTTGACGTTGGTAAATGATAGTCTGATCTTTAGTATGTCTCAGTGGAAACAGGTGCATTTCTAAGAATTTCCATAATTCTAAGAATGTGCATAATTAACCTTTGCTGAAAGGTTCTCAAGATAAGCAAATTCTTTGGTTTGAGGGTCTAAAACAGCTTTGTGAGCCAAAAAATGTAGTGGAATTTCATAGGAATTGTTTAGTGAAGTTTTGTCTGTGTTTATGTGAATGTACAAGATCATAAAAGAATGAGAATGCATATACCATGGTATTGTTACTATAATAATCAGACTTGTGATTATCAAACAAAATGGTTTCATTAATTTAGGTCTATTACCTGATATTTCTTCTCAGACTTTACACTTGATGACAGTTGTAAGTCACTAATGTAAATGCTGCTTCTGGACCGTGAGGGTTGGATTGTGCATTGGGGGTGTGAGTTTCTATGATCCAAAGGGTTTTTCAGAGCTTAAAAAAAAAAAACCAAAAAACAAACAAACAAACAAAAAACCAAAAAAAACCCAAAAAAAACAAAAACAAAAAAAACCAAAAAAACCAAACAACAAAACCAACCCGCCCAGATAGTAAATATGCTGTGTAGAGGATGAGTGCCTTGGTAATAGGATAAAGTAGTGGTTAGCTCTGTAGAAACGTAACTTAATTGTTTTGACCTTAATTTGCTTAGTGATACTGACTTTTCTGTCTGTTGCAGAGTATAATTTTGTGTTGCCCGAGTGCCCTTGTGTGGCATTATTCCTTGACTGATAGCAGGATAAAGACTGGCTCTCCATTGGACCACCTGCCTATAGCCCCATCCAACTTGCCCATGCCAGGGGGGAATTCAGCCTTTACACAGCAGGTGAGCTTCAGAGAAGGGAGCTCTTGTGGTTTGGGATAACAGCTGTATCTTAGCTCTTTCAGAATTTTCTTTTCGTGTTGTGTGATAAGCAGATCTGGAGGTGCTGTCTCAATCCCTACGAATTAAGTGCTCTCATTCTGCTGTAAGCCAGCTAGTGATGTCCTTGGAAGACAGGCAAAATCTAACTTTAAGTAGAATTGCTGTCAGTCTCTTTGTTTTCTAATAATTTTGTTCACAGGACTTCTAAGGCATCCTTTTGTGTGTTTACACAAGTCCATTGTTTCTAGGTTCGGGCAAAGCTGCGTGAGATTGAGCAGCAGATAAAGGAGCGTGGCCAGGCTGTGGAGGTTCGCTGGTCATTTGACAAGTGCCAAGAAACCACAGCAGGTAACTTGCTGTAGGCTAAAGTTCTTTCCCCCTGATCCATGTGCTACTCTGACAAAACTCCTGTCTGGCTATTATTTTTCATTTTTTTCCTATTAAATACAAACTACTGTTTGTATTTACTGTCAGCAGTAAGACATGGCTCTTTTTATTTCCAGAGCAAAATCTTACAAGGGTCCATTTCTCCAGGTATAGGGGGAGTTTCTGTTAGTAGGAGCTGGAAATATTTACCAGGGAACTATACTCTTGTCTGTGTGCCATGCTCTGATGCTTCTCCCTAAAATCTGCTGTTTGCCACAGTGAGAGTCAGAATATTAAGCTGGGTGGACCCTGCCTGACTGGTACAGCTTTCCTTGGGTAGTGAGCCCAAGCAATGAGCTCAGAGAAACTTCTTATAGAATCATAGAATGGTCTGGGTTGGAAAGAACCTTAAAAATGAAGTGGTCTCAATTCTCCTGCCATGGGCAGGGATACCTTCCCCTAGATCTGGTTGCTCAGGACCAATGCAGCCTGGCCTTGAACACTTCCAGGACTGGAGCATCCACAACCTCTCTGGGCAACCTGTACCACACCCTCACAGGGAAGAATTTCTTCTAAACATCTAGTCTGAGTCTATCCTCTTTCAGTTTAAAACCATTCCCCTTTGTCCTGCCCTTGTAAAAAGTTTCTCTCAAGATTTCTTGTAAGTCTGCCTTAGTGTGATAGGTGACAGTTAGGTCACCCTAGAGCCTTTTCTTCAGGCTGAACAATCCCAACTCTTCCAGCCTTTCCTCCTAGGAGAGGTGTTCCATCCCTCTAATCAACTTGGTGGCCTCCTCTGGACTCGCTCCAACAGCTCCATGTCCTTCTTGTGCTGAGGAGCCCAGAGCTGGAGGCAGCACTGCAGGTGGGGTCTGACCAGAGTGGAGCAGAGGGGCAGAATCCTCTCCCTTGACCTGCTGGTCCTGCTGCTCTTTGGGCAGCCCAGGACACTCTTGGCTTTCTGGGCTGTGAGTGCACATGCCTGTCCAGCCTCTCATCCCACAGCATCGCCGAGTCCTTCTCTGCCGGGCTGCTCCCCATCTGTCCATCCCCCATCCTGGATCAATACTGGGGTTGCCCTGCCCCAGGTACAGCACCTTGTACTTGGCCTTGTTGAACCCCATGAGATTCCCATGGGCCACTGCTGGAGCTTGTCCAGGTCCCTGTGGATGTCATCCATCCTTCAGGACTGTGAACCAAACCACTCTGCTTGGTGTCATCCACACACTTGCTGTGGGTGCCCTTGATCTGTGTCTGTCACCACTCATCACTGATGTCCATTGGGACTCTGAGCCTTTGACTACTGCCATCTGGATGTGACTGTCCAACCAGTTTCTCATACACTGAACAGTCCAGCATGCCTGGTGCTGTGTAGACCCTCCCATTGTCAGAATAAAACAGTATTTTGGTGGCACCACCAGCCATGGAGCCATGTATTAATAGACTGGGCCCATCTGTTTCTTCCAATGTCATTGCCTGTGACTGGAAGGATAGAAGAGAAAATAATATCTGTTCCAGAATCCCTTTCTAATGGTCGGTCCCAAGGTCCTGAAGTCCCTTTTGATTATCTTTGGACTACACTTGTGACTTCATCTCCTTCTGTAGGGGAGACCAGTAAAGTCTGAGGGCTGGACCAGGCTAGGAAGTTTTGTGGTTTCATGTCCTTAGCCTGGGCACCAGGAATGCGTCAGGCTTCCCTTAGAGAAGGATCCATCTGGCATTTGGATAAAGGGTCCAAACCCTCTCTTCCACTTAGAAGAGAATCAGCTACAGCTACAACCCATCTTTTCTTCATTGTGGAACTGGTCTTGATACAAGGTGTAGGCCTTTCTGATCTTAGCTGACCTTGTTGCTCTAGAGTCTTTTGTACCAGGTGCCAAATACACATTTGTCTTCTTTGTTTTCTTCTAGGTTTCACAATTGGCCGTGTCTTGCATACCTTAGAAGTTCTGGACAGTCACAGCTTTGAAAGATCTGACTTCAGCAACTCTTTGGATTCCTTGTATAACAGGATATTTGGGCTGGGTCCAACCAAAGACAGTCATGAGGTGCTCTGGGACTTGGCTGCTGGGCCCTGGTCTTGGATGTGGCTGTGTTCTTGTTTATAACCACACTGTTATTGTCCTGTGTCTGCAGAGAGATGACTAGATAGTGGCCTTTGGCCAAGAGACATGACCTCCATTGAAAAGGATTGCATGCAGCTCTGTTAGGGAGGTACTAAAATGAGAAGGGAGGGTCTGTGCTCTAGAAAGTCCAACAAATACATGTAAGCTTGAGAGAATTCACTGATGAAGGATGTCAGTCTGCATACCAGATTGGTGCTAAAGACTGGTTATGTCAGTACCAGCCTGGTCACATTTTGGGCTGGCTGCTGATTCCTGGGAGCTCACAGTTCAGGTTCCTTTTAGCCTGAGAGTTGCTGTATTTATGGTGTGTAGGACCATAGTGCATCCACTACTGCAGTGGTTCCTAGAAGAGGGCAGGGCTGGCTGTTCATATACTTTGTATGAGGGTGTTGAGAGGTTGTGTTTTACTCAGTGCTGTGATTAGAGAGATGATTTTCTGAAGCAGAATCAGTCTGGAGATTTGTCAGGGGCTGTGGACCTCACATTGCAAAATGCAGTCAAAACAGGAGGGCTCTAGCTTGACATGTGTCCTTCCTGTTAGGAGGAGGGGAATGTAGCAGTGTTCAGTCCCTGTTCTATGGAGAGCAGACCCACTGTTATATCTGCTCCCCTCTTCTGCTTGGCTCAGGTTCTCACTGCAGTGCTTCTGTCCCCCCAGATCTCTCCAGATGATGACGCAGTGGTGGCCTTGCTGTGTGAGTGGGCTGTCAGCTACAAACGCTCGGGGCGCCACAGGGCCATGGTCGTGGCCAAACTCCTGGAGAAGCGTCAAGCAGAGATCGAGGCTGAGGTAGGTCCTTATTCCTGGAAGGCTGGGAGCAGTAAAGGAGAGCTGAAATTACCTAACTCCTGTTACACCGACAGGCAAAGGCTGATCAGCACAGTGCCTCTTGTCACTGGTGCTGCTAATTATGGCATTTGCTCCATCTGACCCAATGTAGGTCATAAGTGAACCTGTGGGATGGTGCATATCCCATTTCTTGGATGCATTTGAGGACAGCTGATTGCAGTGCAAAAACACTGACATACTTGGAGACTGTGCAGTAGCTTACAGAAACCTGTGTGGTGGCTTGCTTACAAGAGCAAGATAGAAAAATTCTCTTGAAGGCTTCTTTTTTGAGATATATGGATAGGAAGTTTCTCCTCTGTGTCAGCAATTGGTACTTTTTCTGTTTCTACAGAGATGTGGGGACTCTGAAGTCGTGGATGAGAAGGGCTCCATCTCCTCGGGCTCTCTGTCAGCAGCCAGTGCTCCTGTCTTTCAGGATGTCCTTATGCAGTTCCTTGACACTCAAGCTCCTATGCTAAGTATGTAATAAGAATTTATGGTCTCCCAGTTTCCCAGTTTGTAAGAGCTTTCCCTCTCCTACAAACTTTGAATTTGTGTGGAGTTCTCTCGTGTGTAAGTATGGGTTGTATCTAAATTTTCTATCTGGCTTCCTTACAATTCAGAGCTTATCTTGGTGAAGGAGGAAAAGCAACTTGCAGGGCCAGATGACAGAAAGATGGTACAGAGGCATTTCTTTTAACAGAGCATTGGCCAAGGATAAACGAGTTTAATCGGAATTACTTCAGGCTGAGAACTTAAGGGAGGTTTTTAACTGGTGACAAAGCTCTGGCTCTGATGGGAAGTGCTGCAAACAGGTTAAGGGGGATAGGATAACAGGTCTGAATGATGAAGGCAGCTATTTGTACACCCAGGAATAGCACTTAAGTCCAGTGGCTCTGGGCTGTGACACTGGAGAGCTTTTGACTTACTTAATTGCTAATTTTTGAAACTGGACTTTCTGCTTTTAGTCCCTGCTGTAATCTCAGAATATCTGTCACTGTGTTGACAACTCAGAAAATGCTTTCCCTTGCCCTCGGTTAGGTGTCTGGTGTTGCTTATAGTGGTGCAGAACTACTCTGATAGCCCTGACTATCTGTGTTGTCCTTTCAGCTGATCCTGGGAAGGAAAACGAGAAGGTGGAGTTCTTTAATCTGGTGCTGCTGTTCTGTGAGCTGATCCGACATGATGTCTTCTCCCACAACATCTACATGTGCACGCTCATCTCCCGGGGTGATCTCGCCATGGATTCTCATGGGCCTCGCCCTCCCTCACCCTTTGATGACCCTGCTGAGGAACATGACAGGAAAGAGACAGAGGGAAGCAGTGGCATCAAGCTGGAGGTGAGAGCATGAGCACATGGCCCTCCTGTACATCTGTGTTGTGCTTGCCTGTTTTTACCAGCTTTGCAGCCTCCTTGCTGTTGCCTGCTGGAGAATGTACCACTGACTCCTGCTCTTCCTTCCCTCAACTTATTTCCTTAGCATTTCAATTTAAAATTATGTTCTAAGTGACTGGAAAGGACCTGCAGATTGCAGAAGGGTAGATAGGAGAATCTTGCATGGCTTGATACAGAGCAGCATATCATGAGGTGTATCAGGCTCCAGCTTGCCAGGCACCATGGGTGTGGTGGCATACTGCTGTCACTGTCCAGCATGAACATCAGTGTAGTCAACAAATATTCTCTCATTCCCTGATGCATCACTGAGATGTAAAACTGCTCTGTCTGTTCCCAGGACACAGGCCTTTCAGAGCCCATGGACATTGACCACAACCCCAGCATGCTCTTTGATGACATGGAAAAGACAGACTTTTCGGTACGTTCCAGCATTTCCTGTTACTCAGTAAGTAGGCTCGGCGTGTTGTAGTGAGCCCAGGAGCAGCACGTGCCCTGCGTTTGTGTATCTGCTGGAAGTGGCTGGGTTCTAAGGCAGTTCACATTGCAAAAGGCCCATATCACCTATTTATGTAGCTTGGTGTTCATCAGGGCAGAGTGAGTCCCAGTTGTTCCTGGAACTTCTCATGCTCTGGCTACTGCCAACCTAGTGTTTGGGCAGGGTAGGAAATGGGCTGCTTGGAAGTGGATGGGAAATGAATGGCCATGATGGCCTCAGATTGGAAGTGACCAGTTGCAGAGGTTTTCTTGATCCTGGGAGAAGGCACTGCTCTGCTTTCATCCTACTGTGTGGCCTTCATTGCTACTTCAGGGTTACAGTTCTTCATATCTGTGGGCATGGTTCGTGGTAACAGAGCACTTTGAAGCACTTAGCAGTAAAATTAACTCATGGTGCTTGAAAAATTCCTGAGTACCTACATCTATCTAGCCATCTCTGACCTTTCCAGGTACGTGTCAGCTAAGTGTGATGTAAAGTTACGTGCTTTCCCAGGATCTCACTTCTGTGGAAGGGGCTGTAAGCCATTAATTTATTACTCCTATTGTGTTATTTCCTGTTGTGTTTAACCTAATATACAACATGGACCAGAAGCAAAAATAGAAACAGTCTCTTGGCACATTACTTTGGTTTTTGCCTTAAGACCTTGCTGGTTTTCCAACCCTTCCTTTTCCTACTCCTCTTTAGGCCTGAGCAGAAGTACATTCTTTCAGCAATCTTTACTGTTGCATGACCATGTTTCCTAACTACATTTTCTTTTTCTTATGTCTCCCCAGATGTTTTCTCCACCAATGCATTGTGAATCTAAAGCCAGCCCTTCCCCTGAAAAGCCAGATCCTGAAAAGGAAGGAAAGACTCTGCTGAAGGATAAGTCTGTGGAAGGAATGCTAGCATCCCTGTATGACCAGCCTCGGCACATCCAGTATGCAACACACTTCCCTATTCCTCAGGTACAGGACCTGCTCCTAACTGCTCCCCTGCTGTTGCCTTGTCATGAGGCTGCTGTCTCTCCCTGCTGTGGCTGGCTGAGGAGCAGTCCTGCTTTTCTGGATAGCTCCTTGCTTACTCCCAGAGAAGCTTCTGAGAAGGTTTTCTTTTTCTTTCAGAGATGCAGATTTGAAACAAGATTAAAGCATTCAGCCTTGTAGTTGCTAATGCAGTTGTCTCTTTTGGTTCCCCAGGAGGAGTCATGCAGTCATGAGTGTAACCAAAGGCTGGTGGTTCTTTTTGGGGTTGGAAAACAACGGGATGATGCTCGGCATACCATCAAGAAAATAACCAAAGACATTCTAAAAGTCTTAAACAGAAAGAGCACTGCAGAGACAGGTCAGTAGAGCTGCAGATACTCCTTTTAGAAGTAAGAGCATCTTTCCAGTTGGCTGATTCCCTTGTCTGGAGTCTCACTGTGAAAGGATTTTACTCAATCTACAGTGTCTGGTAAGAGGTACTGGTGAATGAGTTTGGAATGGTGCTCTGTTTTCAAACATACATACTAACCAGCAAGTAAGACAATTGGTTTCCTGCCTGTAATATGTTTAATTAACTTGTCTTCAGAAGATAATTGAGTCATACAATGTTCAGAGTGAGACCCTGGCCAAAACTTTGGCTTTTCATATTTTATTTTATTTACTCTTGCATTCAGATCCTTGTACAAGAAGCAGAAAAGACTTTGCCAATGCATATTTGGCAAAGACTTCACTAAATGTATCATTCTGTTACACTTCAGGCATGTGCTAAATGTGTAGGATAGGAAATTTGGATAACTGGGTCAAAATCAACAGAAAGTGTGTGATGTCCAACAGCTGAGAACCTGGCTGCAATTTTTCTTTCTTAGTGTGATGCCTTAAAGGCAACTTCAAATGTAGTGAAAAGATGATGCTTTAAAATATGGAGTACTCTGACAAAGAAACTTTTGTGGCTGAGTATCTCCAGTCCAGAATGCCTGTTCTCATCAGAGAATAGGTATATTTCCAAATCAAGACAGAAGGATACTCCAAGGAGTACTTCCATTTGGGATAAACTTGGTGTTTGCCCTACTGCCATTCTTAGGTTAGGGATTCCTTAACTGCTTTTTTTTTTTTTTTAAGATAGTCCTTAATCAACCTAAGGTCTAGGACTCAGGCCTTTTGCCTGTGCTTCATGACAGGGGCTGATCTTGCTGGGGAACTGTCAGAAGCTGATGGCTGATGTTTAATCTTCTGGTGAGGAAAGCAGCCTAATTCTGTTTTCTGCTGTTTTCAACTTTGGTAGGTGGGGAGGAAGGCCAGAAGAGGAAAAAGAGCAAGCCAGAAGCATTCCCAACAGCTGAAGATATCTTTGCAAAGTTCCAGCACCTTTCTCACTTTGATCAGCACCAAGTCACATCTCAGGTATGAAAATTTGAAGACTGCTGTCCTTCTTGGGCCCTGACTGAATTTCTTTGTATTGGTGAGAGCAGCTTCCTGGAAGGAGATGAGCCTGCTGAGGGACTTTGTGTTGTCTTGCACTTGCAGGTATCTCGTAATGTCTTGGAACAGATCACCAGCTTTGCTTTGGGAATGTCCTACCACCTGCCTCTGGTGCAGCATGTGCAGTTCATATTTGACTTGATGGAGTATTCACTCAATATCAGTGGTCTGATCGACTTTGCCATCCAGGTAAGGGCAGTGTGGTCAGGTGCTCCCTGGGGAGGGGTTTGTCCACCTGAGAGGCAGCAGATCTGTGCTGTGATAGTTGGCCTGCTCTGGTCATCACTGGGGACCCTCTGACCTGTGTCGTGGAGGTGTCAGATTATGTGATCATTGTGATGCTTCTGGGCTGCAGCTGTCAGGAAAAGGTTGTCTGTGGCAGATAGTCTTGCATGTTCTGTTCTGAGGATTATTCTTCCAAAGGCTTTAGGCTTGTTTCCAAAGGACTCACATCTCTGTCCCTGGTTGCAGCAGGGCCTTGTTCTGAGTGAGAAGGGGATTGTCAGTCCCTGGCACCTTGCCTGCCTTGCTCCCCTGGAAAGATCCTTGGCACATGGCAGCTCAAGCTGCCTTCTGGATCCTGCTAAAATCCTGTTGCTGTTTCTGCAGCCTGTACCAGGTGTCTCTTGAAGCCTAGCTGATGGAATTGTGGCTGTTAGCCTGGAAAAGATCAGAGTGAAACTTAATGCAGAATAGAACTACCAAACAAGCTGCTTAAAACTGCCTGTGGCCATATCACAATTACCCTCTGATACCCAAGCCTTGCCTGAGACATTTTGCCAGCTGTTCTGGGGCGCATCCCTAAGCAGAATGTGCCTGTGAGTGCCTTTCCTGGCAGATCCTGTAGGCTGTGGGTTTGGTGTGCCTCCTCCCTTTCTGACCATAGCTTACCCCTGTGGCTGTTGAAGGGTTTTTCTGTCATTGGGTGCAGTTGCTGAATGAACTGAGCGTGGTGGAGGCAGAACTGCTGTTGAAATCCTCCGACCTTGTTGGCAGCTATACCACCAGCTTGTGCCTGTGCATCGTGGCTGTGCTGCGGCACTACCACTCCTGCCTTATCCTGAACCAGGACCAGATGGCTCAGGTCTTCGAAGGGTAAGGGCCTCTCCCCTCTCTGTGTAAGAAAATATATATGCTGGGGGTTCATAAGGGGCATGGACATCTGTGTCCTTCCTACAAGGCAACTACTTGGTGCCTGGGGGTTCAGCTCACTGTGTTTTGTCTCTCTGCAGTCTGTGTGGGATCCTGGCCTATCTCTACGACCTGTATACCTCCTGCAGTCACCTCAAAAGTAAATTTGGGGAGCTCTTTAGGTGAGTCTGATGCAGCTGAGGTGCAGTGGGTGCTGCCCACTATAGCATCTTGACTTAAACTTTGCTTTTGATCTTGTTTGATGGGATTGCTCCTGAGAAATTCCTTGTTTGGAAGGGAATGGAGAACAGAGCAAAGAGCATCATTCGGTCCCTATTTATGTCATGGAACAACTGTGCCTTGTGGTTTGGGGCAGGAAACTCTAAAAAGTGTATAGTGGATTTAGGCCCAAAGGTGGGTGAGTGGATAAATTACCAGAGGTTTCAGATGATTTATGAGGAACTGAGTCTCCTCCCTACAGAAGAGGAGTACTGATAGAAATTTTGTAAAGTTCTAGTTGATGTGGAAAATAAACTGAATGTTCAACATGTCTTAGAATGCAAGCACAGAAAGGAATGAATAGAAAATAACGAATTTATTGGTCTTTATTGATACACAATGATCCTGAGTTTCAACATGTTCTTTCCCAGAGAGGGTTTGCCTTTGTTCACCAGAATCCAGTGGCCCTGTATATTTTCGTGTTCCTAATTGCTTTTCTGTCCTGTTTAGTGACTTCTGCTCCAAGGTGAAGAACACAATCTATTGCAATGTTGAGCCATCTGACTCCAACATGCTATGGGAACCAGAGTTCATGATTGACACTATTGAAAATCCATCTGCACATAACTTTACATACACCAACCTGGGCAAGAGCCTCAATGAGAACCCAGCCAATCGCTACAGTTTTGTCTGTAATGCACTGATGCATGTGTGTGTGGGACACCACGATCCTGACAGGTGAGAGGCAGAGCTTTCATGGTTCTACTGAGAAAGTAAATTCTTTAGGTGAGGGTAAGGAAACCAGTGGCCATATCTTGGCTGTCTTGGGGTGTGAAGAAGGAGGAGCCAAGGCTGGGGTCCCTTAGAAAATCACTGACCTGATGGCATGCATGAGTAGCAAAGCTGACCCTCTGCTTTTTTCATTATTTATTTAACAGGGTGAACGACATTGCTATCCTGTGTGCTGAGCTAACTGGCTACTGCAAGTCTCTAAGTGCCGAGTGGCTGGGTGTGCTCAAAGCTTTGTGCTGCTCCTCCAATAATGGGACCTGTGGCTTCAATGATCTCCTCTGCAATGTTGATGCAAGTGCAAACATTCAAAAGGGGAAAAGGAATTGAAGCAGGAGTGGAGGGATCCCTTGGGAGAATCTAAAGTGAACAAGGGATGGAGGCTTTGTCTTCTGAGGGCAGGGAAAAGGCTTTGAATACCAGGGGCTGCTGTTGGTGTTTGTTGCAGCCTGGGCAGACTGTGGACATTGACCAGGGGTTATGGGCCCTTCTGCCACCCAACTCCTAGGAATTGCTGACAGAGGGAATGAGGTAGAGGCTGTTTGAATCACTAGCTGATCTCTCTTTCAGGTCAGTGACTTATCTTTCCATGATTCCTTGGCCACCTTTGTTGCCATTCTCATTGCCCGGCAATGCCTGCTGCTGGAGGACCTGATTCGCTGTGCTGCTATCCCCTCACTCCTCAATGCTGGTAAGTGCATCCCTGCACAACCCTGAGTGACTCTGTTCTGGCCCAAAGGCCTGTGCTTATTGCATACTTGGTGAGCTCTGTAGTTGTGAAACATGCCTCTAATACTTCTTTTATACTTAATAACTGAATATGGCGCTTTAGAGAAATTTGGGGCTTTTGATTTCTATCAAAAACTGGTTGTGCTAAGGTTTTTCACTGCCCTGCTCCCTCCAGTTTGTGTGCGAGCTGAAGTAAACATGGGGAGCTGTTATCAGCCTCACTGTGTGACCATTGTACTCGGCTCTGAACTCCAGCAGTGTGCCTCCCACTGATAATAATGTTCAGCTTAGCATTTTGGCTAGAGCAGCCCAGCTGGGCTTACAGCACCTGTGCCACTGCCTTACTCTGCTACCAGCCTTCCTATCTCTGCTCTGGGGATTGCAGCATCCAGACTCCTGACAGGGTGAAGTTGGAAACATGGAGCAAGCAGAAAGCAGTGCATGTCACTGGAGATAACAGTGAAGGATTTGCTTGCTTGCATGTTAATTGCTGCACATGCTCCATATTTGTAAATACAATAAGGCGGCTGCAGCTTCTCAGCTGTCTGCTTCAGGGAAGTGCACTGTGAATAGCTTTTGGATTGAGAGTCAGCTGTCCTGGTGCTTAAGAAATCTCAGTTGTCTCTTTTCTTTACATAGCCTGCAGTGAACAGGACTCAGAACCAGGAGCACGTCTGACCTGCCGGATTTTGCTCCATCTGTTTAAGACTCCACAGCTGAACCCATGCCAGCAAGATGGCAGTAAGTGAATGAACTTAAAGCCTTTCTTTATTGTGGAAGTACTAAGGTTCTTGCACTCCAAGAAGAGAGATATGAGACCTTATGGTTAGAGATCATAACCTGCTTGCTTTGAATAAAGCAGGCAAAGCCTGATGCACTTTCTTCATAGGACAAAGAACAGTGTCCTTCCATTTATGTCACTCCCGGGGTAGCCAGGCATTGGGGAGAAGGTTTTTGGAGGCAGGAAACCAGCCAGTAGAGGTGGCCTTGCTGTCACTAAGCCATTAGAGTAATGATCACTTCTTCTTTTGTGTCCTGAGCTTTGTATAGCCTCTTAACTTGGTGCCAGAAGCTGCTGTTTTACAGCCCTCCTTTTTTGTGTGATGATGGAAACATTCCAGGAAGCTCTGTTCTTGGCTTCTCACCAGTATCCTGATAGCTCAGATTTCTAAATCCAGCTTGTATTTTAGGTCTAGGGTACTGTTGGAGCTTGGAGTTCATGACATAGGCTCTGCACCCCATTTGGATTTCATGGTTCAGTTGTCACAATGTGATTGGCATTATGCTTCTTGAAACTTAATTAAATGGGCCCCATGTTGCAGTTAGGAAAGGAACTGGCCTTGGGATTCTCTGAGCTGGATTTTATGGTACTTGCTGGCACATAATTCAGGCAGCTCTGGAGCCCATGCCTTTCTCTCTGCTGAGTATTGCCTTTCCCCTTTGTCCTCTTTGCAGACAAACCCACTGTGGGAATCCGCTCTTCCTGTGACCGTCACTTGCTGGCAGCTTCCCAGAATCGTATTGTGGATGGAGCAGTCTTTGCAGTGCTGAAGGCTGTCTTTGTTCTGGGTGGGTACCTGTGTTAGCCTGAACCTATAACCATGTTTTTCAGGGGAGTGGGAGAAAGGCACTGTATTGTTCATGTTGGCTGTGCAGAAGGCCAGAGGAGATCTGTTCTGTTGAATATGTGGCGTGTCTGTAGCTGTAAACATGCTTTGAGTCTGTTAGCTGCAGAGAGGTCACTGATCACAGGGAGAGTTTACAGAATCTCAGGATGTTTTTTGAGTCAGGCTTTGTGGTTAGAGTTGTTGTCTGACACTTGTGCTTTCCTTTTAGGAGATGCAGAACTGAAAGGCTCTGGCTTTTCCCACCCGGGAGGTGTTGATGATCTTATGGATGATGAGCTGGGCACCAGGAAGGCTGGTGGTCGGGTAGTCACTGTAGAAACAGCCAGCTTGGATATTTATGCCAAGTATGTACTGAGGAGTATATGTCAACAGGTGAGTCTGTCCCATCTCTAGGTGTGTCCTTATCCCTTCTGCATACAGATAGATATATCTCACATGCCTTTCTTCAGGTTGGGTTTGGCACGTATTTCTTTGAAAGATCAGTGAAGAACCTGCAATGTTTCTGTCATGTGACAGTACTGAGGATTGCTCACTGTTAGCAAAACACAGAGACAAGCAATGCTCAGGAATTAGGTGTTGCAGTGTGCAGGGACTGCATCCCCTTTGCTTTGGCAACAGCACAGGGCTCCTGTCCAAGGAGGGGAGTGCTGGAGTGGTAAGCTGAGATATGTGCTGAAGGCAAAGAAGATCAGCACGAGAAAGACAGACAGATGGTTTATTAAAATGATAAATGGTGTCTTTCAGGATGCAGCCTGAGTGTTGCTTGCAGCTAGGCTGTTAATGTATCCCTGGGCTTTGCATTGCCCTGTTTAGTTAATTAAAACAATGACAACAAAGGCCTTTTACTTAGCCTAATCTGACAGCACCAGTATTTCTATTCCTTTGTGAAAAATTGACACCTGAGGAGCTGAAACCTGGCTAATAATGTTGGAGAGTAGAGTGGCCACGCTGTATGAAAATGGATGTTGAAAGGTATCCTTAGCCTCAGTTATAAGTTTATTCTTTCAGTAGGAAAGATGTGGTGTTAAAATCTGAAACCTGTATTACTAATGTGTACACCCACCATTAGTGCTGTGTGTTGTCCTCATGCTATTGTTTATTAATTGGCTGACGGCATAGCAATGTTACCACCTTACCAAAAAGGAATTGGAATCACCTATTTTTAAATATAAATTCAACCTTCTTGTTGTCACTGAAACCTGACTGTAGCATTTACAGAAGTAGATACTCCCTTGCTGATCAAAGTCTATATAGGAAGGACTCAAAGCAAGTAGAGGTGGTTGTGCACAGGAGTAGCAGTGTCAGGTATCCCTGCTCATACCAGTTGTTGGCAGTGCTGGTTATGTGGAAGTGAACATTCCAGCAGACACCCATGAGTTACCACCAATTTGTGCCAGAGCTCCTGCAGGCTTCCTGCAGCTGTAAAGGGCAGGTAAAATGCTGTGTTTAATATTAGCTCCTCTTCTGTGAGCAGTGAACTTGCACTATCAATACCTTAAATTGTAGGTTGTGATTTCTCAGTCTCAGTTTCAGGTGGATATTTTATAATAGACTTCATTGTGAGAGGATTAGGAAAAGGAGCAGATTATAATTAATTTAAAGGTTTTTTTCATAGACTCCTAGAACTGTTTGGGTTGGAATGGACCTTAAAAATCATGAGCAGGGCCACCTTCACTATTCCAAGTTGCTCAGGGCCCTATCCAACTTATCCTAAACACTCTGAGGGATGGGGCATCCACAGGTTCTCTGGGCAACCTGTTCCAGTGCCCACCTCTCAAACCTGTCCAAGTCCCTCTGGATGTCATCCCTTCCCTCCAGCATGTCTTTCGTTCGTCTTTATACCAATAAAGTGGATTGGAAATGATGTCTGAGTTCTTGTAAGAAGCTGAGCAAATGATAAAAAGAGTCTTCCCAAGGAAATGTGTATTACCTAGGCAAGAAAAAGAAGATTATTATCAAGACATTGTGATGTAGCAACACTAGAGGGGGAAATGTAATAGGCAGTGGAGAGGTCACCACATCTCATGTGCAAACTTCATCTGGAATGAACATAATGATGTAGGCTGTGGTTTCACAAGGAGTTCAAACCAGAGTTTTGACCTTTTCAGCCTTTGTGCTTCAGTGCTTAGTTTGCTACCCACTGAAGGGTCTTTCCAGCTTTCTAGGCATAGCATCAGCACCTGTGCATAATGAACTGGATCCTCATCTCTTCTTTTGTTGTCACTTCTCAGTGGAACAATGCTCTGATCAGGCTTCCTCTGCAGATGCAGAAGTGCTTATATAGCAGTCCTCTGTTGATTTTAATTCAATGAATGTGCCTAATTTTAAGTAGGAAAAATTTCTGCACTAACAAATGCTGCAGGTTAACTGTAAATTGAGTGAAGTACCTACCTCATGTTTGGAAACTGCTGCCCTTATTATCATCATATATTTAGGGAGCATCAACTGAAATCAAGAGGCTGACAATAACAGTTTTCTGTCTACCTTCTCATAATATGTTATTTTTTAAGGGGCTTGCATCCAGTCAGTCATTTTTCTTTCCAGAGTCTGAGAAGTAAAGTAATTGGTTTTTACTAAGTTTGGCAGTGTGTTTTGCATTACTATTTGAGAATTAAGGTGTGTGCTTTTCCCCAAGACGTGTTCTGGTTTAGTGCTAGCTGCAACCCTGAGTAACCTAACTTAGGGCAGCTCCAGAGCTTTGTTGTGCTGGAAATAGACCAAACAATTTTAAGTGATCCCTTCTGATCTTCTGAGCCCAAGTGCCTGTGTCGAGGCAGCCTGGACATGGTAGTGACTGAGTACTGTTAAATCACACCAATATTTTCTCAAAAGAAAGAGCAACTACTGTATTTCATTACTGCTGACTTGTCAAAGTTTGTTTCCTCTGTTCTGATTACTGTGCTGTGCCTGACGCCTGCTGAATCAGGATAGTACAGTTCATGAAGAGAAATGATTATCAGGCATAACTGCATACTAATAAGGCTTTTATGATTTTGATGTGTTCCATGCATCTCTCTGAGACTGAAAGCAGGGGCGTTGGTTTGGAATCAGACATCAGTTTGACTGTGCTGACTCTGCCTTCGTCTTGCAGGAGTGGGTAGGAGAGCGATGTCTGAAGTCCCTCTGTGAAGACAGCAATGACTTGCAGGATCCTGTCCTGAGCAGCACCCAGGCCCAGAGGCTGATGCAGCTGATTTGTTACCCACACCGGCTCCTGGACAATGAGGAGGGAGAAAATCCTCAGCGGCAGAGGATTAAACGCATCTTACAGGTGCAGCTGCTGGCAGAATCTGAGTGTCCTACTAATTGCCTCATGTAATTGCAGCCCTCTGAGGAGTCTGACACTCATTATGGTGGGACCTTGAGGGTGTGGGTTGGTGTAGTCTGAACTGAGATAAGGCATTATGTGAAGTGTGTATTGTGTGTGTGTTACAGAATTTGGACCAGTGGACCATGAGGCAGTCCTCGCTGGAGCTGCAGCTCATGATTAAACAGACAGCAAGCAATGTGAGTTTCTGCTCAGAAGGGATCATACAGGGGAGGATGAAGTGGCTGCTTGTGAGTTAGTGGGGAGGTGGCCTGGTAGAAATGGGGGTAGGGAGAAAGTAAACGGTGAGGGAATCAGGCCTGTGAACACCAAGCACGAGAAGGAAGCAATGAGTCTGAGACCTCAGACTCAGGAGCAACAGCCATGGGGAAGTTGGCAAACTGACTTTGTACTGAGTTGAAATATGGAAGCTATAGGTGCTCTCAGAGAAGGACTTGCCTATCTTTTTCTTCCCTACTTCCAGGAGATGAACTCCTTGTTAGAAAACATAGCCAAGGCCACCATTGAGGTATTCCAGCAGTCAGCAGAGACCAGCTCTGCTAGCTGTACTGGAAATGGAGTCAACAATATCAGTAGCTCAACAAGTGCTACACCTGCCAGCAACAAATCCAAACCCATCCTCAGGTAGGTGTAGGGACAGCATGCAACTCTCTTGTAGACAAGCCTGAATGTTAAATTGCATTGCAAACAGCTTTCCTCTCCTGTTTTGTCACAGCTCCCTGGAGAGATCAGGAGTATGGCTGGTGGCCCCTCTGATTGCCAAGCTTCCAACATCAGTGCAGGGCCACGTGCTGAAAGCTGCTGGAGAAGAGCTGGAGAAAGGACAGCATTTAGGGTCATCATCCCGCAAAGAGCGGGACCGCCAGAAGCAGAAGAGGTGAGTCCAAGGGAAAGGCAGGCAGTGTTTGCCCTGCTGATCCCAGGCTGGCAGTACAGCTCCTTCTCTGTTCTCTCACAGTATGTCCCTCCTGAGCCAGCAGCCATTTCTGTCACTGGTGCTGACATGCTTGAAAGGTCAGGATGAGCAGCGGGAAGGCCTCCTCACCTCTCTGTACAGTCAGGTCCAGCAGGTAGGGGTCTTGTTTCTCCCCTTACTTTCCTCAGGAGCTTGCCCCTCCAGCAGACAGGCTCTGGAGCACAGCCTCAGGATGTTGCTTGTCTTACCCTGTTTGATATAGGGAGCTTGAGCTGACCATTTCTGAGTCACCAGACAGTGAATGGTACAAGCTGCTCTCTCTAAGCTTCAGCATACAGCTGGTGAGGTCTGTCCTCTCTTCTGTATTTCTTAGATTGTTACAAATTGGCGAGAAGATCAGTACCAAGATGACTGCAAAGCCAAGCAGCTGATGCATGAGGCCTTGAAACTGCGGCTGAATTTGGTGAGCAGTTGCAGAAAAAGAGCTTAACCATCTGGGGTGAAGAGTTGTCTGCCTTTTTTTTCCTTTGGAACAAGCACACACTGGAGGGTTTATATATGTCCTGAGGCAAGGAAGTAGGAGAGACACTTGTGCTGCTTCTAGGTCTTGGGCCCTGAGTAGGACAGGGTGCATGAATAAACTCCCTTGCTCTGTTTCATCAGGATGAAATCCAGACTTGGTCTCTTTTGTAGATGTGCCTTCCCCTTTGAATGCCTTTGCAGCCCACAGCACTACTACTTGCATCTGAGGTTTGGCTGCTGACAGCAGTCTCCCTCAGCTCTCAGTAGGAATTAAGCTCCTTTAAACCCTGGTTTAAGCTCCTTTCTCACTTCGAAATCTTAGTGTTTCTCGGTGTCCTTGTGACTGAACTCCCTTTCTCTGCCAGGTGGGAGGAATGTTTGACACAGTCCAACGCAGCACACAACAGACAACTGAATGGGCCGTGCTTCTCCTGGACATCATCAGCAGTGGCACTGTGGACATGCAGTCAAACAAGTAACTTGCAGTCTGACTTCTGGTCTATACATTTCCCAAGGAAGGCAGTTAGCATGGCCCTGTTTCTCATGTGAGCTGGCTGTTTATCTGTCAGAAGTGACTGCTGAAAGAGACTTCAGAGTAATAGCAGGCTACAACTTAGGTCCTGATAGCTGAGTGCACTCTGAGTGCACACTGAGTGCCATATTCAGACCAAACTTGGCTTTCCAATGCAGAGAGATACGCAGGGGAGAACTGAGTCTGTTTTTCAGAGGTGCTGAATGGATACAGAGGAGTCCAGTCTTAATCTGTGATACTGCACCTAATTCAAGTGGGAGTAAAACTCAAGTGTGGTGTATAAGGAAAAGGAAGATTAGTGTGGGAGGTTATTCTGAAGACTGACACTTCAGAATGTGGGGGAAGTCTTGACAACTTAATAGTGTTTGGTGTTGCAATGATGGCAGAAGCTTTTTATCAGTTTTTCAGGTGACTGACCTTTCTGCTCTGACCTACAGTGAGCTCTTCACCACCGTGCTGGACATGCTGAGTGTTCTCATCAATGGCACCCTGGCTGCTGATATGTCCAGCATCTCTCAGGGCAGCATGGAGGAGAACAAGCGGGCATACATGAATCTTGTCAAGAAACTCAGGGTGAGGGACACCAGGCCCTGTATGGGGACCAGAGCGTGCTGTGTTGTGGTTGTTCAGCTATGCAGATTTACCTGTGTCTCATGAACAATGCCTGTCCTTTTCCTGCTGTTTAGATGAAGTAGTGAGGGTGGCCCCTATGACTCTGTAGGCCTGAAGGGTGCAATGGTGAGAAGTACTGCAGGGATGGAGGCCAAAGCTAGAAGAGGCATGGGTGGGCTTTGGATGGTTTTTCCTGAAAAATTCTTCAAGTCCTCTTTGTTCCACTTGTGCAGAAGGAGCTGGGGGACCGTCAGTCTGACAGCCTGGAGAAGGTGAGACAGCTACTGCCACTTCCCAAGCAGACCCGAGATGTCATCACCTGTGAACCTCAGGGATCCCTCATTGACACTAAGGGCAATAAAATAGCTGGCTTTGATTCCATCTTCAAGAAGGAGGTAAGTGAAGCATTTTTGTCTCTATCACAGCTCCTGAGTGCAGGTGTCACCTTGTCCTCTGATGCCTTAAGTCTGCACAGCTTGGGAGGCATCTGTATGCAGTGCCTCATTCCCTGACGAGCCTGAAGAGGCTGGCTGCACGCAGACAAGCTGGCACATAACCATGTCCAAAAAGGGCAAAGCTGGGCTGTTAATGCTTGGTGATAGCATGCTGCTGTGACCTGAGATGTTAACTAAATTTGGGGGTTGTATTTATGGTTATATGAAGTGTAAAGAGAAACACGTAATCCCTGTCACATAAGTTAATGGCAGAGCCAGTGTGCAGGAGGCTGGCAGAGATGGAATGAAGGAGACTAGACAGTTGTTGATGAACACTTTTAGAAATGACTGCTTTGCCACCTGGAGGAGCAGGGACCATTAGCAAGGGCTCAGACTGTTTACTGAGAGATCTGGATTAGAGCCTGAAGAAAGGACAATTACCTGTACCCTCATAGGAGCAACAACAGGGACTTGATGGTTCTTATCTCTTTTGCTTTAAAGGGTTTGCAAGTCTCTACAAAGCAGAAGATTTCTCCTTGGGATCTTTTTGAGGGTTTGAAGCACTCAGCCCCGCTCTCCTGGGGATGGTTTGGGACAGTCCGGGTGGATCGCAAGGTGTCCAGGTTTGAGGAGCAGCAGAGGCTTCTCCTGTATCACACACACCTGAAACCCAAACCCCGCAGTTACTACCTGGAGCCTTTGCCACTGCCCCCCGAAGAGGAAGAGCCTCCTACACCTGTGGCTTTAGAGCCAGAGAAGAAAACTGCAGAACCAGCCAAGGCTGATAAAACAAGCTCCAATCCTGCTGCCTCCACTGAGGAACGCAAGAAAAAACAGAGCAAAACCAAGAAACGCAACCAATCTGCCAGCAAAACTGAGGTAATGGAGTGTCCAGCAGCTCTGGGTGTCCCATGTCCACCACTCCTAGTCACAGAACACTCCCTAGGCTTCCTGAGGAGCTTGAGAGTGGTGATATGGTGAAGATGTGATGTGTTTCCTCTCAGCTGGGAGTACTGGAGCTTTTATCCTGCTCTCTCTAGCTTGGGGCAAGGCAAACACTTTCTTCATTCCTGATGGGAGGAGTCTGCCCAGCTCAGATAACATCCTTGGCTTCCTCCTGTGGACTTTTCAACCCTTTAATAGTCTTCCTCCATGCATGAATTCCCAGTGCACATTGATCTTTCTTACTGCTTTGTCTTTGCAGGACTTTGTGTTGGGCCCTAGCCGAGGGGTTGCATATGGAGTTGGCATGCCTACAGATCTCTTGCATCACCAGTCAGGAAGCACCATGTCAAGGCTGGCATATGGGCAGTCTCCAGTGGGTCTCTATGCCCAGAATCAGCCTCTTCCAGCAGGTAGGTGCACCAGAGAGTCAAAAATATTTCACCTCTTTGAGAACCTTTTCTGTGAGATGGTCCTGTGCAGGTCTCTGCACTTTCTCCTTTTGCCTGACATGTCTAGCTACAGTGATGAGCAGTCATTCTGGAGCTATGAGGTGCAGCAGTAGCTGTGACTGCTCTGCCTGTTTCTCTTCTCGTGCAGGTGGCCCTCGCCTGGATACATCCTACAGACCAGTACGCATGCCGCTGGGAAAACTGGTTCAGAGTCGCCCTCCCTACAGTGGTGTGCTGCCTCCAGGGATGGGCAGCATGATGGGCATTGACCCCTCCTACAAGCCAGCAGTGTACAGGCAGCAGCCTCCAGTGTCCCAAGGACAGATCCTGAGGCAGCAGCTGCAAGCAAAGTTGGTAAGTCAGAGCTGTGCTCTTGCTGTTGCTGACTCCACAGTACAGCATGGCTAGGCTGTTTGGTGCTGTCCTTTTTAGCCAGAACTGCCCAACTCTGTGTCTGCTCTGGAAATATGTTGTTTCTCATGTCTGTTCCTCTGGAACCACCTGCTTTGTGGGCCCATGTCACAAACAGTTGGAGGAGGTTGTCACGGGGTGGCCTCTGGGGAGTGAGAAGGGCATGTCCTGCCTGGGAGTGGCAGGTTTTTTAGTGGCCTGTTTGTCCCAGGTCAGGGTAAAACAAGTCATGGACATGTGCCTGCTGTGCAGCAATCTCGTAAGTTAAGCAGTGAAACCACTTGTCTGGTTTAGTGGGAGCTGCTGAGAAGAGAGCAGCAGTGTTCCTGCCCTTTGCAGATGTTGGAAAAAGCACTTCTCTCTTGCCTTCCAGCAGGGCCAGGGCATAATGGGCCAGCAGCCCGTGCGCCAAATGGCTCCAACCCCGTCTTATGGAGCACTGCAGCCCTCCCAGGTAAGTGACAGTGACTGCAGGTAGGGCCCCAGCACAGGGCAGCAGCTTTGTTGCAGCTGCTAAAGCCTGAAAGCTCTTGGCTCTTCTCCCTAATGAGCTTCCCTGTGACAGTATTTACAGGAGGCTGATGTTCTGTATTCCTTTTCACCTCATGACTAAAAAAGGCTTTTTTGTTTCATTTCAGGGTTACACTCCTTATGTCTCCCACATAGGCCTTCAGCAGCACCCCTCCCAGTCAGGCACGATGGTACCTCCTACCTATTCTGGTCAGCCCTATCAGAATTCCCACCCCAGCTCTAATCCTGCTCTAGTGGATCCTGTTAGACAGATGCAGCAGAGACCAAGTGGCTACGTGCACCAGCAGGCCCCTGGCTATGGACACACCTTGGGCAACACACAGAGGTACCTCCTGCTCTATGGGATGTTAATTATCTCTGTTTTGTTAAGTGTTTCCCTGCTCTGCTTGCACAACTCTAACAGCAAACTGTGAAAACCCTGTTCTCCGTGCCGTACTTTGCTTCCTCAGAGAAACATCTTTATCCAGCTTTCTGTCCAGGGAAGAAACAGAGAGATGGGATGAAATTTGGAAATGCTGATTGTAGGCAGGAGACTGTGTTATTAGCCAGAGAAAGATGGTATAGAAAAGTATGAGGAAAAATTACCTGGGAAAGTCATAGTTTTGGTTTTAAATCTAACCAGCAAATCACCATCAAAGGGCTAAATCTGAGATTTCCATTGTTCCTGAGCAGACATAAATGCAGCAGGAAAGCCATGCAGAACAGGGGATGATGACTGTTACTTAGGGCTTCTAGAAAAACAGGTTGTATTAAACCCTTGAGAGGCCCTTGTGTCCCTCACCTTTCTGCAGAGACAGCATGGATTGCAGGGGGCTGTTTGGGCTGTCTGTTGATGTCAGAAGGTGTGTTTGGATTAAAGAAAGCTGGCTGCCTGTGAATCCTTTACTCCGTGAGCTTGTCCTTTCCTCCTGCAGGTTTCCTCATCAGTCAATACAGCAGACCCCCATGATGAGTGGGATGAACCATTTGGGTCCACAGGGAGTCCCCTCAGGAATTCGACCCAGCCAGATCCTTCCTGACCAACAGCAGCAGCAGTACCTGAGGCAGCAGCAGCAACAACAGATGCTGAGGGTGAGTGACTGCTGACAGGAGGAAGGCTGCTGGAGCTGGAGGAGGTTTGCCCAGTGCTGCTTACCTCTGCCCTTCTGTGTCAGGAAGCATGTCACACTGTTGGAGGCTGGCTGTGGTAATTTGCTAGCATGTTTCCCTCCTTAGAGCTAGCCACTCCTGATGGAGATTCCTGCCGCACTGCCTTGTGCCAGCTACCCAGCATGAGCTAAAAGTCTGTTCAGTCCTCTGGCCTGTGTCCCACCTCTTCCTGCTCCAGCTGAGCCAGTAGATTGTGCAGAAAGTTAGCTGTTGTACAAGTGTGGCAGGAGCTAGAAAGGAAGTGAAAAGCTCCCTGTCCATGAAAGAGCAGGAAAGTTGTTCAAGATCATCTTTAGGGGCATATCTGCATTTCTCAAGATCAAAATAAGCATTGGTTAGTTTCCACTGGCAAAAAATCTGGCATGAATCAGTCCATATACTCCATTTCTTACAGCAGATGGTGAAAAACTGATCCAAAGCCAACTGTTAGACCCAGCTCTCTAGGTTCAAAGAAGATCACAAACCATGAGTCAACAGACATGAGTATTCCATGGATTTGCATTTTGATCTTAGGAACATTAAATTCTTACATGAAATAAAGATACATTTCTAGGAATTACAGAATTATAGAAATTATAGTCAGAGAAACAGATAGTTTATTTGGTGAATCCAATGCCTTATGACAAGGCCTAGCAGACCTGTGGAATATGGGGAGACTTTACATGGCACAGAGTGCTGAGTCTTTTTGTTCAGAGAGTGGCCTGAGTGAGACAGTGGTTCCTGCAGAGAGCTGCAGTCAGCAGTATCTGAGAATTGCTGCTTTGCACTGGACAAGAGAACTGCCTCTGGCATGGTCAGCAGCTTTTAGTCCTTTTGATAAGTAGCACCCCCTGACTATTCACTTTGAGTTTCTTTTAGCATTCTCCATCACTCATATTTAGAAGAACATGCCTCAGACAAATTGCTAACACTTCTCCTAGCTCAGTAACTTCATGTATTCCTTCAGCTTTTAGCTGACTTTGCTTGGATGCTTATAAAACCCACAAAGGTGGAGTGCCCAAGCTATCCCATGACTGTGACTCCTGCTTTGTTACCTGAGGTATGCCTGGTGCTGACTTTCATGATGCAGTGGCTTGTGGAAAGGATGGGTGGCCTTTTGATTTGTCTAATGTGGGTTGGTACAGAGCTGCTGCAAGAAGGTAGGACATGAAATTGGTATCTTGGCCCATTTAGTCAGTCATCTGCTTTCTTGTGTACCCAGATTGCAGCATCCATGTCAGGAACCTGTGACCAAGCTTGTATAAGTTGGAAGGCTGTTCTAGAAACTTCCTCCCTTTGAATTTGAATCCTTGATCCACTGAATTCTTGATCCACTGTGTTCATGACTGGTTCTTGTATGAATTACTATTGTCCACTGTGTCCTGTTTACTGGCTGTTCTTTCTCACTGTTATTTGCCCAGTATACATTCCTAGGGAGCACTTGCAGCTTCCAAAGGTCAGAGTTTTCTAACCTTCTTTCATAAGACACTGTTCCTTCTCCTGATTGTATTTTTGTTTGTTCTCTGGGTCTACTCAAGGTGTGAACCTTGTCCTTTTGAGCCAGTGACTGGAACTGTACCTACCATCACCACATCGGGTTTCTTATGATAACATTAGTATTTTTTTATTTCTGCTAGGATTTTTTTTTATCTAGAGAGTTAAAAACTGCTTTGACAGATGGGAGAATTGTCTGGAAATTAAGAGAAATGAAAAACCTTGAGATTTCTGGGTATGTTCTGACTCCAACACACTGAATATTCTTCTCAGCATAACTAATTCTGTAAACATTTGGTTTTGAGCACTGAATCCAGTTTTATCCACATCCTTTTATTGAAGTGTAACACCAGCTGTCATGAGTGGCAGGGAAGGACAGCAAGATAGATTGAAGAGTTGGGGGACATGACTGAGAAGGAAAGTCTGAAATATCTGGATGTGTTGCATTAGAGAGACAAAGACAACAGGAGAGATAAGTCTCCATATTTTTTTATCTTAAAAATAAAGGAAAAAAAAAACCCTTATCTCTTTTTATCTCTAGGCTGTAGGACCAGAAATGGCCTTAAAACACAACATGTGAAATTCAGAGTAGAGATTAGGGAAAACTCCAGTAGTAGGAGCTGACCTGGAGTGGATTGTGTAAGTAGATTATAGGAGCTCTGTTGCTACCTCTGAAAAGAATCTGAGAATGAGTCAGGCAAATACTCATTATTCATTATTGCTGATCTTAACCAGGAGGCAAAAGATGAAGCAGCCAGCCTTTTGAGTCCTGAGTTTTCTATTCTTGCACCTGGTTTGCTCCTAGTAATGACCAGTAGACTCAGAGTTCTCTTCCTGTCATCTGTGAATACCTCATCCTGCAGAAAACTTTGTTGCTGTCCCTATACTTCTTGCCATTTCTCAGCCTGGGGTGGAGTCCTGGTGAAATTTGAGTAATTTAGGGACCTGTAAGGAAAATGGTGCATGAGGTGTTTCACTCCATGGAACACATGGAACATTTCTTCTTAAGCCCTCAGTGTGCCCCGGTGCCATGTGCGTTGCCCTGATGGTCCCTTCTCTTTTGTCTTCACAGCAGCAGCAGCAACAGCAGCAGCAACAACAGCAGCAGCAGCAAAAGCCACACGAGCGGCAGCCCCGGGCACCGCAGCCCCAGCCCCAGCAGCAGCCCCAGGTGTCCACAGTGCCTCAGCCCCAGGCGCAGGGCCAGCCCCCGGGGCTGGGGATGCAGGCTCTGCCCCCCCAGCAGCCCATTGTGAGTGTTCCCTCAGGCACAGGGATGGGACAGTCCAGCACACATCCAGCAGTGCTCCTCCTGCATCCCCCCTTTCTCCCTCCCTGCGCTTGCCAGGGGCTGTGTGAATGCTGAGCCTGCCAGCCAGGTGCTCTGGCTATAACTGTATTTCTCTCTTCACAGTTCCAGCGCCAGGGCCTTCAGCAGACACAGCAGCAGCAGCAAACAGCTGCTCTGGTTCGACAGCTTCAGCAGCAGCTTTCCAGTAAGCCTGAGTGTTCTTGATCCTGTTGCTAGTCTCCTCCCTGCTGTTTTCTATTGCAGGTACTCTGGTTGTAGAGAAGCGAGGCTGAGCCAGGCTGTCTGTCTGAGGACATAAATTATGCTGGCAGGGAGGTGGCATCAGGACTTAGAGCTACCAGCCCAAGGGGGCACAGCAGCAGGGAGGGCAGTGCTTGCCAGGTTGTGAACAACCTTCCAGACCTTCCTCCTGCTGCCTGCAGAGGGACAAGGGAGCTGAGCCTTTGTAGGGATTACCACACAGCTTTCCTGAAGGGATCCAGTGTGCAGCTTTAAAATCATCTGGGGGTATTTTCTCTGCTGCAGGTGACCTCTGAGGGGCACAGGGAGGCTGTAATCCTGGAGCAGTCACTTGGTGGATGACCCAGAGACACTGTGGTCATGTTGTGAGCCAGACAAGACTTCTTGGAGGCAGGAGGAGTACTCTAGAAAGTGTAGCTGCACACTTGCTGTGTTTGTGGTGGTCACAGCAGGGTAATGGCATAGATGTTTTTCAGTCTGGCACTGTATTCCTGTAATCTGTATTGAATCACTGGTTGGAGGATCACAATATAGAATTCAGGTGCTATGCTGTTCCTTCTGAATTGCCTGCTGTCATTGTCTTCTGTCACCTTACTGGCTTTTCTGCTGTAAAAATGGCAGAAATGCTATGAAAATGCTCAGAAATGGACAGCACGGTTGATAGTTTTTTTGTTTTATTTTGCACTGAGAGTGAGACTGTGCCAGATCTGGTAATGTGTGGAGTGGGGGACTTGGAAACTGTGCTTATACTTGTTCCCTGATGGAAAATTCTTGGTCCTTGTGGCCAAAAACCTCCCCAAACCAGGTTTTAATGTGCTGAGCTTCCCACTAGCCTGATTCACAAATGATAAGTCTGTGCCAAAGGCTCTCAGCTGGGACATTCAAATATAGGAAGACCTTGTATAAGAATCTGAATACAGCAAAATAGCCATATTTTTGTAGCCTTTCTGTACAGCAAATGGAGCTGTTGTATCTGCAGTAGATGTGTGGGTCCCATGCAGCCTCCCATGGAACCATTCAGCTTCCATGCTGCCTCCTTGGGTTTGCATCACCTCCCCCTGGAAGCATCTGGAGTTCTCATTTGTAGTGTCAGGGATGGAGTGGAAAGCAGGAAGATAAACCAAGACCAGCCTGCACAGGAGGGGGACCAGGGTGTTCTGGACCCAGGGTAGGTTGCCTTAGGAGGCTCCAGGGTATCCCTGAAACGTCCAGAAGAGTTGAGAAGGCAGCAGGCCAGCCAGGTTACACTCATCTCCTTTTACTTTAGTGGCTTAGGGTCACACATGGTGATGTGGATGTTCAGGAGAAAGAACAACATAATTTTAGGTATTGGACAGTAGTCATATATACTGTAAATCACTAAACAGCAGTCCCAGCAGTTTGGAAGTTCTTGAGGTTCTTGAATGTAACTTTACCATGTTTCCTGCCTTTGTGCCTTCTGGAAGTCCTTTGGGCCTGTATGGAGATACTGATAGGGATATTTTCTTTGAAACCTTTGGTTTCTGGGAGTGCTTTAGGATGAGTGACACTAGCTAGCTCAGCAGCTTGTATGGCTGCAGAAATTGTCTAATTTTATAGAGCTGACTTTCTTTCAAAATCAGAAATAATTAATCCATAAACTCATCCTCCCAGCTACTTTCCACCTTTCAGGGCTTTGCTATGGTTTTCCAATTCCACCATGAGGGATGGAGAGATTTTTCCTGGAAACTTCAGGATCAGGACTAGAATATATCTCTCTCTTCCTGAAAGAATGTGGGATCCTGGCTGTGCTGCTGCTCAAAGGCTCAGGCAGATCTGCAGCACAGGGAATACCATAGTGGTTATATTTTATACTGGTTATATTTTCCTTCTCATAGCCTGTGACACTCCTCATACTGCCCTGGTGATGTGGGGAGGGGAATCTCTTTTCTGAACTAGACCTTGTGACTGTTTAACTCTGTCTTGACCTCAACAGATACACAGACACAGCAGAACAACAACCCATTTGGACGCTACTGACCTGTGGCACTTCAGCCTGATTCAGGAGGGAGACATCACTGTGGATGGATACAGCCTCTTCAGCCTGGCCCACTCTCTGGGGCAGCCCCCACCCTGTGTCCTTGTGTCCCCCAGTGCTGCTGCTGTCTGTCCCACAGGGAGATGCCAGGAGGAGCATTTTATTGTACAGAGAAAGTGTTTTTACTATCCAATTTCTACAAATGTTTATGGAGATCCCTTGTGGCTGATAGTCTCCCTTCCCACTTTGGTTTCAGTTTTTACTCAGTTTTTAGTATTTTTGTTAAAATAATGATTAAGACATTGTAAAATTTTGTACTTTATTTATACCAGATGAACTCCATACTGCAGACATTCTCAGATGAATACAGAGAGCTTACTTTGCAAACTGAGTGTGTATTCAGAGCCTGCCTTTCCTCCTCAGCACTCCTCCCAGTACAGCCCAGCAGCACCCTCCACACATGGTCTTCATCTCTTCCTCAATAGAACTAATGTCTGCATTTTTAGCTTTTGTGAAGGCTAAACAATTTCGTTTGGGAAGGAAAGCTCTTCCCAGTTTATTTCATAAGCTGGTGTTCACACACTTGAAAAGGTTTGTGCAAGCTTTGTAGGATTTTTATGTTGATTAAGGGCCTTACTGGTAGTCCTGTTGCATGTTCCTCCAGGACACTGGGATAAAGCAAAGAGGGACTTCTATTGCAGGGTAATTCTGAGCTCTAACCAGCCCAGCTTCCCCCACCACAGCACTTACAGAGATGCTCAAGCTCCTTACCTCTGCAGTCTAGGAGGAGCTGCAGACTGAGTGCACTCACAGTGCTGCTTCTCACCACAGCAAGGTTTGGCTGATAAGCACCAAGGCTCCTTTGTTAGCTCCTTCCTGACTGCCAGGGTGCTTTCTCTGCATGGGAAATGTGCATTCTGAACTTGTGCCCTGCTTAGTGCAGCCTGCTGGCATGAGCTCTGATCTTGGTGCTTGCTACTCCTGCTGTCTGTTGAAGCTGGAAGCCTCGAGCACCTCTCTTCCTCAGCAGTTGGGCCTGTGTTCCCTGTGGTAGCTTTGCTAGAACAGCCTCGTCCTTCTGTCCCCCTGTGTGTGGGACAGGGTGAGGCCACAAGGACTCAGCAAGGAGCTGCACCTGATCTTCATCTGAGGGCAAATAGTTCTGGAGGGTGGGCCCCTGCATGAAGGCAAGCTCAGGGAACTGAGAGCTGTGCCCCTTGTCCTTGTTGATGGGCTGATGTCTGCTGTCCCAAGAACTTTCCTCCTTGTGAGCACCGGTGAAGCTGCTCTCTGGGGCTTGCTTGTCACTACACCCTCTCTGCCCTGCTTGTCCCCAAACACCTGCACCTATGCCAGGTTCTTGCCACGTGGCTGCAGGACCATTGGACAGTGTTGCTGCCCAGGCCTGATGGAAGGGATTCGGTTGTTCATGAGGACAGGGGGTTGCTCCCTCTGTGCATCCCTGCTTGTCCCCTCCCACGCCATCACCCTGAGCCGGCTGTTGCGTTCCCTGTGGTCTTCCCCCTGCCCCCAGGCTGCCCTGGCCAGGACTCAGCTTGCCGGCAGCCCGTGCTGGGTGACCCCGAGCTGGAAGCTGTGTCAGGCCGCCCCTGCCCGGAGGGAG
>NW_005054314.1:7732387-7734803 GCF_000277835.1 Geospiza fortis
GGCCGCCCCTGCGCGAGCCGGAGCG
This sequence comes from Geospiza fortis, assembly GCF_000277835.1. Classification (NCBI taxonomy): domain Eukaryota; kingdom Metazoa; phylum Chordata; class Aves; order Passeriformes; family Thraupidae; genus Geospiza; species Geospiza fortis. The sequence goes on from NW_005054314.1 coordinate 7,732,413, forward strand.
GGCCGGGAGCAGCGCGGCCGGGGGGCCCGACAGGGGTGCGGGGAGTGGCTGGCCTTGCACGGCAGCTGTGGTGACACGGCAGTGCTGCGGTGCCAGAGCGGGTGCTGAGCTGCTGTGAGCTGTGATGGGAGGATCCAACACCCCAGGAGCCACCCTGCCCTCCGGGGAGAAAGGGACGACTTGTCCCTTCCTGTGGCCAAGCGCCTGCTGCCACGGGACCCTTTATTGCACGGCCCTGCTGTTCCTCTGGCAAAAGGCTTCCCCCAGCTGTGCCAGCTGCTTGGCAGGCCAGGTCTGAGTGGGATGAGCAGCACTCCAGAGCTCTGCTGTGGTGACAGACGCCGGGCTGACACAGTGTCCAAGATCCCACACATCCCTCGGTGGCTGCCCAGAGGTTCCCAGCGGGTGCAGGAGGTTCCGGGGGGAAGTGGGGACCGGTGCAGGAGCTGGTCACAGCACACAGGGCTATGCCTGGCCTGGCTGCGTGCCTCGCAGCTGCCGTGCTGCACATTAGCACTGAGCCGCGGCCGTTTTAAGCAGGGCTGACAGCTTCCAGCCCTTCTGCTCCTTCTCCGAGTCGTGGCTAAACGCTGCTTGTGACAGAGCCAGAGGCAACCGGGGGCATTTTCATACACGCTGCCCATTGAGCAGTGCACACAGCTGCCCTGCTGCGGCCACCAGTGCAGGGAGGGGGCGGTGCGGGGTGAGCCCGTTTGATGCTGGGCTCCCTCAAGGCGATGCCACACGGGCTGTGCCCAGCAGCTGAGGAGAAACCCGAGATTGCAACAAATCTTGATGCATTGTGGGGGATGGATGGGCTGAGGAGGCTCTGCCCTACACACCCACCCCACCCAGCAGCCTGGCACGGAGGGTCCTCATGGACCATAGCCTGGGCAAAGGTGGCTTGTCAGGCACTGTCAGAACTGGTGTTGTGCAAGAAAATCGATCACTGCTCAGTCAAGCAACTGAGGCTGGGCGTGGAGCAGCTGTGCGAGTACCCAGCTCTCCTGCAGGCACCACTGCAGCTGTGCTCCATGATCCCATCCTGGACTGGTTTTGTTGGGGAGCAGGACACAGCGAGCTATGCCTGATACCCTGCCTGCTGCAGGGCAGCTCAGCATCGGTCCAAGGCCCCCCTCAAGATGCTGCTGAGAGCCAGTGAGCCCTGGTAAGCACAGGGCAGGGTTGTGCAGCCATCCCAGGCAGTGCTGGACCACGTTGCCTGCTCAACAGCATAGTGGGTGGCAGCTTGCAGCTCACCCTCTATGCATTATATATATATATATATACAATGTGCATATGCAGACATACATGCGTTATTTACAAAATAATTTGAAGCATTCATTGCAAAAAATTAGTATTTCCATTAGATTTTGTACCTGACTTAAATTTACAAGTCATATTTGGAAGTACTTGACCACCCATAAGCAGTCCCTGGGAGAGGTAGCAGGGCAGGAGAAGCAGGGAAGCTCTGCCCTGCCCTGCAGCAGCAGCTGGAAGGCACTGGGGCGGGTGAAGCCCAACATGCACTGGGGTGCAGGGATCTCTCTGCCACTGCACATTCACAGATTCACTGCAGGTGCCAGAGGTGTGTGGGAGAGTTGAAATTAATTGCTGCCCTTCAGATTCTGCCATGCAAACATCTTAAACAGGAAACGGTGCCTGCTCTGTGGAGGCATCGCAGCTGATGCTACCTTGGCAATGGCAGAGGGAGGCAGCAATCAGATACATCCATCAAGACCCAAATCCATGCCCTGCTTCAAATGATTTCTGTAATCCCATCAGGCAAGACTGAAACATCGCTATGGGCAGCGGCGGGCTGTAGGAGAGGCGGCTCCTGCCAGGAGGCCATGAGTGGGAGGAGAAAATACCCCCATGCTGGGAGGGGGAATGACAGAGGTGCTGGGTCTCGCTGCGCGGTGCTGCTGGGAGCCTTTGGGTGGCTGCTGAGACTGAAGCCCGGTGCGTGGCAGGGCTGGGCCGGTCCCCAAGGCTGAGGCTGGGGTGGGGCACCCCACACTGAGCACCTGCTGAATGCTCCCCAGACCCGCTGGGCACTGCGGGGCAGTGCGAGAGGCGGGGACCGCTCCCCCGGCTGTGGGGAGATGTGCCGAGGCCGAAGGGGGCTCCAGCTGCCGTGGGGTGTGCAGGGGCAGCACGGCACGGGGGGAAAGGGACCCTTGCAGCGTGGCTGGGGCAGGCACGGGCTGCACTGGGGCAGGGTTCTGTATGCACAGGACCGTGCAGGGTGCCCGGGGCCGTGCCGGGATGCCCCCACAGATGGGGTCGTTCACTGGGGCGGTGCGGGGTGGCCCGGGGCTGTGCGGGTGTCCCGGCCGGGAAGGTGGGGGTGACCCCTCCGCCCACGGCCGATAGAAGGGGGGTGGCGGG
>NW_005054314.1:7735555-7742042 GCF_000277835.1 Geospiza fortis
GCACGGAGCGGGCAGCGCGGCTCGCCGGGCTGGAGCGCCTCGCTCCAGGGAATTGGGATCCTCCCCGGGGCTCTGGGGTGTCTGTGGTGCGGTGTGGGTACTGAGGGTGGGTTATTTGGGGTGCAAGGATGCTCCTGGTGCTGACAGGCATGAGGCTGCTGGTGTGAGCATCCCTGGGTCAAGGGCAGGCAGGAGATCCCCTTGGCTCAGTTTATTTGGCATAGCATTAGGAATGACATTAGCCATCGGGCTCCTGGAGTGAAAGGACATTCCCTGTTTCCCTCTTGGGCCAGGGACCTCATTGGAGGCAGGCTTGCTGTCAGACAGCTGGCCATACTCATCCCTGAGCGGGGCAGCAGGCCAGAAGTCCACTCATCCATCCACCCATCCGTCCCTGAGCAGGGTGCTGGGTGCAGGGGCTGTGGCTGGAGTTGGCACTGCTCACCTGAGCTTGACTCCCTCGTGCTCAAAGCCATGGAGCAGGACAGGGTGGTGGGTGCTGGTCACTTCTGGGGTCTGTCTGCATGCAGTGCTGTCAGCAGCAAGGGAGAGAAATGGTGAGGGACCTGAGACCTTTGTCCAGCCAGTCAGTTTCTGGACCACACTCTCCCAAATGGTGACACCTCCTTATGCCTCTACCAGCAGCCTTTCCCAAGGCCACAGACCTCCCTTAGGGAGGTGGCTCTGACATGACATCCCTGAAAGGCTGGGATTTTCCTTCCATCTTTTGAGAGTGCCTCATCTGATGCTGCTGCTGGCTCAGCCCCAGGTGATGGCAGAGCCAGCTCCCCACAAGCCCCTGTGCTGGCCACGCTTTGTGTCAGCCTGGTGGGACCTTCCTTCCTCAGCAAACCAGGGGAACTGGGAGCATCTGCCAGCTGGGTAAGGAGTGGATGTGTCCTCAGAGAGGGAGCTGCTGGTTGACAAGGCAGGAGTCACTCTCAGCTCTGGGAAATGCCTGTGCCAGGCGTGCACCCCAGCACCCATGGCAGCCCCTGCTGCAGGGCTGGGCACCCAGAGGTCCCCACTGGAACCAGAGCTCTGCCTGCTCTGCAGGCTGCAGGTGGCCGCCACCAGAGCTGGTGTCTGCAAAATGGTTAAAGGCTGACATTTAGAGGTCACACTTTTAGCACTGTGCATGTGTTTGCTTCATTTGCATTTGCAGTTAGCCGGGCTCGAGGCTTTGCCACTCGCATGTGCAGTTGCCATGGTTACGTGTGCAGTCGGGATGTGGGGTTTGGTTGGACACCTGCAAACACGCAGCTCTCAACCTCCAGAGCACCAGCAGAAGCTGCCAAGGTGCAGGACAGCCCTTGGGCAGGGGTGTGAGGGCCCTGCACAGCTCTGTGCTGAGGGAATGGGAGCTGCAGAGCCCGTCTTGGCAGGGTCTGCTTGGTGCTGCCTTGCCCAGCCTCCAACTGCCCACACTCAACAGCAGTGAGCATCTAGGGCAGCCTTGTCAGAGAGGAGGATTGAGCCCGTGCCAAGGGGTTTGCCTTGCCCTTTTCATCTGGGGCTGTTTCTTTTCCAGAGCCCGTGTAGAGGCTTTTGTCCCAAAGGGCTGGAGGGAAGGTGCTCGAGAGCAGGGTGGTGAGGGCAGCCAGAACCTGGCAGTCATGAGTGGAGCTCCTGAGCAGCTGCCCAGGGACAGGGGCCTGCCAAAGCCTCAGGAGGCAGCGTGGGAATTGGCAGGGCACTGTGCTGAGGCTCCAGAGCTGGTGGCTGTGTCTGTCCTGGCTCTCTGTGGGGGCTGCTCTGGGTGCTCACATCCAGCACAGACAGGGATTTGTTCCAGGTGTTCTTTTGATCAGGATCACGTCCGCGTGCAAAAGCAAGGAGATGGTGACTGCCAAAATCCTCTGGCAGGTCCACGTTGGCCTTTGTGTCAAGGAAAGAGGTGTTTTAGGACAGCTGATAAGAAAGGGACCTCGAGGTCATCAAGCCTCTAAGCTCCATCTAAACAATTCCCAAACAGCATCAGCTCAGCCAGCTCCCAAACCCCCCCAGCCACAGCGAGTCTGCTGCCTCCCAAGCAATTTGCTGCCATCTTCCTGTATCCTTCCTTCTAGAAGCTATTTCTTTGCAGCAGGCAGGGGAGAAAGGAAGCTCTCCTGTCTGTCCAGGAGCTATTGTGGCCTCAGACAGAGCAGTGTGGAGGTGTCCATGCTGCCCTGGGGGCAGCTGGAGGGATCCAGTAACAGTGGCAGGGTGGAAGGATGGTGGGCAGTGGCAGGGATGGGGACATGGAGCGTGTCTGTGCAACAAGTTGTGGAGCTGCAGAGGAGCCTGTGGGATCTCAGAGCACAGAGGGGCTGTGTATCTGCCATGCTGGGGCTGTGCCCCACGTGCAGAGGGATGGGGCAGGGTCCTTGGCTCTGTCCTTGGAACTCCCGGCTCCCTGTGGATCCCAGACAGGGATTGCTCTGCTGGTGGTCTGTGGTTATTGGCTGCCACTGACAGAGCTTTGAAAGGCAGCCAAGGGCGTTGTGGAGGGGAGGTGGTCACAGGCAGCACAGGGCACCTCAGCAGCAGGAGGCAGGTTGGATTCAGGTTGGATCCTGGTGCCAGGGCACTCGGGGAGAGCTGGGTCTGAGGACTGAGCTGAGCTGAGCTGAGCTGAGCTGGATGGTGCTGGATGGGGGGCTGAATGCTCTGGTGGTCTCCTAGCGTGGTACTCCCCAGAGCTGGGGGCAGGGAGCAGGCTGTGACCAGCACTGTGTGCTGCTGGCCTCAGCAGGATTCTGCTGTGGGTGTGAGGGGAATGAATAAATGGTCCTGCAATTGCCAGAGCTGCCAGTTTGAACCCACATCATTCAGACCCTGGAGCGAGTCTGACTGAGAGGAAATGGGGATGAAGAGGGAGCAGTGCAAAGACATGGGTGCTTCTGGCTGCAGCTGCCGGGTCCTGTCTGGTTTGTGTAGCTCCTGGAAGTTTTCCCTGGCTGGGAGGTTATGTGCAGTTTGGAGGCTTGTCTGGGCTCAGTGGTCATTTGACATTGCAGTCCATGGTGAAACCTGTGCTCCTGCTAAGTCTTGAAGTTGTGTGTGGAACCTCTGCTTGTGCAGTGCATTCCTTTTGCCGTGTTGTCTGCTGGCAGCAGGGACAGCATGTGGCAGGGGCTGTCTGTGGGCAGGGTTTTGTGCTGGGGAGTGCTGTTTGGGATGAGAGCACCTTGGCAAGGAGCTCAGAGGATTGTTGGTAAAGAAGCCTTGTTCCTGACGCTGCAAAGTGCAGAACAGAGGAGTAACATCTGTTATTTTCAAGCTGCACCTCAGTGCAAGCATATCCTGTAAGGTGCCTGGCAAGCAGAGTTGAAACTTTGCCTGGCGGCCAGATGCTCTGGCCATGCCAGCAGAACAGGTGGCAAAGTTTGGGAAAGGTTGCAGAGAGAGCATGTTACAGGGCTTGCACAGGGCATGAGCCTTGTTTGGGTCTGGGCCTGGGCTGCTGAGGGCAAGGACGGCTGGGAAAAGCTTGGTGAGGAGGCTTCTGAGATGGGCTTGGGGCAGGCCCTGCTGGGAATGCCCTTCTGTGATGAGCAGGGGCTGCAGGGACTTGGCCTTGAGCATTGGTGCTGCTCTAAAGGAGTGGGAGAAGACTCCCAAGTCTGTAACATGGCCAAAATATCTATGTGGCACTCCCTGTGGAGGTGTTCCTGTCTGTGTCCTGCTGCTGGCCTCCAGTGCTACAGGAGCTGTGAAGGTGAATGTGTGAGCCCAGCTGTCTTTGTGTCTTTTTTCTGCCCTCACATAACTCCAGGCACCGCTGAGCAACCTGAGGACTCGTGGGACAGTGATGGAGGGGAAGGGGACAGGGGTTGCTCTGTGTCTCTGTCTCTAGAGCTGCCCACGGGGAGCTCAGGAGAGATGTGTGGGTGTTGAGATCATTGTGGAGTCAAATGCCTGGAAGTTGCAGCAGAGTTGGTCAGAGGTCTGGTGGCCTCTCTGCAAAAAAAATGGCTAAATAAGGCAGGGTTCTTCAGGCTGGAAAAGAAACAACAGAAGATGGATAAGATGTGTCTACAGGAGGCCAGGAGAGAAGCGATAGAGGTTAACTGTGCATTGTTTATTTTCATACAAGTACAAGGTCACATCAAATTAAGCTCTCAGGAGGTGCCAAACAGGAGGAGAGGCGTTGCCTCTTGCAGATGTGTTATCAAATCACAAAAGTCCTCAGGACAAGGTGTCATGAGCAGCAAAACCTTGCATTAGTTTCAGGAGAAATGGGATGATATCAAGAAGGACAAGAGGTTCCCTCAGAACTAATAAATACACTGAGATCCACCTATGGCCTGGGCAGCTGCTGAGCTGTGAATTGCTTGTTCTTCTGACTGCTTGCAAGTACACAAGGTGGACTTTTGGTCTGCAAGAGCAAGGTGAACTTTTGGTCTGCTCTGTTATTTTCATAACATTCTGCCCCCCAGAGAATGTGGAGCCAGGAGGGAGCACTGGGCTTTGGTGAAGAGGGATGGGTTTATCCCCACCCAGTTCTGTTGCTTGGCACAGGGTGGTAGATGCATGCCCAGTCCTGCTCCCTCACTGGGAGCATGGGATGCTTTCCCCACATGGTGAGGTGCATCTGCTGGGGGATACAGGAGCTGTGCTAAGCACCCAGCCTTGGCTTCACAGGACCCTTTGCTGGAGACCTCCAACAGGCTGTTGTCCACTGATCAGGTGCTAATCCAGCTGGTTTGAAAAGGAATGGCAATATCCCCTCCTGCCTGTTCCCTGACAGCTCTGGTTCCCTGGGCACAGGGACACGCTGGCAGCAGGGCTGGAGTCTCAGAGCTGTCCCAGTTCCCTGGTGCTTGCTGCACATGATAGGCACTGTGGGATCACCTGGGATCTGATCTTCATCTCCCCCTCCTCCAGTCCCCTGTCCCTGCCTGTTCTCATACACATCAGTGTCAGTCCTGGTTTTATCCTGGATGAGAAAAGACTCATGTCCTGCTGCCCATGAGGGTCCAGTTCAGCCTTGCCTTGGGGAATGTGGGATGCCAAAAGGCTGTTCCCCAGCTCCTGAGCAGTCCAGAGACATGCAAGGACACCAGGGAGATGGAGCCTTGGCTTGGGAGCAGTTGGCTTCTTGTGGGAGAAGTGGACTCAGAGAGGAGGGTGCAGGGATGAGCCGGGGTCCAGCAGTCCCCTGTGGGGTTTGGCTGGCAGGCAGCAGTATGAGGTCAAGTGAGGCTGTAGCTTATGAAGAGGATGCTGTTTCTCATCCTTATTAATTCCAGGAGCAGTGAGGGAAGTGTCCAGCCAGCAGCACAAAGGTGTCCTTGCAACCACAACCCAAAATTTCCCTTGGATAGCAGCTGTCCTGTGCCTCAAGAAAGAAACAATCTCTGTTCCTGTCCTGTCTTTTTGGTCTCTGTTGCCACTGGGGTCTCTGGATGAGAATCTGAGATTGCAGATTTGGGCAGGGAGCTGCTGTAAGAGAACCCAATTGGTTTCCTACTCTTTGTAACCAAAAACTCCTCCTGTGTCCACCGGGAGTGATGCTTCCAAGTGGGCACCTGCTGGGGCAGAGCTGTGCAAAGGGACTCTGAGGAGCAGCAGGGAGCATGAGAGCTCTCTTGGCACTTGGACTTGACTTTCCTTGGCATTGTTGGTCCTTGCAGCACGCCTGTCTGTCCTGCTTCATTCTGGTCTGCTCCCTCTGGAGAGACAGGGCATCCCCAGGCTGCCTGATTTGCTCCGGTCCAGCTTATTTCTTGACACGAGGTGGTATTTGCAGTAAAACACATTAAAGGATTTTTTGCCAGAGGTTTTAGGCTTTCTGCTTTTTTGTGCTCGAAGATAGAAAATATGGGAGGATAAATTTACAAGGGAAAATAGAAAATACATTTTGGATTAAATTTGAATGGGTTTCCTTTCTAGCTGCTGGCTTGCCTGACCTACAGTCAGTCTCTAGTGAGCCCTGGCTGCATGAGCAGGACTTTGTGGAGCTGCTGTGGCTGCAGGCTCCAGTCCAGGGTGCTTCCATGGTCTTCTGCTTAGTCACGCCAGCTTTGGGTTTGGTGTGGGAACATGAGCAGCTGAGGGCCTTGTTGAGGGCAGGCTCCCCTGCTTCAGGAGGGTAGAGGCTGCCGTGGGCTTGGGCTGCACCGTGGGCTGCCCCTACCCCGGGCTCTCTGAGTCCCTCCGAGGTGACAGACACATCTGTCCTGCACACAGCCCGTGCTGGTGGGGGTCCCTGGCTGTGACAGCTGTATGAACTCCTTAGGTGCTTACTGGAGCACGTACCAAATCTGTGCGTCTCCAGAATTCCTGGGAAAGCCTGTAGGGTTTCTGGGGAAACCAATAACTCCGGGATGGGCTTTTCTCTGGTTCAGCTGCAGCTGGGCGGGTTTGGGCGCTGTGTGTGCCAGCAGCGCACGGGGGCGGCCCTTGTGCCAGGGCTGCCCTCGGGGAGCCGGTGCTGCCGCCCGTGCCCGGCCCCGGAGCCCCAGCCGTGCCCGGCAGCGGGGGGGGGCGGGCGGCGAGG
>NW_005054314.1:7742178-7745528 GCF_000277835.1 Geospiza fortis
TGTGCCGCCTTCAGCTGTGTCATCTTGGCTCTGCCTGTGCGGGCCCGGCTCCGCAGGAGCTCTGCCAGGAGGTGCTGCCCCGGCATGGTGTCCCTGCCCTGAGATAATGTCCCCTGTGCTGCGATGGTGTCCCCTATGCTGGGACGGTGTCCCCTGCCCCGAGATGGTGTCCCCTGCCCCAGGATGCTGTCCCCTATGCTGGAATGGTGTTCCCTGCCCTGAGATGCTGTTCCCTGCCCTGAGATGCTGTCCCCTGCCCCGGGATGCTGTCCCCTGCCTTGGGATGCTGTCCCCTGCCCTCTGGGGGTGTGCTGGGAGAGAAAGGGACCTGGTGGCCCCTGCCAGGGACAGCTTGCAGGGAGGTGCTGTGGATGGAGGAGTCCATGGTGCTTCCAGCAGCAATGGTGTTTTCCCGCCCCCACATCTGGATCTTTCTGATGTTTCCAGTGAAAGCTGCTCGCTGGTGGGAGCAGAGGGAACGTGCATTACAGCATTAGCAGATGCAGCTTGCACTGACCCGTGCTCTGTCCTGCTGTGCTTTGCTACCAGTGGCCACTGCTCCCCATCTCCTGCCCCAGGGCTGGGTATCCCACTCCCTGCTTCCCACAGAGCAGCCCTGTGTTGTAGATGAAGAGTCCAGTGCTGTGAGGAGGGGATCATTGTGGTCTCCCAGGCCAGCCACAGAGAGCTGGGATTAATTGTGCCCCCAGGCAAGCTGCAGTGTCATGGAGCACTGGGTCACTGCTGGTGCCAGCAGGCTCAAAGGGACGTTTGCAATATGGTCAGAAAATCACCTCTGGCCTTTGGTCAGGGCCACTCACACTAACATAAAACTCAGCACCTGTAGAGTCCGGTGGGATGTGCTGGGGCACACAGTAGGGCGATGGGCTGGAGTTCAGCTGGGGCATCTCTGGCACAGGACAGGACCTGCAGCTCTCCCAGCTGTGGGAAACTCAGCAGCAGGGGGGCACAGCCCTGCATCCCAGCCTCTGGGCTCCTGTGTCTGTGCAGGGCCTCTCTGCTGTCCACCTGGCAGTGGGGACTGTTGTAACAAGGTGGAGGTGGTGTGGACAATGAGCTCAGACATCTCCTGGGATGGCTTTCCTGGGCAACGAGCCTGCAGTGAGGAAACAGTGCTGGACTGCAATGCTTGGCCTTTCCTGCGCCCCGAGGGAGCACACGAGGCTCTGCTGCCTGCACTGTGACCTCCTGGGGGGCTCTGTTGGGATGGCCCACATCAGCCCTGGCACAGGGACAGGCTCTCCCCATTGACTCATCTTGCTCCACAGCCTTGGTGTTTCATGGTACAAGACAAGGTGGTGGTGACACATCATGCACAAAGATTGTTTGGGTACACTGCCACATAACTTGCAATCCTATCTCTTCACAAGAAAACTTGCTATGTCATGTTTCAGCTTCTGTGCAAAAGTTAGTTCCTGCTTGTCTCCAGCTATTTCCTTCATCTTTGTTCTTTGTCCTGGGTTTTATTACCTTTATCCCAGATTACTTCCATGACCTGTTTCACAATTCTGCCCTGGAAAACCTTTCTGAGCTGATAAAAAGTGGATATTAGGCAGAAATGGTTGGTTGGGGCAGATGTTGGTAAAAGAAACAGTCCTTTACTGGCTCTGCTGCTGAAACCAGAGGCTCCAAAGCCACTGTGTGGATTTCAGCCCTTGATTAATGCATTTAGCTTCCTGCTTTCAGTCAAGAAAAATGAAACATTGACAACTTATTTTGGATGAAGCTGTTCCCATTCAGAACACTCTTGGATTTTGTTGCCCACCCTCCCTAATCACATTTGCAGGAAGTCCGTGTATTTTAAGCTGCAGTCAGTTCCTCTCTGCCCAGCCCACCTCCTTACATTTATAGAGCCTCCCCCAGCCCACACTGGTCCACGGAAAGCATTGGCTGTGCTCACACTCGCCCTGCCTGCAGCCGCTGATGATTCCTGAGCTTCCCTTGGGGCTGGTGTGAGATGTCTGGAGCTGTTCTAGCCCAGGTATGGGTAGGACATGGTGCAAGTTGCCTATGGCCCATTCCTTCCTGTCCTTTGTGTGGCTGGGTGCCCAGAAGGGAGCTGGAGAGGCTGGGTATGAGAGAGTTTTAGGCAAGGACATTGCCTCAGCAGCTTGATTTCATACTTGCCTCTTAGCTTCAGGCATTTCAGAAATGGGGGTGTCACTGAGCCAGCCTCTTTGGGTCACCAAAGTCTCCTTTCTTTATTAGACTTCAAACCTGCTTTTGCTAACCTAAGAAATATGAATGTGTTTGGATTTGGACTTTCAGAAGCTTATTGATAAGAGCCTTGTGCTTATGTAATTGTTCCCTAACACAGTTCAGTCCTAATGATCCCTGTTAACTTTAAAAAAGGCCCCTGTTAGCCATGGTAGTTTCCAGGGCAATTATTTAGGAGAGGAAGCATCACTCTGGCAGATGTGAGGGGGATGGTGCTGAGCAGGTGGGATAATGTCAGTGTGTGGCTTCCTGAAGCTGGAGAAGGAAGTGAGGGGAATGCTGCTGCTGGAGCCAGCTCTCTCTTCGCTGGGTGAGATTTGCACTTGGGCTGTTAGCTGTGGAGTGTTGATCACAGATTTGAGGGAGATTATATTGCCTTGGAGTAGGTGCCTGATGCTTGTTTGTGATGTGTGGGAGAGCGAGCAAGTTGTCTTGGCATGAACTCTGTGCTGGTGCCAAGGGCTTGCTGAAAGCAGATTGTCTGTCAGCTCACTCCTGAGTACTCGTCTGGAAATTCCAGGGCTCTGTGGATGCACTTCTGCATTGTCAGCCACCTGCCTGCACAAAGCCAGGGGTGGAGCAATCCTAATATTTATTTGTGAAGCACTGCTTGGAATGGGATGGGATGGGATGGGATGGGATGGGATGGGATGGGATGGGATGGGATGGGATGGGATGGGATGGGATGGGAATAGAATAGAATAGAATAGAATAGAATAGAATAGAATAGAATAGAATAGAATAGAATAGAATAGAATAGAATAGAATAGAATAGAATAATTTCAGTTGGAAGGGACCTACAATGATCATCCAGCCAGCTGCCTGGCCCACTCAGGGCTGACCCAAAATTAAGGCATGAGGTTATGGGCGTTGTCCAAATGCCTCTTAAACACTGACATGCTTGAGGCACTGACCACCTCTCTAGGAAGCCCGTTCCAGCGTTTGACCACCCTCTGGCTGAACAAATGCTTCCTAGCGCCCAGTGCGAACCTTCCCCGGCACAGCTTTGAGCAGTTCCCTCGTGTGCCCTCGCTGGGTACCAGGGGGGAGAGCTCAGCGCCTCCCTCTGCACCTCGGGAAGCTCTCGGCAGCCCCGAGGTGTCCCCTCCGCG
>NW_005054314.1:7745599-7751571 GCF_000277835.1 Geospiza fortis
GGCTCCTCCGGGCTGAGCGGGCGCTTCCCTCGCCGCCCGGGCTGGGGAGCGAGTGCGGGTTCAGCTGTGCTTCTCCCTGAGCTCTGCCCCTGCAGGTGAGTGTTTGTACGTGTAAACTGCAAACAGCAAGGTGAGGGACAGAAAAACTGCCACTGTGCCTTCGTGCTGGGCTCAGGAAAGCCATAATGTGAGATAATCCAGATTATTTCTATGCAGAACGTGGCAATAAATAGCCTGCTTGCAGCAGCTATCCCTGAGCCACGGGGGAAGCCGCCAGTGCACCGAGAGGCTGGTGCCCGTGCCCTGTCCCTGTCCTGGCAGAGCCTTCTGCCCACACAGCAGCTGTGGGCTGTGCCATGTGGCCCTGTCTGCTCAGCTTTCCACCAGGCTCCTGGGAAGCAGTGAGTGGGAAGGTCATTCAAAATCTAGACTAACTCAAGGTGAGCATGTAGCCCACTCCAAAAAACTCCAGGCTTCCAAGCACAGTTGTCCTTGGATCCTCTACAGTGGTCACCTTCTTCTTGCATCAGCAGTACTGGGTGCTGACCCCAACACTGTCCCTGCTGCAGTGCTCACAGGCTGTCCTTCAGCAGCACCACCAGTCACAGCTCAGTGACACTGAGAAACCTCCTGCATTTTTGGAGCTCTTGATGCTAAACAGGAGTTGGAAGTGATCCAGGTTATCTCACCTGCTGGGCAGCGTGTCTTCTGGAGCCAGGCATCGAGCAGTGTGCTGACATTCAACACCAGAAGTGTCTGGAAAGGCTGAGATGTGGGCAAGGGAAAGGTCTGCTTTGCCCCTGGTGTCCTCCCCAAGGCAGGCTTGGCTCCTTCATGAAGAACTTATTAAAGGCTCTGGAGCCAATGGTGACAGGCCATATTGCAGCAGGAAGCCTTTGGCACCACGGCAGAAGTGGCTCTTGAAATTGTCTGTTTCTAGGGATTTTGAGTAACATTCTTCTGTTATGAATGGAAGCTCTCGAGGATCTTGGCATGTGTCTGGGAGTTGTCAAAGAGCTTCTGTCCCACATATGTTCTCGCAGCATTGAGGAACTGAACTGACACTTCTCACGTGGTGCCTCATCCTCTCCCCAGGGCAAAGGATGTGCACTGGAGTGTCTCCTAGGCTGCTGACGTTCAGCTTAAAATATTGGTGCTGCTGTGGGTAGGAGCTAGGACAGGCATAGGGACAGATCTGGTGCAAATGAGGGTGAGGTTTGTAACTTTTCCTCCTGTCCCATTGGGGTGACTGGTGCCTCCATAGGGGGGCTGCAGATGTGCCTCAGGAGAGAGGGAGCTGGGCAGCACTGGACTCTGGGAGAGGCCCCTGCAGAGTGGAGAATGGGTGTTCTGGGCTCCGTGGTGCTGGGAAGCCTCCTGAGTGCTCTGCTCTGCAGCCTCAGTGCTGAAGGGTTGGTGGCCAGGGTGGCTGTGTATGCCCAGATGGTGACAAATGCTGAATGAATGAGGGCAGGGGCAGAGCTGCCAGCCAGGGCAATGAGAAATGTGGGAGACTGGGCTGGAGGGGCTGCTGGGGATCCTTGGTCCATCCATCTGCCCTTTGCAGATAGCCATGGAGTGCTTTAACTTTTCCTGGTGTACACTTAACTTTTCTTTCTCAATATGGATGTATCTCCTACCTAGCACAAAAGGGCAGAGTGTTCTGAACTTTTTTGCAGTGGCCTTTGCATGTTATAAAACTGTGCCCTGTGACTTTTCTTGTCTAGACTAATCCCAGTCTTCCAGATGTTTCTCCAAAGCTTTTTGATGATCTTGCTGGTCTCCCATGGCCTCTCTCGGTTAGTCCAAATCTTTTGGGGAATGAACTGGTTCTCTGGACAGCAGTAAAATTACTTGGTGTGTCTTTATGAGCTGGAAGGGGAGTAATTACTTCATGTGTAAGCTGGCCTTTCACACATCCTGCTGTAGTTGCCTTTTTTTGTGGCAATGATATGCTGGCTCACGTTCAGTCTGTACTCACCTGTAGCCCTCGTGACCCTTGTGGCAGAACTGCTGCTGTCTCTTCTTTTGTGGCCTCTTTGTGCAGTTTTTTTGCCTCCCAATGCCTTACAGTCCTGCCCATCATCTCCCAGCCCTTTTCCCAGCCTGTCAGGAGCACGTCAAGCTCCCATCCTGGCCTCTGAAGTGCTGGGGTGTCACATGCAGAATTTGAAACGTACTCTGTTCTGTCATTTAGGTCATTCATGGAAAAGCAGAGCAGCAGCAGCAGCAGGGCACACCTTTGTGAAACCCTACATGTCCCTTTCAGTGTAACTGTGAGCCATCTATCACTGCTCACCAGCTCTGTGATGGACCTGGGAAATGCCCCCACAGTGCTGTGGGACCAGGAAACGTCTGCCTGTGCCCTGGATGGGTAACCTGGGGGGGGACCTGCAGGTTTAAGGATGCTCTTGTTGCACAAGCACATCAGTCCAGTTGTGCTGCAGCTTCTCTGCTCCCCAGGGTTTCCTGTGGCTTTCTGCAGTGTTGTAGGCAGGGATGGGGCTGGGTGAGAGCTGGGGTTACTGCCCAGCAGAGGAGAGAAGATGCCAGGTGGGGAGTGGGTTTGGCAGGTGCTGCTGCCTGAGGGCTGAGCACCAGCCTGAGCTGCTGGAAGGTTTGGAGCTCAGCTGGAGAAGAGAAGGCAGAAGTTTCTCATGCTCTTGCTGGGTGCATGTTTGTTCTGGGGTGCACGGGCTGGCTCTCAGCAAAGTACAGCAGGGTCAGATGGTGAGCAGAGCTGCACAAGGCTGGAGGGTGCAGTGGGACATCCTGTCTGCTGGCTGTTGGAAGGAGATCATCCATCCGTGCCAGCTGGGTGCTTTGAGGTCTCCATCTGTCCTGGCTCTGAACCTCATGGGACACAGAGCCACAGCATGAGTGTGCTGAACTGGGGCTTGGTGCCCCAGGGCAGGAGGCTGGGCCCCGTGAAGGGTCCAACACGAGAGCAGGCTGGCTGCTGGCAGCTCCTCGGCCGCCTGCCAGGGGAGGTGTGGATCCGGCTTGTCTGGCTGGTGTGAGATGCCTGAATATGCATCTGCCAGAGAGGCTTCCAGAGGATCCCACCCGCCCAGGTTTCCATGGAGAGCGTCTCTTTGTTGAGGAGGAAGCGTCTGGCAGACAGTGTGGCCGTGGAAATACCTATAGAGCATTTGTTTTGCAAAGCACATGAATAACATGCCCACGAGCTAGCAGCCTCACTTCCTCTGCTCACCCACCAGCGGCCTGGCAGAGCGACCTGGGATGCCTGCAGTGTCTTTATGCTCCCAGTTTCTCACTGAGTGCCTGTGTGAGCATTCCCAGTTTGGCTGAGCCTGCCCAGCCCAGCCTGGTTTCATTTCTGGTTGGCAGGCTCAGCTCCTGGCAGGCAGCAGCCCATCTTCGCTGGGGGACACGTTTGGCTTCCCTGCTGGAGGCAGCAGTGAGAGCGCTGGAGGCGGCAAAACTGGGAAAGTTTTGCTCCCACCTCCCATGGGATGTGAAGGGAATTGCTTCCCTGAACGAAGTGTCCTTTCTCTGGTCTCTCAGTTCTTTTTCATGCTTTGAAAGACCAAGAAGCTCAAGAGCTGTTGAGGCAGTAGGCAGCAATGCAAGGCACATGCAACAACCCACAGTGGAAGGGATTAAGCCTGGGTTTTTATGGCAGTCTGTCAGCATTAAATTAAGGGTAAATTCCCATCCTAAATGTTATGTTAACATGAAGTTACATCAGAAAGCACAGAGCACAGAACAGCAATATGAGGGTATCAGATGTGTTACAGGGGTATCGTAATTATCCCAAATCAGGCATTTGAAACCCAGGGAATTTCAGATATAGGGTTTGCATCGTCTTTCAGGTTTGTAATTGAAAAAAGTACAAACATAGGAAGGCTTAGAAGCGTGTCACTGAGATTGTTTGGGTGCCTTTATTCTGTGCTGAGGGGACATGTGCAGATGGAGGCAAAGGGTCCTTAAGAATGATGGAACCAAATGTGGAATTACAAATGTTGACACACCGTGAGCTGTATTTGAGTGTTAAGGCTTCGTGGCTCTCCAGAGTAACATTAGGGCTGCTGGGCCTTGACTGTGCATCTCCATATCTGGACATATTTGGCTATCACTTTTGCAACTCATCTCTGTGCCTCATATTTGTATAGCTCATAATTGGAGACAGTTTTTAGTCCTGTAGAATCATTTTCTTTAAGTTAAGAATGTGTACTTAATTCTATCTTAGCTTAGTTTTTTTTTGTCTTCAGGTTTTCTTGTTTTTTCAGATCTGGATGAGGATTAAACAAAAACCCAGAGGAATATCATCATGGCATAATTCTGAGGAGCTGTAGCAAGTAGCAGTTTTTTGGCTGTGCTTTGTAAAGAGAGATTCCTCATTGTGTCAGGACAGGATGGTTACAGTGGGCATGCGGAAGCTCCACGGATGCAAAGTGGGCTGTGAATTCAGCCCTGTGCCTGGTGTGCACAGCCCAGCTGGGCAGCTGTGTGGTGGCACTCCCTGGTGCCATGAAATTGCTTTCCTGGAGGAGTTGGTGCAGTAGCAGTGCCCATGGCAGCATGTGGCTGCAGCCATGAGGAAGCTCTGGAGCTGGGAAATCAGCTGGTGAACCACCCCTGGCAGGGCTGTGGTGCTCCTGCAGACAGAAAATGATGACAGATCAGTTGAAATGGCTCTGCAGGGAGCACTGGATGCACTATCATAAAGACTGGAAGCTGCCTGTAGCTTCCAGTCATACAAATGAGATATGACAGTCATTAATAATTAGCTTTATCCTAACCTGTGGTACCTGAAGGAACCTAAGCAGAAGATTTGCACTGGGCAGTTTGCCTTCCAGCAACGTCAGGCAGAGTGATGGGTCTGAAGCACCTCTGAGATGCTGCTTGGGAACACAGCTCTGGGGGTCCCAGGCCAGCCCTGCACCCCTGGGATGGGGCTGTCAGGCAAAGGTCAGCTCTCTGCTGAAGGAGGAGCATTGCGGCAGGGAGTGTGAGATGAGTGATGGTTTTCTTCCAGAGCTGCAGGCACAACAGGGCAGCCAAGGCACTGTGCTGCAGAGGCAGCTCCAGCAGGGGTGGGCAGAGCTGAGCCTGGGGTCTCTGGGTGCCTCAGCTGTTTTTCTGGCCCTTGACTCAGCTTTTATTTCTCAGGCTTTGGTGTCTGTTTGGGGGATAACACAGCAGTGTCGTGCTCCTGCTGGGGTGTTTCTGTCGCTGTCTGGTGGGGCAGGAGGAGGTGAAGGGGAGTGAGGTGCAGAGTTGTACTGCCCTCCTTATCTGGCATCACCTGCATTCGCTTGGCAGGCTCTGGAGAGGTGCCTGCATGCCCAGCCCTGCGAGGCCTTGCTGCTTGGGTGGGCTGAATGCAGTAACATGATTTTCTAAGATGAATGTTTCTATTTACTGTGTTACCCTGATTTCTGAGGCTGCCAAGTTCTTTGGGTGTATCAGGAGGGCAGGCACAGCATGGGCCCATTCCCTTAATGACCAGCAGTGAGTCGCCTGCACATGTGCAGTACAGATTTGAGACACCTTCTGTGGGGGTTTTTGGTTGTGTTTTGTTTGGGTGGGGTTTTTTGTGGGTTTCTGTTTGTCTGTCTGGGAGATTTGGGGGTTTTTTGGGGTTTTTTTGGTTGATTTTTTTTTTTTTTTTGGTGGTAGGGATTTTTTCCTGCGGATTTTCCTCATTGGATGAGGTGTTCTCTATTTGTGGAATCCCTGCCCAACTGAACCTCCACCAGAGCTGCAAACTCCCATCTGCATACAGCCCTTATTTTGTGCTCCAATAATTTCTAGGCAACTCTGCTCTCTTCTGAGCATGGGAGAGATCTGCCGGGTGGGCATGTCAGGATGCCCTGGGGCAGAGCGGAGGTGCCTCACTCACCACCGCCGCCGTCTCTCCCAGCGTGAGCACATGTGGCTGAGACAGGACCTGGGAGCATCCCCCGAGCCACGGCCGCCTTTCCGCGGGGACCCGGCTGCGGAGA